>NW_027185573.1:5440346-5444058 GCF_028583685.1 Petaurus breviceps papuanus | reverse complement strand
AGAAGGAGAAGGAGAAGGAGAAGGAGAAGGAGAAGGAGAAGGAGAAGAAAAGAAGAAGAAGGAGGAGGAGGAAGAGGAGGAGGAGGAGAAGGAAGAGGAGGAAGAGAGGAGAAAGGGGGAGGAGGAGGAGAGGGGGAAGAGGAGGAGAAGGGAGAATGGACAGGAGGAGGAGGAAAAGGAAGAGGAGGAGGAAGAGGAAGAATAGGAAGAAGAAGAAGAAACAACTTTTTTTTAAAGCAATTAGGGTTAAGCAACTTGCTCAAGGCTACACGGCCAGTTATTTCTGGGTGTGGTGCTGAGTATCTAAGCCCGGACTCGATCGAGGTCATCCTGACACTGGAGCCAGTGCTCTTACTCGCTGAGCCACCTGGCCACCCCAGAAACAACTTTCTTGAAGGGAAGAAGTGTTTTGATTTTCATTTGTGTCTCCAGGACTTAGTAATAATAACAACAACAACAATCACTATTATTATTATATAGTTACATGCTAATAACATAATTGCTGTTGGTTTTTTGTTTGTTTAGTTGCTTTTCAGTTGTATCTGACTCTGATCCCATTAGGAGTTTTCTTGGCAGAGATACTAGAGTCATTTGCCATTTCCTTCTTGTAATGGGAATGTAAATTTTTAAGATCTTCCCTGCCCCTAGGCTAGAGTGCACCTGGAGCCTGGGGTGGGAGGCTTGTTTTTCAGTAGATACTTCTTGATTGGCCAGTGAGTCAATAAGGTTGTTACATTCTCTGAGCCAGGAGAAGGCTATATAAGCCCTGATGTGAGGCTTTGTTTTGGGGCTCACTTTGAGAAGTGTTCTGTGATTTGATATGGATTATGGGAAGCTGTTGTCCAGAGCCCCCCAGCTTTGAAAAACCCAGATGTTGAAACCCAGATGTTGATTTGGAATGGATGTAATGGTTGGACAGTTTGGAAAGCTGTCTACTTGATCTGTTTCTGTCTTGATAATTCTGCCTGTATACTTTGAAGTTCAGGGTGCTGACCTTTTTCCCCTGAACTAGGTAAACGATATATGTTTGACTGATTAAAGTAAGCTTGTTAACCCATTTTGAGTTGCTTTCCTTTAGCAAAGCAGATCCAAGAACCTCTGGTGGCAGCGACCCTGAGGACGCTTGGGGTGCTTGCTGCTACACTTCTCCAGCTCATTTTACAGAAAAAGAAACTAAGGCAAATAGGGAGAAGTGACTTGCCCAGGGTCACACAGATAGTAAATGTCTCAGCCCAGATTTGACTTCAGGAAGAGGAGTCTTCCTGATTCTGGGCCCAGTACTCTGTGCACTATGGCACCCCCTAGCTACACTTATAATTATGTCATCATCATCATCATAACGATAATAATAATTGTTATTCTTCTTCTTACATGTTGGTGATACAAAGAATAGCAAAAACCCTGTTTGTGCCCTCAGGGAGCTCATATCCTAATGGTGGAGAGAGTCCGCAAACATCTAAGTACATACAAGATGCTTATGGGGTAAATGGAAGATAATCCCAAAGGGAAGAGGGTGGGGAGAAGGGGAAGGGAGGCTGGGAAAGGCCTCAGGTAGATGTGAAGGTTTAGCTCAGTCTTGAAGGAATCAGGGATCCAGGATGCCCAAGTAAGGAGGGAGAGCATCCAGGCACAGGAGGACTGTCATAGAAAAGTCTGGAGGCTGAGAGATGAATTGTCATCTATGAGGTTGTGAAGAGCTTTGAGTCAAATAGAGGATTTTATATTTGATCCTAAAAGTCACATGGAGCCTCCTGAGTTTAAGGAGAGAGAATCTGGGTTATTATGAACCTGATTTCAAGAAGGGGACAGTCACAGGGTTGGCAGAGGCATTCAAGCAAAGACACCATTCCAGAAAGGCTGAGAGGCAGGGCGGAGGCAGAGGCAACCAGCCTGGGTATGCTGAGTTGTATACATTGAACACAGGCCCTGTCTTTCTTCTCAGCTTTAGCACTGAGCTGATGAGGAGACAAGAACTCAGACTGTAAATGGGATCTCTGCAGGAGGTCATAAAGGAGGCAAAGCCTGAGAATGGGAGAGGAAATTGAATCTGTCGGGCACCCTTGCAGAGGGAAAGATGGAGAGGGCAAGCCAAGACAAAGAATATGGGAGCCAGAAGGAACTTCAGAAGTTATCTAACCCTGAATAAAAACATCCTCTGTGGTATCCTTAACAAGTGTGCATCCATCCATTTCTTGAAGATGTCCAGTGTGGAGAGACCTAAAAAGCTGGTTTGACTTTTCGATCACTCTATGTAGTAGGGAGTCTTCCCTCCCCTCCCTATCCCTTCCCTCCCATCTCCTTCCCTTCCCTTCTTTTCATCTCTCCTTTTCTCTCTCTTTTTCTTTTCCCTCCTTCCTTCCTTCCTTCCTTCCTTCCTTCCTTCCTTCCTTCCTTTTTTCCTTTCCTTTTATTCTGAACTTAAAAAATAAAACAAGCATTTCCATAACATAGTAGAATAGAAGAAAAGATGATTATACGTGAAACATCAAGTCTATTATGTACAACTTTCTATTTTACTGAAATCAAACCTTAATTTGTCTCTTTTACTCTTGGTTGTGCCCTTTGGGGGTAAGTAGAACAAAGTTATTCCTTCTTTAATGTCCTTCAAATACTTGACAACAGATGTCATGGCCCCTTTGAGTCTTCTCTTCTTCAGTCATCATGGTGACCCAGGCCTTATGGTCATGGTCATGGCTCTGTGGCTTTGGAGACAAATGGGGACCAGGTGTGGATCTAGGTCAATAAGAAGAGAAGTCACCCTTCACCTGTTTAAATAATATACTCAATTCAGAGAAATTCTTCAGGAGAGAGTAACAAGTCAGGGACCATTGAGGACATGCAGGTGTTAGAACCACTGAAAATTGCAAGAAGGTAGAGTATAAACTCATTAAGTTCAGGGACTGTTTTTATTTTTGTCTTTTTTATCCCCAGTCCCTTTCACAAAGCCTGGCATCTTGGATGTTGGCTTTGCAGTCAGAGGAACTGGGTTTCAATTCTGTTTCTTCCAATCCTAGATGAATGGCCTTGAGTAATTCAAGTCAACAACATTTAGAAAGATATAAGTATAGGACAATAATTATGTTAAATGTTGGGTTAGACATAAAGGCAAAAAGCATTGTCCCTTAAGCTCATTGAGCTTAATATGATGATGACTGATATAATGATGATTCATGATTGGTGATTAATAATCAACAATTTGGGGAGATACAGATTTCCCCTTTTTCTTTTATCCTCATTTCAAGACCTTAGTCTGAAGATTGAACTAACCTTCTCCTCTATCCAGATCCCACTCAGGTGAGGCAACCATTGTGTCTGCTCAGGTTTGGGTGAGGATAAATTCTTTGAATAGATTACCCAATGCTGGGGTTAACTTAAGAAGTAAATCATATAATTGAATCCCAGATCTAGCCCTTCATTGTAATATTCATTCTTTCATTTATTGTTAACCAATCAGAGTTGATTGCCACCCTGGGACCACTCCTCTTCCAAAAGGGTATGTAAACCATGAGCCACAGCCATGGCCAAATGACCATCTTTTTATTAAAATACTATCATTGTTAATAAAATGATTAAATTGCTCAGAAATTGTCTTTGAAATCTTAAGCATCACATTGTGTTCTGAGACAATATGCAAACAACTATACATACACTATCTGTATCCATCCATCCATCCATCCATCCATCCATCCATCCATCCATCCATCCATCCATC
>NW_027185573.1:5422138-5440336 GCF_028583685.1 Petaurus breviceps papuanus | reverse complement strand
ATCCATCCATCCATCCATCCATCCATCCATCCATCCATCCATCCATCTATTGTAAATATAGGGAAGGCACTAACAGTGAGAAGGACAGGGAAAAGCCTTATGCAGAAGTTAGGATTTGAGCAAATCTTGAAGGCAACCAGAGAAGCTGAGATGTAGGTGAGGAGGAAGAGGAGTTTTCTGGGAGCACAGCACAAACAGTGCAAAGGTGCAGAGATGGGAGATGAGGTGAACTAGAGAGAAATGGAACTTTGGATCTCTCACAACACTGACACCCAGCAGTGTTCTGGGCTCAACAGGGGCTTTAAGAATGTTTGCTTTGTTATATTTTATTAATTTGAGTTAAATTGAATCAAATCGAAGGTGAAAAAGACTGTCCACAGAAGAGATGCCTTGGGGGTGGTTAGAGATGGAGAATACATTTTTAGCTTTAAAAGCTTATTATATGAAGGGAGATGAGTGCCTGGCTTTCTCTTGGCTTTTCTCCAGTTCTTTGGGGGATGAAATAAGAAGAAATGTCTTGAATCTCACATGAATCACAGAATTTCAGAATCCAAAAGATCTCAGTCTATCTAGTTTGACCTATGCCTGAAAAATAATCCCCCTGTGAATTCACACAACAAATTCGGCTTTTGCATAAAGACCTGCAGTGAAGGAACTTGTGGAAATGATTAATTTCCCTTTTGGATAGCTCAAATTGTTCAGAAGTTCCCTAAGATTTTATCTCAACAGGAGAAAACTTTTACCCCAATATTGGCAATTACCCAACACTGACCCAGGCTACTCCCTAGGTGGACCCTAGGTTCTCCTTCCCAGATTAAAAAAAATGGTTTAGTTACCCACATCACCTGAGGGTTAGGATGGATGTCCTGACAATGCCCCCCTCATCATTATTATTATTATTTTGCTTTTTTGAGGGGGGAAGGCAGGACAATTGGGGTTAAGTGATTTGCCCATGGTCACGCGGCTAGTAATTGTGTCAAATGTCTAAGGCCAGATTTGAACTCAGGTCCTCCTGACTCCAGGGCCAGTGCTCTATTCACTGCTCCACTTAGCTGCCCCATTCCTCCCTCATTATTGAGCAGGGTCCAGAGGCCATAGTGACAGCTACCTCTGTTTCTACAGGCCCTTGGGTGGACTCTGAGAAGGGAAGAAGTCACAGGCTATCTCATAGAGTTTTTGCCTTTTGGTTCTCTGGGATACCCCACTTCCTACATGCTCCAGCCAGGATGGGGCCTGCCAAATTAGTCCTCCATTCCTGGTCCTTTCCCAACTGTGTATAGCATTTCTAAGTTCCTTGGGAAGAAGAAAACAGAAGTTAAAAAAAATGCACCACAAAGAAACACATAGGAATTTAAAATAAACTTTGTCAACTAGAGAGGCTCTAAGTGAGGTCTGTAGCTAGAGGCTTTTCAACAATACATGTGACACCTTTTCCATGCAAATCTGAGAGACACCAGACAGATGCTACTGACTTCTCCAGTCTTTCAAACTCCAGAGGGAACTTTGACTGGCATCCTCTGTGTGGCTCAGAAGGAAAACAGAATGCAGAGATGTAACTGGGGCAGGGTGACCTGATCTATGCTCAAAGGGGACTGAAACCAAGTTCAGTCAATCATCATTTACTATGTGCCATGTATGATGCTAAGCATAAAGGACCCTTCTTTCCCACCAAATGCTCACTATTTCCCACTTCCAGCGGACTCCCTTCCCCCGTCACTCCTTTGAGAGATTGGGGGATACAGGATCACAGGCTAGACTGTCTTGGGGGTGGATCATTTCCTTCTCTAGGCAGCCATACTCTTCAAATGAATTTTCCCTGGGCAGACACATTCCTGGTTCCATAGTTCCCCCAGATCATTCCCTATGGCTTTCTACTGTCTACGGAATTTCTCCTGAGAAACAAATCTAAAATGATCTGGCTTCTTGTTTTTCTTACTTGTTCTGTCTCTTTTCCTGGGATCCCTACTCTCCGAGAGTTCCCTTTTCCCTTTTTCTTTCTCTCACATCAATCAGACATCTTTCTTCACTCATCTCCTTCATTTCAATTTCCCTTGTAGAAGTGTCCCTTCTCCTTGTCAAGGCCAACAACTCTACAAGCACCTTTGATTGCGTCTCTTCTCAATTCCTCCAGCAAATTGACCTATCGACCCCACTCTCTTATTTTCAGTGTCTCTCTCTGTCTACCAGCTTCTTCCCTTCTGCCAAGAACCCTCCATATTTCCTCCATCCCTGAAAAACAAAACAATACAAAAAATCCTTCATTTGACCCAACTATCACAACTAGCTATTATTCTAACTTTCCTTTTCTTTGATAAATTCTTAGAGAAAGCTATCTACACGAGGTGCCTCTTTCTCCTCCCACTTCTAAACACTCTCCAATCCTACTTCTGACTTCATAATTCAAATGAAACTGCTCTCCAAAGGCAACAATGATTTGAATCATTGAATTACCAAATCTCATATTCTTTTTTCAGTCTTCATCCTTCCTGACCTCTCTGCAACATTTAACATTGTTAATCACTTTCTTCTTTTTGAGGGAGGATGGGAAGGGAAGGAAGGAAGGAAAAAAAAAGGAGAGGAGGAAGAGAAGGAAAAAGAAATAATAATGAGGAAAATATATGGATTAAATTAAAACAGCTGCATCCTGGCTTAGTTCATTTATCTTAAAACTGTTTCTTTCAAGTTGCAAGGAGTACCTTTCCTATTTGGGTACTTTGATGGATATCAAGTGAATACATGTGAGCATATGAGACCTGGCAGTCTAGTAAGGAAGTCAATGTTTACCTTTCCATCTTTTTCATAAGTCTGTAGAATATAACCTCCTTGGGGCTAGGGGCAATTTCATTTCTATCTTGGTAATGTCCTCACCTAAGAGGATGCCTAGCCTACTTGTTGTGCAGTCATTCAGTTCTCTCTGACTTCTTATGACCCCATGGACCAAAGCATGCCAACACTGTCGATGGGATTTTCTTTGGCAAAGATATGGGAGTGGGTTGCCGTTTCCTCCTCCAGTGGATTAAGGCAAAGGTTAAATGACTTACCCAGGGTCACACATCTAGGCAGTGTCTGAGGCTGGATTTGAACTCCGTTCTTCTTGACTCCAGGCCCAGAGCTTTATGAATCAAGCCACCTCACTCCCTCCAATCACAGCCTTTGCCTGGCCCATATTATGTGGTAAATAAATGATTACTGAATTGTATTGCATTGAATCATATCTCCCCTTTCTTTTACTTGGGCAGACTAAATTAGTCTCACTTATTTGAGTCTATTTTTATTCAGAAATCATAGGGATGCTAGAGCTAGAAGGGACCCCAGAAGCCATTTAGTCTAACCCCTTCATTTTGAAGATGAGAAAACCAAAGCCCATGGAGGACAAATGACTTGTCCAAGGTCACACAGTCAACGCAGAGTTGGGATTTGAAAACAGACCCTCTGACTTGAGAATCTTCTTTCTATTGTGCCACTTTTATCCCAACTGTGTAAGATTCCCCTCTATAAGAGGTCATCCAACCACTGGTTAGACTTCTGTAATGGGAATGTAAATTTTTAAGATCTTCCCTGCCCCTAGGCTAAAGTGTACCTGGCGCCTGGGGTGAGAGGCTTGTTTTTCAGTAGATACTTTTTGATTGGCCAGTGGGTCCAGAAGGTTGTTACATTCTCTGAGTCAGGAGAAGGCTATATAAATCCTGATTTGAGGCTTTGTTTTGGGGCTCACTTTTGAGAAGCGTTCTGTGATTTGATCAGATGAGACTCTGGGAAGTCATTATTGAGAGCCCTCCAGCTTTCATAAATCCAGATGTTGATTTGGTATGGATGTAATGGTTGGACAGTTTGGAAACCTATCTGCTTGATCTGTTTCTCTGTCTTGATAATCTGTCTGTATACTCTGAAGTTCGGGGTGCTGACCTTTTTCCCCTGAACTAGGTAAACAATATATATTTGACTGATTAAAGTAAGCTTGTTAACCAATTTTGAGTTGCTTTCCTTTAGCAAAGCAGATCTAAGAACCTGTGTTGGCAGCCAACCTGGGACACCGGGGTGCTTGCTGCTACAACTTCCAGTGATGGGAGACCCACTGCCTTCCCAGGTAGGCTAGCCCACTTGGAGTCGGGAAGACCTGAGTTCAAATCCAGCCTCAGATTCTTACTAAACATGTGACTCTTGGCAAATCATTTTACCTCTTTTTTTGCCTCAACTTCCTCATCTGTAAAATGGGGATAGTGAGAGCATCTACTTTCCAGGGTTGTTGTGAAGATCATTTGAGATAATAATTATAAAGTGCTTAGCACAGTGCCTGGCACATAGTAAGCACTATACATTGTTGTTTGGTCATTTCAGTTGGGTTTAACTTTTTGTAAGTTCATTTGGGGTTTTCTTTGCAAAGACACCTGCCATTTCCTTCTCTAGCTCATTTTGTAGATATGGAACTATAGCACCAGTGCAATATTTACAATGCTCATGATCACTACAAATGGACCTGCATGGTGCTCTGTCACAAAATATAACAGGCTCTCCATATATAAGACAGAAGCAAAACATTTATTCAGACACCAGAAAACCAAATCCCCAAACCATTAAGCCTATTCCATCACAGCATAAAAGAAGTTAATAAACCACAACAGTACAGATATCCACAGCATCCTTTATCCTTCCCACAAACCAACAAAAAACTAACATTTACTCACAAGCCTAACTGACTTGCTTGGATGTGTTTTCTCCTCCTCCCAGTCTAGCTAACTCTGACTCCCAGCTTCCTGTGGGCTCTCTCCACCCTTCACCAAACTCCTCCCACCACAGGCTCCATATGATTACATTTAGCCTATTAGGGGGCAGAGTTTATTTTCAAAGCAGAGAAGGTCTTCAAATTCCTCTAGGCCTATTAAGGGGCAGGGAAGATCTTCCAATCCCATTACCATTACAGGAACTGAGGCAATGTGGTTAAGTGCCTTGTTCAGGTTCACTTAGCTAGTCAGAATCTAAGGCTGGATTTAAGCTCAGAAAGAAGTCTTCCTAATTCCAAGCCCAGTGTTCTATGCACTGTACCACCTAGCTTCCCAGTAAATAACACATACATATCAGTTATTTATCATTAATATCATCACCATCATCAAATTATGTGTTGTCTCTTGTTTCTAAAATTCTTCCTTAAAAATCCCAGCTCTTTGTCATCCACTTGGGCTGGAACATGACATTGGACTGATATCTTATGTCAAAGACACTGTATTATTTTTATCTCCAAGGCTCACTTTTATCTCCATTTCTAGAACAATACAGAAAATGCTTGCCAAGATTTTGGAAGCCCATTTACCTTGAATTTATCCATTGTTGGCAGTATCTATACTTCAAAAAAAGGTCATTGTCTATCTGAATAAAGTTCAATATTTGAAATTCAGTTATCTTGCAATGAATAAAATCCAAGATTCAAAGCCAATTTAGCCTTTCCATTCCCTGCTGTCTGGCCAAGGCAATTAAGATACAGCATTCAGATTTAAGTTGAATTTGCCCTAATTGAATGAATTTCTTTCCAAGCTGCCTTGGTATGATGTTACCTCTATGCTCAATTTTCTATTATATTAATGTGGACTCAATCCCCCCTCTCCTAATACAAGGAGAATTTCAGGCCCATTTCCAAAACAAGCTGCCCTGGGCATAACAATCTGACTCAGAGAAAAAGGGGTGATACAGAAGAACTCCATTCTGCTGACACAGGAGGAAAACCCAGTTAATGGCTAAAGGTTGTTTTTTTTTTTTAGTACTGAATTTACTCAGGACACTGCAATTCATACTGCCCCCTCTAGGGATTTAATACTAATCGTCTCAGGCTCCAGTTCATCTTTCAAAACTGCAAGAATGATCTTCCTTATGCACAGCGATATTCTTATCATTCAAAAGTAGTCAGTGGTTCCTCATTGTTTATTAAATGAGTAGAGAAGAGGAAGTGGATTGGACAACCTTAATCATTTGAATTTCTCCAATTCTAATTGACATAATTACATGAGGTAAGGGGCAGGGAACACAGACAATAAAGTGTTAAGTGTTAAGGTCTTAAACTAAGCCAAGAAGTATGGAAATTTTGTTTTCTCTCTCAAGTGCAAAATTCTATTAAACTTGATGGAATTAAAGGTTAGCTATCCACTGGATAGCAGAAAAAAAAGAGTCAAAACCCTGCTGTTGTTGTTCAGTCATGTCTGCCTCTTTGTGACTCCATTTAGGGTTTTCTTGGTAAAGATACTGGAGTGGTTTGCATTTCCCTCTCCAACTCATTTGACATATGAGGAAACTAAGATAAATGACTTACCTAGGATCATAAAGCTAGTAGGTGTCAAAGACTGGATTTGAACTTAGATCTTCCTGACATCAGGCCCAGGACTCTATCCACTGCCCCTCAAGACCATAGTATCTGCTTATAAAGCAAAGTAAACTTCCTAGGGATTTACTCAAGGCAAGAGGTAGTTCCAAGAGTGTGAACTCTATGAGTTGAGAAGAGAGACAGCTATGGAACTATGGAAGAACCCAGTTCTTGGGAGAGAGTAATTCTTTGCTGAAGGAAGGGGCACTCTTTTCTTTCCCTCTTCTCTTTCCCCCTTCCCCCATTAGTAGTGATGACTTACTACAAAGGGAAGGGGAAAGGAAAGGAAGAAACATTTCTTTTTTCCCCCCATTCATAAAACTTTTATTCCACTTACATCAACTTAATGCACATGTTCTTAACAATTGCACTTCAATTGTTCATGAAAATTTGATAAGACATTAAACAAAGCTAGCCACCATCTCAAGTTGTTTCTGTTAAATATTTTTACAACACAAGGGTGTTAAGCAAATGCAAAAGAAGCAAAAATAATCCTGAAAAAAGTTAAAAACATGCGTTGTTTATATTTTATTGCATTGCTTGATAGTGACTTTATGAATATCAAGCAATTAATTTTTACTACATGTATACTCATGCACTGGAACAAGTGCTTATTAAGCACCTCCTATGTGCCAAGTGGCAAGTTTTTTGTAGAAACTAAGCAAGGATCAAATTTCCCTAGTAGGAGACCCAACCTCCAGCAGGGAGCAGACCAGTCAGTGCAGGCAGGAGACTGGAGGAGCTTTTTGAGTTGAGAGGTAACCCTGGTAGTTGAAAATAGAGCTGTGGGAACCAAGCCCAGGAAGCTCAGATGAGTAACCTTCCAAGCAGAGATGCTATACCCAGAGAATAAAGCATCTTAAAAAACAGAGAACATCAATACCCTACATTTCTAGACCAGATGTTTTCCTTACACATGAGCCTGTTTACTGGTGGATTCTATGTGTATATTCACTCTTTCCACTTATGTGCATTTGTGGGGATGCATGCCCCTGGGTTATGAGAGGGGGATATTTTGTATATACTGTTCTTACAATGCCATCTTAGTAAATGCCTTATTTTTAGCTCATTGTGCCCTCTGGCTGACTATTTAGCAGTGTGTTGTGGTGAGCACCAGTTGGGACTCATGAGAGATATTCTCAAGGCTATAGACCCACAGAGCAACTCAGATTAGGATAATTTTATAAATGTAAATTGAGGTGGTAATCCAGAGAGTGTGCTATATTAGTAAAATTCAAACTCCTCAATTTCACAGTTTAGGTCTTCATAGTCCCATACTTTTCTACCTTTAGCCCCATCCTCTCCAGGTGCCCAGTGTTCTAATCCAAATGAACTACTCACCATCTATGTATACACAATCAATTCAACTAAAAAAATATTAAGTAGATATGATTTTTGTTGCAACATTCTAGTAACTGGTCAGTGAGCAAACATTAAACACCTACTATGTGTCAGAGAGGACATCTAGGTGGAGTGCTGGGTTTGGAGTTAGGAACATTCATCTCCCTGACTTCAAATCTGATTTCAGACACTTACTAGCTGGATGACCCTGAGCAAGTCATTTAACTCTGTTTGCCTTAATTTCTTCATCTGTAAAATGAGCTGGAGGAGGAAATAGTAAACTACTCCAGTATCTTTAAAAACAAAACCCCAAACAGGGTCACAAAGAGTCCCAATGTGTGAGCTATCCATCATGGACATTTTCCAGAGCTCTCTCTGTGCCAAAAGGAAAGCAAAGTTACTTGACTTATCTTACTGATAATTTCATCCTTCAAAAGGTAAAGAAAACAGCTAAAGGATATTCTATTTTGGATGTGAGTCTCACCAAGTGGAAGGAACTCATGGTGGAAACACTGGGGAGAAGTGCCCAAAAGATCCCAAAAGACAATGAGAGCCTGGGATATTGGGATGGGTCAAGTAAGACAAAATTCAGTAGGGATAAATGTAAAATCTTGCATTTGGGTACAAAAAATGACTTCATGGAATTATGGAGGCATGACTGGGTGGTGGTTTTTCTGAAAATAAACTGGGGGTTTTAATGGATTTTAAACTCAATATGAACCATTAGTAGATTGTGGCAGCAAGGTAGAAGGTGGTGATGCTTCTGCTAGATTCCTTCTTAGTTGATTCACATATGTTCTAATCACTTTCACATCTCAGTAGGGTACACCAGAGATGGCGCATGGATTTTATATGTACAGCTCTCCATCACTCCTTCTAGTTAAAGTGTGGGATGGCTGCAGACCATCAATGTCCCCAATATGGCAGCTTCTTGAGGTAAAAGAGATAATAAGCGTCTTTTTGGAAGGAGGGGTAAAGAGGTTCTCACTTAGATGTGTCTGTTTTCCCAACTCCACTATTACAAACAGGAAGTTTATGAGGGACTGGTCCAAGGAAAACTGGAAAAAAACGGGAAAGTGGAGGGATGTGGAAATACCTAGAAATGATGGGAAGAAAAGATGCCACCCAGAGCAGAAGCAACTTGCTCCACATGGGCCCTATGGGTCTCAGAGAGCCTCCCCTCCCCCAGCCCCACATCCAATGCTCTACTTGTATATGTGTGTCTTTACTATCATACTGTTTGTAAGAGCCACATGTGGAAGTGAGGTGCGAGCAGGAAACGCATAGCTTCCCTTTCTCCGTGGAAAGCAGGAGAAAAGATTGGCTGTGTGTGTTTTAGGGCTAGGGAGAAGGTTCAGGAGGGTGTAAGGAGATCTGCCATTAAGGCAATTGCTTGCTAGCTTGTAAATAATGAACAGATGTAGTACTACCCATGCAGATCTCTCCATTGTGGTAAATTTCTCAGGATGGTTTAGACAGTGAAGTATTTTCACTTTATAATTGGATTCTGCAACAGTGTCCATCAAGGTCCAGAATCCTAAAGCCTGCTTCATTTGCCCTCCCTTCTCTGTGGTAAGATCTCAAGATCTCAAGTTAACGGGAGCACAGGGTCACTACCCCACTATACTCTTCCTAAAGCAAGGTTATGTCACTGAATAACACCTGTCCTTCCAACATCTTCATGGAAACTCAGAGTAGCAGAGTGGGCCTTTTCATTGTCATTACTGTTCCAAGGTTTCTCAAATGCCCAGGGAGAGCAAAGACAAGCTCTAAGCAATTCATAAGATGAAGGCTATTAGAATTGGGCTCCAGCACAGTCTCAGGGAGGGGGCAGTTAGGTGGTTCAATGGATAGAGTGCTGGGCCTGGGGTTAGAAAGACCTGAGCTCAAATATAACTTCAGACACTTACTAGCTGTGGGACCGTAGGCAAGCCACTTAACCCTGTTTGCATCAGTTTCCTCATCCATAAAATAAGCTGGAGCAGCATCATAAAACTGCTCCAGCATCCTTGACAGGAAACCCCAAATGGGGTTATGAAGATAGGATGGGACTAAAAAATGACTGATCAACAACAAAGAGTTTCAGAAATGTGAAATGGAAAAGTACCACTGAGAAATGAAGAGAGGCAACAGTAGATTCAGATGACCAACTTCTTGTATGTAAATTTTTTTTTTAAGCAATTGGGGTTAAGTAACTTGCTCCAGGTTACATGGCTAGTTATTTCTGGGTGTGGTGCTGAGTGTCTGAGCCCGGGATTCGATCTCCAGGTCATCCCAACACTGGAGCCGGTGCTCTTACTCGCTGAGCCACCTGGCCGCCCCTTTATATGTAAATTCTTGATGGTGAAAATGGATAAAGAGTTGAAATGAGTCTCAGTTATAGGGGATAGACTCTTAGAGAACAATTTGTTCTTTATCTGCTTTCCAGAATAATAAAGATATAGTTGCCTCCAAGTCTCCCATAAGGGAGATTTTGTTCTTTTGGTGCCGTTGAAAGTCTCAGACATTCAGAATTTTCTTAAAATAGCCTCCAAGATACCTGCCCTTCCCCCAGTCTCCTTTTCTGGGATACATTTTTTTTTTCTAAATATATACTTGTCATGCTGTGTTTTCTAAAGGACTATTCTTTATCTCCCTTTCCAACTATCTCTCTAAAAGAGAGACATCAGCACATTTTTTTTTTGATCAATGTAAGTGTATCATGTGGATACACAAATAAGGCTTCCTATCTCCCTGACCCCAATGGCCCTTTTCTCTGTTGGGGTGGGGGGTTGAAAGTCGTGTCAACACAGGGCCACTGTATCAAGGATTAATGTGTGGCCCACTTCCTGCTGACACTGCATTCCTAGGGGATAATTTGTTACAAATGAAATTTCAGGATTATTTGTAGTCTACCTTCACTTTAAAGAACATTTCAAGTTACAGCTGTCATCTCTGAAATAAGTTTGAGTGTCCTAAATGAACCATATTATAAATCAATGAGGCAAACTCTTAAATACACTTGGGTAATTTATGGGTGTTAGGTAAGGGAACAGAATTTCTCATGCAAGCTCATCCTTAATATATGATTCTGTCTCTGAGTAGTAACTCTCATACTTTCCCTTGCGTGATGTGTGGGAGACCAAACATCATGGGATCATAGATTTAGGGCCAGAAGGGACCTCCTCATTTGACAAATGAACAACTGAGGCTAATGGGGAGGGTAAGTCACTTGCCCAAGGTCACACAGATAATGGTAGAGTATTCTTTGAGAGCTAACCCATTCTAGGGTACTCTTCCCTTTTAAAGATTAAAGAAATCTCTAGGAAGGATTGTGACAGTCATCACCAAAATGAATCTCTCTGATGGAAAGATGCTATTCGGTCATGCTTTAGCCCAGGGATAAATTCTTTGGAGACCCTGAAGTGAAAATTCATCAATGATATAAAGAGGATGAAATACATTTTGAAGTGAAGAGGATTCCATGCAAAGCTATATCACTCGTCATTTTATATGAGAAGCAGATATAGGACAGAGCTTATCTTTGCCTAGGGCTAGGGATTGTACCAAAATTTCTTGGAAAAGGTAAAAAAATACTCTCATTCACTGTAACATTTTCCTGATCTCCTTGCTGGTTGAGATTTTTGTCCCCCTCCCTCCTTTCTTAACTGGTTTTTTACATCTTACAGTTATATCATTCTAAAGACTTCTGAACCCTATTGCCACATCTTGATAATGAGACAGCCACACCCAAATTTGTTTCCTTGGTCTCCATAGCTCCACATGTCCTACTCTCCCTCTCCCTCTTATCAATCTCCCATTTCAGGAACTTGCCTCACCTTCTAACCTCATCCATCAATTTGCTTTACCAGCCAATTTGATCCACTTTCCTTACTTACCTTGAACTTTTGTTTCTCATTTCCTTTTGTTTGAAGCCCTTCCCATCAGGTTCTTGCACCTTAATCTTGCTTAATTTTCCTTCATCCTGCTCCTTCTTTTTCAACTTTCTTTTATAGAAGTCAGACATAGAAACTGGATCTGGAGATTAGATTGTTTGTCATGTTTTCTTCAATTTCTCCCAAAATTCAACAATCTGTCTATCTTTGACTTTCTCAAGTCCAAGGCTATCTAAATAATCTAAGTGGTTTCTTTCTCCTTTTTATTCAGCTCATGTCTCTCACTATTCTCCCACTTTGAAGTTTCCAGGGGAGGGTCACTTGGATGAAGATCCTAGAGTTCATGCCATAAGAGGTTTGGTTGAAGAAATCAGAGATGCTTAGCTGGGAGAAGAGAAAACTCAGGGGAAAAATGGTAGCTATCTTGTAGCATTTAAAGGGATGTCATGGAATATGGATTAAAATTGTTCTATTTAGTTCCAGAGAACAGAACAATGGGCAATCATTGGATGTTGTCCATGGGCAAATTGTGGCTCAATGTCCTAACAATTAATACTGTTCAAAAATGAAATGGGCTTCTTTTGGGAGTGGTGAGTGAGCCTTCAATTGCAGTCTTCGAGGAAGCTGAATGATAATTTTAAGGTTATGTTTTAGGGTAGATTCCTTTTAGGTGTGAGTTGACCCCCAGGAGGATCTTTTCAATTTTGAAATTCTGTGATATCAAATGTTTAGCACAAAGAGAAGGATGGGAATGTTCTTTGATTCTCCCAGGGCAACAGTTTACTTCAGGGAAGAAAATGTGGGAAATTTTGGATTATTTTTCAAGTTCCTGGGCCCAAGTGGAGGAAAGTTAAAATTACAGACTTGGCAGCATCAAAAGATTCAGTCTCAAACATTTATTAGGCATGATATCTCAACTGCCTTATCATGCAGAATTTTTTCCAAGTGCCTGGAGACTTCTCCCCCTGGAATACTACCTGCAACTTTGGTCTCCTTCTCTTCCCCCTTTTTGAGGAAGGGCCAATGCTGACCGTGATTCATTCCCCTTCTGGTTCTGTTTGTGACTCTCAGGAATTCACCACCATGCTCCCCTTTTGCTTTTCAGCTCCCTTTTATATTGCCTTTCTCCATTAGGAAGTGAGTTCTGTGAGGGCAGGAGCTATCCTTCTTTTATATTTGCACCCCCAGTGCTTAACATTGTGCTTGTACACAACTAGAATTTAATAAATGCTTGTTGCTTTCCCTGTCTGTCTGCAAACACTGAGCTAGTTAGAAAAAAAGGATAAAGACAAAATAATGAAACATCACCTGCCCTCGAGAAGTTGACATTTTACTTTGAGGGATAGAACCCGCATACAAATATGGTAGCATTTATAGGAACAGAGGACTAACATCTGGCAGGGAACAGACTGCTGGGGGTGTGACACCTGAGCTGAGTCCAGTAGGAAGATGATTCTGAGAGGCAGGAGTCAGGAGGGAATACATGCCATGTTCAATGTACTGTCTCTTTAAAATACATTGTGGTGTTAAGCCTACTCATTTATAAGAGAAATAGTATCTCTGAGTGACAGGCTGAGGGTTAGGGCTGATTGAGAATTCTGAGACAAGCAGTTACTCAATTTTAAATGTTAAATATGTGGACACTAGAACTGTGGTATTATTTGGGGACAGAATTAATATGCTTGTTTATGGATAGAAGATGAAATTTTTATTACGAATTACCATCTACAGTGTTTTCAGAGATGAGCCACAGGCTGAACCTAGAAAGAAAAGAGGAGTGAGAGAGAAATAAAAGGACAGATTTTAGATTTGTGTCAGTAAGTTTGAAGCAGGAAGTGATGGATACTATATTTGCCACTGAGGAGTAAGTATAGCTGAACTGAGCAATAGTTTGAAAGGAGAAAACTAGAAAAGTCATTTGGTAGATTGATTAATTTAACTGAGACATAAATCACACTATGGATCAACAGCTTAGCAGTGAAAGTATCTATTTAACACAGAAGCTTCATTCATTGAGAAACTTTTGTGGACAGTTCTGTTGCAATCAAAATAAGGTAAACCGAAGCACAAATTTCTGAGCATAATCAATTTATCGCCAAAGTGTGAATTTGCCAACAAACAGGCTCTCAGCCCCCTCAGAATGGAGTATAAATTTTCAGAAAAGCTGAAAAACCTGAATGAGGGGGACAACTCTCTTTTAGAGACAAAAGGAGCATACAGAATAGAAGGCAGGCTCACAAAGGGGGAAAAAGTATAATTGGTTACAAAGCTTGTAGCATCATAGACATGAAGAACAATATGATTGGCCAGAAATTGGGAAGGAGGGGCTAGCAACGACCCTTTCTTCCATACTGTCACTAGGTGATAGTGTTCCAAACTACTTAGATAACAGGCCAGATTCCTCGGCATTCACCTGCATCCTTCAAGGATAACAGATTTCCTTGAGGCAAGACTAGAACAGTGATTAGCAGGAAAACTGAGCTTCTAAACTTAACTCAGAGACAGAGTGATCGACAGAGAAACTAAATTTCCAAACTCAACTCAGAGACAAATGAGACATGACTTAGTTACAAAAATGTTGGCAGTGATACAAAATGAAATCAATAACAAAATAGAATCAATTTGATTTTCCCAATTTTCCATTCCCCTCTTTGATCAATGGGAGACATGCCTCCCATTGATCTCTTAGCTATAAGCTAATTCAATAAGATTTTTAACATAGTTGTGAATTCTGATTCAAGTTTAAAATAGGCTTTAACAACAGCAACTAATGCAAAGTCTAAAAAGAATAATTAGACAAGGAGTAAGGAGGGTCCATTTACCAAGCATGTAACAGACTGCTTTCCTGTAGCCAAGTGAACCAAGAAGAGGGATTCCACCAGGGGTCACTGGGTTGGGTAATTGTGTTTCTGCTATAACTTGCTGGATTTTACAAAGGTTAATTATAATTTTCCCTGAACAGTTAATATAGGAACAATGAGACTGATTAATCATAACACAAGCGCCCCCCTCACCCCAGCTGCAGTAAGAATAACTAGGCTTATCTGATTTTGCAAGGCCATTCAGACTACTGAATCTATCTCAATTTGGAGGGAAGAGATGGATTCACTTGTGACCTGAGCTCAGTTCTCATTCTCAAGGGGGATATTGCTAGTTTATTCTAGTGAATCAAGTCCTAAAAATGGTAATAGGGACCAAAAGAATTCCATTTCCAAGTTCTTTAACAGCGTTTGGGACTAAAACTACATCCTCATTTGGTAGAGTCTCTTCTCTCCTTTGACATTCATGCATTAAATTTCACATAGACTTTTAAATTAAATTTCTACCACACAATTGAATTTCAGGTAAACTTTTAATAAATTTCCACCATGCAGTTAAATTTCAGGTAGATTTTTAATAAATTTCCACCACAGTTAAATTTTAGGTAGACTTTCCCCTATGGTATGATTAAAGACTGAAATTGATGGGGCCAAATAGGCAAATGCACAGATACCAAACCAATTTGGAGGCAAGGAAGAATAGGCTTTATCTTTACCAATAAAAACTGGCTTGGAGTCACAATGTCCCATGGAAGTTTAGAAGGGGAAAGTTTGTATAGAGCTTTGTCAAAAAGGTCACCTTTTATACTACTGGTCTCTGATTTCATCCACCTGAACCAAGCTAGTCCCACTGTATGTAAGGTTAATTAGGTAAGCATCTAGAGATGTATGACCATTTGTATCGTTAGAGAGAATAGCTTTGGTATTGGATGAATGGATCCCTTTATGAATATTAGGGAAAGGAAGGGTCTTGATGCAGTTATTTATGTTTCCTAAGTCTAGAATAGAGCTGGGGACTTATTCCTTCTTTACACAGGAATGGAAACTTGGAAGGGGAGAAACAACTTTTAATGGGAGGCCCCTGACCTTCATAATGCTATGAAATGCATTGAATTTGAGAATGATTTGGTTTTTCCTGAAGGGGGTTAAAGGAAATGGCCTTTGGACCTTTCAGTACCTTCTTATAGAAGATATTAAAAATACAGGTGATGAGGGGCAGAGTCAAGATGGTGGAGTAGAAACAGGACTTCTGAGTGACTCTGGCTTCCACCTCCTCCAATTCAGGTAAAAAATTACTCTAGACAAACTTTGGAGATACACAACACACAAAATGACAGAGAGAAGCTAACCTCCTGATGAGAACAGCTCAGTAGGCCAGCAGGAAGGGGCCAGCACGGCACTCTGGAAGCCAAGCCCAGCCCCGCTCGAGCCTGAGGTTTTAGCCTCAGCGCAGCCACAGCCAGCTGCCGGCTGGAGGACTTCAGATCACCAGCAACTTTGGCAGTTTCCAGAATTATCAACACATAGATGCTTAGGACAAAGTGAGAGGTCAGTGCAATGTAGACTTTGGGAACAGGAAGTCTAGAAGTGCAGTCTGGCCTTTGCCCCAAGGAGGGAGAAGCAGATGAGGTGTGGTAGCCATGCAGCTGCCACTTTGTGGCTGCTTCAGAGCTCCTGGCCTGAAGATTGTAGAGGGACCAAGCAACCAGTCTGAGGGGGTAATAGCTCTTTCTTTAACCTGCCTGGATCTGGATTGCTGTCTAGGGTGGAGGTCCTGGGGTATGTGACCAGCTTGCCAGAGCATGTGGAGGCTTCAGAGAGGGCACCCCAACTAACAGCTCCAGCAGCTGCAAAAACTCCAATGACTGGGACAAAGGTCACCTGTCTTGTAGCAGAGTCCTACTGTGGTGTAATGAGAATGTAAATTTTAAAGATCTTCCCTGCCCCTAGGCTAAAGTACACCTGGAGTCTGGGGTGGGAGGCTTGTTTTTCAGTAGATACTTTTTGATTGGCCAGTGGGTCCAAAAGGTTGTTACATTCTCGGAGCCAGGAGAAGGCTATATAAGCCCTGATGTGTAGCTTTGTTTTGGGTGCTCACTTTGAGAAGTGTTCTGTGATTTGATATGGATTTTGGGAAGCCGTTGTCTGGAGCCCCCCCGGCTTTGAAAAAACCCAGATGTTGAAACCCAGATGTTGACTGGGTATGGATGTAATGGTTGGACAGTTTGAAATCTGTCTACTAGATCTGTTTCTGTCTTGATAATTCTGGCTGTGAACTGTGAAGTTCGGGGTGCTGACCTTTTCCCCTGAACAAGCTAAATGATATATGTCTGACTGATTAAAGTAAGCTTGTTAACCCATTTTGAGTTGCTTTCCTTTAACAAAGCAGATCTAAGAACCTGTATTGGCAGCAAACCCTGAGGACGCTTGGGGTGCTTGCTGCTACATGTGGCAAAAAGCTAAAAAGTCAAGTAATTGAGTGGCAACATGAGCAAGCAAAGGAAACAAAGCAAGCAGAGCAATCCTATTTTGGGGACAAGAAAGATCAAAGCATGTAACAGGAGGAAGACAGCAAAGTGAGAACTCCTGCACCAAAAGCTTCCAAGAAAAATACAAGCTGGTTACAGGCCATAGTGGACCTTAAGAAGCATTTTGAAAACCAAATAAGAGAAGTGGAGGAAAAATTGGGGAGAGAAATGAGAATGATGCAAGAAAATTATGAAATAGTCAACAACCTGACTGAAGAAAATAACACCTTAAAAAATAGACTAACCGAAATGGCAAAAGAGGCTCAAAAAGGCAATGAGAAGGAGAATGCTTTAAAAATCCAAATTTGACATATGGAAAAAGAATCTCAACCTCACTGAAGAGAAACATTCCTTCAGAATTAGATTGGAGGAAATGGAAGCAAGTGACCTTATGAGAAATCAAGATACTATTAAACAGATCCAAACAAATGAAAAAAAATAGAAGTCAATGTGAAATATCTCATTGGGAAAACCACTGACCTGGGAAATAGATCCAGGAGAGATCATTTAAAAATTATTGGATTTTTAAAAGTCATGATCAAAATAAGAACCTAGAAATCATCCTTCAAGAAATTCTCAAGGAAAATTGCCCTGATGTTTTAAAACCAGAGGACAAAATAGAGGTTGAAAGAATCCACAGATCACCTCCTGAAAAAGATACCCAAAAGAAAACTCCTAGGAATATTATAGCCAGGTTCTGGAATTCCCAGATCAAGGAGAAAATATTACAAGCATTCAGGAAGAAACAATTTGAATATTGTGGAAGTACAATCAGGATAACACAGGATCTGGCAGCTTCTACACTGAGGGATCAAAGGGCTTGGAATATGACATTCTGCAGGTCAAAGGAACTGGGATTAAAACCAAGAATCACCCAGCAAAACTGAGTATTATGTTTCAAGGGAAAATATGGTCATTCAGTGGAATAGAGGAGTTTCAAGCATTCTTGCTGAAAAAAACCAGAGTTGAATAGAAAATTTGATATTCAGATACAAGAAGCAAGAGAAGCTTGAGAAGGTAAACAGGGAAAAGAAATCATAAGGAATTTATCAAAGTTGAACTATTTACATTCCTACATAGAAAAAGGATAATTATAAGTTGTGAAACTTTTCTCAGTATAAGCATAGCTGAAGGGAATAGAAATGTGTGTGTGTGTATATATATATATATATATATATATATATATATATATATATAATTAAAAGGTGAAATTAAGAGGTGAGAGGGGAATGTAATGAGAGGCGATGGGGAGAGACAGAATAGGATAAACTATCTCTTATGGAAGA
>NW_027185573.1:5406424-5417138 GCF_028583685.1 Petaurus breviceps papuanus | reverse complement strand
ATTATTAATATTATTTTACATGTAACTGGGAAATAATATATACAGGCACTGGGGCATAGAGATCCACTGTGCTCTACTGGAAAATTGGAGGGTGGATGGGGGAAGATATGGGAAAGAGCAGATTGGAGGAGGGGTTATCCAGTGGGATCACTCTTTTGGGGTGGTGGGTAGGGGAAAAATGGAAAGAAAATTTGTAAATCAAAATATTGTGAAAATGAATGATTTAAACTAGAAATTAATAAAGCATTTGATAAAGTAAAAAAAAATACAGGTGGGTAAAGCAAAAGGTATAATAGCCCAGTTTAAATGTGGGGGGAGGGTCAGACTCTGTGATAAAGATCTGCCTATGGAAGGGTTTCCTTTTCAGTACTGGGGAAGATTTCTCATGGGTCAGGGTTTCTTTGGTGGATATAATAACAAACTCAATATCTGTGATATTCAATAGCGTTGAGGTAATACAAAATGTATTCCATTTCCCTATTAAGGTTGCTAATAACATTAAACCTTTTCCAATCTTCCTGTGGGGAATGGGCAGGAGAGGAGAGGACTATGAATGGGTTGAGGGATAACAAAGAAAGCAGAACATAAAACAGTATGAGGAGCTAGTTTCACATGGGAGCAGTGTATCTGAGAGTCCTTTTCTCTGATCTCGATTGCAGCTGAGTGGTCAGCAGGACCTGGAATGGTCTTTCCTAAGCAGGCGGAGTTCCACTGGCATAAATTGTGGAGTGTAAAGTCCAAAGATCCAGTCATGTCATAGAGTTCTTTCAGCCAGTTTTGTAGTTCCTGTATATAGGAAGCAACAGAATTATCTTCTCCCAGTAAGGATGTATATGCCCTGGGGTGAAGGTCTGGCTTGGATGACTGTGGGGGAAAACATTTAGAAAAAAGATACATGTAATTACCCACCTAATCTTCCAGGTAGATAGAACAAGGCCAGAAGATAGATATCAGATCATTTCAAATGCCTTTCAGCACACAACTTGCTAGCCACAGTTTTTGACTTCCTATTTATATGTTCAACTTGGCCTGAGCTTTGGGGAGTGATGGGGGTATGGAATTTAGGAATGACCTCTGGGAAGGAGTAGACCTCGGGCAGAACAGGGTCGGTAAAGTGGGTGTCCTTGCCAGAATCAACATGAGCCAGTGGGTCAAAGTGGAGAATGATTTCATTTTGGAGAACCTTTGTAACAAATCTAATTGCTTTTATAGAGGTAGGAAAATTCTCCATCCACCAGGTGACTTGATCAACCATAACAAGATAAATCTTCTAGGGGCCAGTCTTAAGGCAAACCAGTTTTAAAAAACCTATAAGCTAGGGGACATCTGCCATAGTGAACAGCATGAAATACACGTTGATTATATGCCTGACAAGTAGTAAAAGAGGCACACATGTGGCCAGCTACATGGGTGATACCTGGGGCTACCCAAATCCTCCTAATTGAATCCTTAATTCCTTGAATGTAAACATTCACTGCCTCCCCCTCCCCCCCCATGAACAGACATACTTGGTTATGGAAACTTGGGGGAGGAGTGGCTTGCCCTTCACAATCTCCCAGACCCCAGAAACTTGTTCAGCCTTAGGCTGTTGTATCCATTTCTCAGTTTCAGAGCCATCATAGTAAAGAGAGATATTGCCATCACAAGAAGGAGGAAGATCAGAAATGTGTTCGGAGTCTTTCAGGGTAGCATTTTGTTACCATGTCAGCACAGTCATTTCCCTAGGATCAGTTCCACCAGGGTGGGCAGAACAATGGACAGTGGCCAGAGCAGTGGGGAATTTCAGAGCAGATAAGAGATCTTTAAAGATATCTATATTTGTAATGACATTCCCAGCAGAAATTAAAAAAATACCTTTGTAATTGCAGAATTCCAACAGCATGACAGACACTAAATGCATATTGTAAGTTAGCATAAATTGTGGCACTTTTTCCTTTGGCAAGGTGATATACCTGGGTAGGGGTTATGAGCTCAGCAGCCTGGGCACTGAGACTAGAAGGAAGCAGAGCTGCCCAGACGATGCCATTGTCAGCAATGACAGAAGTACTGGTGTGACAAGCACCATCTCTGACAAAAGGAGATCCACAAATACACAAAATTTAATCAGGGCTGTACAAAGGGGTACAAAAAAGATCATTATGGTGTTTTCAGCCACGTCCACCATAGAAGTAGAGTAATGTCATAGTTCTCTAGAGCTTGGCAGATTGGAAAGCAATGTGGTAGAATTTAGAATGTCATGGTGCTAAAGAGTGATATTTTCTTTGCCAAGCAAGGTCACCTCACATTTGGCAAGCCACTGATCCAAAAAGGCCTGGCATCAGTGGTGAAGTAAGAGGGTCTCAACTTCATGGGGATACTGCACTATTTAGAGGGGGCCCCCAAAGCCGAATCATAAGCCTTCCCTATCAAACAGGCAATGGTAGCTACATAGGCAAAAAGGTACTCTGGCAACCACAGAATCATGGTGGGCAAAATAATAAGCCACCAGGCACAGAGTGGGTCTGGGTGTCTGGGTTAGAACACTAGAAGACATCCCATTTTGCTGGTATATAAAAAGAGAGAAGGAATTTACTGTAACCTGGGAAGCCCAGTGCAAATGCTAATAACAGGGTCTTTTTGAGGTTTGCAAGGGCAGAGAGATGTTGACAGTCAAGTTGCAAAAGTTCCAAATAGAATCTTTTGACAGAGATGAGGAACTTGGTAATCTCACTGAATAAAGGAATCTACTACCTGTAGTACCTGGCCGCTCCAAGGAGGGCATGCAACTACTGCTTTGTGATGGATAGAGAGAACTGATGGATACTGATGGATAGTTTGAATGCATTTGGGAGAGACAGAAGGAGTCCCAGAGGCTAAAATAAACCCCAGATATTTCACTTGTGGAAGGCACCACTGGACTGTTGACTTTGAGACTTCATGGCCCCTTTGGTGAAGCTCAAATAATGAATGATGACATCTTCCCAACAAACCTCAGAATCTGGAGCAGCTAAAAGCAGGTCATCCATGTACTGAGCCAATGTGGGGTCCTTAAAAGTGATGGAAGTCAAATTAGGACCTGGCTTTGGTTTCTTAACAGAGAGAATTGGTATGTTGTATGGAGATTTGCAGGGCACAATAATATCTCGGTTTCTTAAAGAGTCAATGATTGGTGAAATGCCCTCAGTAGCCTCCCTGGATAAAGGATATTGGGAGACAGATGATGGAGAGTCTCCCTGAACTTCAATGGTAATAAGAACAGCAGATTTTAGGAGTCCCACATCTGAAGAAAAAAGACCTATAGGGAGTTGGGAATGTAAGGAAGGCTAAAGGAATCCCTGACAGTCTCTGGAACATTCTGAATGCAAACAAGGAATAACGAAAAGTAATCCTCAGGCAGTTGTAGGGACAAAGAATCACTGGGAGAACTGGAAATAGTAGACTTAAATTTGCATAAAATATCATGTCACAACAGGTTCACAGGGGATTTGGGCATGCGGGGGGAGTGTCAAACAGAAGGGGGACCAATGTGTGTTGAGGCAACCTTGTAATATTTAGAGGCTTTCCTGATTCCCAGATAGATTTAAAGATCCAATAGAAGCACATTCAGAATCAGTTTGATTTATTAGGATTGAATTAGAGGCACCAGTATCTGGTAAGCAATCATAGATTGTGTCACCAACTTTAAGGGTGATGTGAGGTTCACCAACATGAGAAGGGGAATGGACTGGAATGGCTGAGGCCAGAACATCACATTCAGGGAGGCACTCTCTCAAGTTCACAACTTCTCTCTCTTCCCTTTCATGCAGCAGTGTTCCCCTGGGAAGCTCTAGGGCCACTTTCCCCATTTTTCCTTTCTATAGTCTTGAGAAAAATGACTCCTCCTTTGGCAGTAAAAACATTTGCGCAGCTCATGAGACCTTCATGATTATTGGAGATCTGAAGCAATTTGTACAGGAGTAAAGGTGATTTCTTCTATAGATTTCTCTTTCCCCTTTTTTTCTTTTTCCTAATCCTTTCCTTCTTAAATATATGGGGCAATACTCTGAAGTTGACCAATAGGCCTTTCATACTATTCAGGACATATTGTATGGAGATGTTTTTGTATGTGAGGCAGGGATTGATTAATAAAATGTGTACTAATGATACATGGATCTCATGGGTTGAGTGGGTCTAATCTTGTATATCATTTAGCACTTAGGCACAATCTTATAAAAAAATAACACAGGAGTTTCTTTTTCTTTTTGTAACATCTTGGAATTAACCCAGTTTTCTGGTCTGATGGTGCAAGCTGCCATGCTAGCAATTAAAATATCCCTAGTGTAATGGGCCTGGACATTGGGATTCCAATGGGAATCTTGCAGTGGCCAAGTAGGAAGAACTGTAGGGCTTGAAGGACATCTTCCAATAGAGGCAATCTATTAGCTGCCTCTATGATGGTTGTTTTTTTCTCCAGGGGAAATGGGTCTCCATAAGGTCGGTGACATCTCCCTAAGTGGATTATAACCCCTAAAATAGGTTATAACAGCCCTAGAGACTTTATAAAATTTTGGGGTGTCCCTCATCCAAATGAAGAGATCTGAGGTGCTAAAAGTCTGATGGTGTCTATGAATAAGTACGTCTCCCCTAGGATCATAACTAAGCCTTTCTTGAAGAGGGAAAATATCAGCAGATTCTCCCTCAGTTTCAGAAGAAACTAAATCTCTAGCCTTTATAAGAGAAGAATAATATGGAGATGGGGCGGCCAGGTGGCTCAGCAAGTAAAAGCACTGGCCCCAGTGTCGGGATGACCTGGGGATCAAATCCAGGCTCAGATACTTAGCACCACACCCAGAAATAACTGGCCATGTAACCTTGAGCAAGTTACTTCACCCCAATTGCTTAATAAAAAAAAAAGAATAATATGGAGGCACAGAAGGTAGTGGGGGAGGAGAGGAGAGAGAAGGAGGAAAATAAGGAGAGAGGTGTGCTGGTGAGGAAGGCAAGGTGATAGCAACAGGAGATTAAATAGCCAAAAGGGTATGCAAAGGAATGGGAGAGGACACAGGCAAGACAGGATAGAGACCATACTTGGTTGGACATATGCCCCTTGCCAGGGCTGCACAGAAGAAACAGAAATCCATCTCACTTGGATGTTTATTTTTAGCTAGCCTTAAGTCCTTCAATTTACAATCCTCAAAGGTACCAAATTGAGGACAAAACAAATTATCAGCCAGATCTCTAATGGATTTAGACCAGATTTTATATAACTTAATTTTATACTTCTTTGTCATTTCTGGCTCTACTGGGAGCTCCCCCCTTGTCCCATGCTATAAGAAATTTTTCCAAGGAGGTTTCTTTAGGCACACTATAATCTAGCCTACTATTATTAGTTCCCATTATTCTAGGTCAGGCCACAGAGAAGGAAAACACAACTTATAAGGTACAAAAACACAGACACACAGAAACACAGAAAAACAGGCACAAGGCTGATGGATTTCTGTGAAGCATTCCCAGTGAGTCTTAGCCATAGCAACAAAGGCAAGAGTCTTTTCCTGATAACTATGTGAGGCCAAATTTACTTCTTCTTTTAGGCAATGCACTTTCTAATGAAAACTTTTGTGTTGCTAATTACATAGAAAGACACAGCTTCTGGAATTAACCTGCTAGGGTTTTACTTGCTGCTCAGGAATCCTTGATAAGGGCAGTCTAGTTACAGATCTGGTCTTCAGTTCAGTTATCTAGAAGTCCAAGAAATTCTAACAGGAAATCCCTCCTGACAGTTCCAATAGGCAGTCCTTGCTTTCAAGATAGCTATCACAGTGCCATGCTCAAGACTGTCAATCATAGTGCCAAGACTGAGAGTCAGTTTATATCTTAGGAAAGGCTCCTGGGTGTGAAGAAAGATCCTTTTGGGACGATATAGGTTTCCTCTATTGACCTTTGCTTTCTACAACTTGGTTCACAGTGCCATCCTCCCCCATTGTTGGTGCACCTGCCAGTGGATTAAATCCTTGTCTGGGTACCCAGTTTAAGATTAAGATAGGATAAGAAAAGGACAAAACCTAGCGACTGAATCTCTTTTTCTAGAAATTAAGTATAGTGAAATGAGGGATTATCAATACAAGATATTAAGCATAAATAATGATCAGTAAAAGTTCAGTATGTACAGAGCAAAGTTACTTTAGAGGTCCAATTTGGGACTCTTCTATCTTAGATTAATAATTTCGGTTTTCCCCCTTTTGACTGGGAAGAACCCACCACTGGTTTATTAGTCACTCACCAACGATGGTTATTTGTGACTGTTGGAAATGCTACTTGTCAAGATAATGGTTACTTGTGACATGGTGCTTCCTCTACCCCTTCTTGAATAGGAAGTACTTCCGTTTCTTTGGTGCCCCTTCAATTTCCTGGAATGGAAGCAAGCAAGTTCCCTAAGGGGTAAACCAGTTCTTCAGCACTTTCTTGAAGGGGTGTTGATTGACGCACAGTTTTTACATACTGGGAACCCTCTATGAAGAAAATTTATCCAAGGGTCTTAGTCCCTAATTCTAATTCCTGAGCTTTATATTCCCAATTATTACCAAATTATATTCCCAATTATTAAGTCACACTTAAATGCAGACAGGACACCAAGACAAATGAGAAAAGTTGCATCTACCTCAACAGTGTTGGGTCTTACTTTGGCTGAGAAGATTTGTGACTGAAGGGAGAGTTGGATCTCTGGTGCAATCCTCCATGGAGAAATCCCTCAGGGAAAAGTTTTCTTGGAGTTCTCAAAGGTTTCCCTAGGAGGATGCCTTGAGAACTAGCCTCCCTCTCTCAATCCCTTTATGGTTGCCAATTTTTGCAATCAAAATAAAGGTAAACCGAGGCACAAAGTTCTGAGCATGATCAAATATTGACAATGTGTGAATTTTCCAATAAACAGGATCTTAGTCTCCTCAGAAAAGCTAAAAAACCTAAATGAGGTGGACCCCTCTCTTTCATACACAAAAGGAGGAACACCCAGTGTACTAGGCAGGTTCATATATGGGGAAAATGGTATGATTGGTTACAAAGCTGGTGGCATCATAGACATGAGGAACAATATGATTGGCTGGAAATTGGGAATGAGGGGCTAGTAGCAACCACTCTTTCCATTCTGTCACTAAGAAGTGTTCATCGTTTGAGTGCACTTGCAAGGATAGCCTAGCAGTAGAGTACCAGACTACCTTGGATAACAGACCAGACTCCTTGGCATCCACCTGCTTCCTTCAAAGATAACAGATTTTCTTGAGGCAGGAACAGAACAGTGATTAGCAGGAGAACTGAGTTTCTATACTTAACTCACAGACAATGAGTGATGGACAGGGAAGCTAAATTTCCAAACTTAACTCTGAGACAAATGAAACATGACTTAGGCAGTTACAAAAATGTTGACTGAAAAAAATGAAATCAATAACAAAATAGAATCAATTTGATTTTTTTTCCCAATTTTCAGTTCCTAACAGAAAAAGAACACTGAAATGTACAGTTCCAGAGTTGTGAGTTACCCCAAACACATGGATTTTCCTTACTTGTGTGCCTCCTTGACAAGCTTCTTTAAGTGTGTGTCCACTTTTCCACATAGAAGCTAACTTCAGTGTGTGAGAGTATAATCTAAATATATGTGTGGATTATGATATATTTATTCCTTATTCATTTGTTTTATGAGTACCTGTGATATTATTTCTTTTGCTGTATTGATAAACAAATAGTTATATTTAAGATCCAAAAATATCATTTTTGTGAGTCACTGATGTTATAAATAGAAACTCATTTGTGAGGATTCAAGAGGTAGTGTGGTGAGTCGAGGGAATATACTCTTTTGCAACAGTATTGCCCCTAGGACCTTGTGAAAATTTTAGTGTAACTATGCAGTGCTGGTTCCTATTTGGGAACCTAGACTTGCTATACTGAGAGCAAGGTTTAGTGCATGAGCCAATACAGAGAGTAAGCAAGTATCCACATGGCCTTATGAAAATTGTAAACTGTGATCACGTGGGTTTCTACCCCATATGCCTGGTATGAGGGACAGCCAATAGAAAAACATAAAGGTGGGAGATGGAGTGTGGAGTTGTAGGTCAGTTTGTCTGGAACTATAGAAACCATAGGATATTGAGGAAGGATACCAAATGTAGCGTCAATGCAATATTCACAGCACTAACAGTCACTATAAATGTGCCAACATAGTGCTCAATCACAAAGTATAACAGACTCTCAATGTAGAAGATAGAAGCAAAACATGTATTCAGATACCAGAAAACCAAATCCCCAAACCAGTAAGTCAATTCCATCATAGTAGCAAAGAAGTTATTAAGCCATAACAGCACAGAGAGCCACAGCATCCTTTATCCTTCCCACAAACCAACATTTACTCACAAGTCTAACTGTCTCTTTTGGATGAGTCCTCTCCTCCCTCCAGTCTCCCACATGGAAAGAGACATCAAGGAGGCATGCTATTCCAATCTTTTCCTTTGAAGGTGAGAATGTTGTACCACTTAGGATATGAGAATGGATATGTTTTTGTTGTTGTTAAGACTCCAGAAATCTCCCCTGGTAGTGATGTTTTATCACATTAACAGTCAAGAGGATCTGATTTTGCTCAAAGTTCTTCTCATTTTCTCTTCTTACTTTAAGAAGAATACAACTCCTTAAAGAGGCCTAAAGTTGGGATCAGCTGAGACATGGAGTTTCTACTATTTCTCTGAAAAACATCCATTGATTTATAATTCCAGGTTCCCTAAGGAGAACCTTTTTGTAACATCTCTTGGCAATGACCACTAGCAAAAATAATAATGATAATAGGATTAGTCTTATTTTAGAGAGTTCAAATAGAAATGTTTCTAAACATGCCATATATTTAATGCTTTGGAGACTATTTGCATAGGTGGAAAAAGTCATTCTTTGTAGTTAACTGAAAGTGTTGGAATGTAAGGTCATCTTCTAGAGACACTCTGAGAACATCCTTGCTGTGTCTCCAGTAGTAGAAAGATGATAGGGATGAAATTTGCCTCATTCTTTTCTCACATGATTTGGGTTTTTTTTTTGCCTGGACTCTATATTTTTTATTATTATTTTTTTAATTTTTGGAGGGGGGAAGGCAAGGCAATTGGGGTTAAGTGACTTACCCAAAGTCACACAACTGGTTAAGTGTCAAGTGGCTGAGGTTGGATTTGAACTCAGGTCCTCCTGACTTCAGGAAGGTCTCTATATTTTTAAAGCTCTTTTTGTTTCATGCAACTTGGAGCTTGTGAGTATTAGATATGGTAATATCTATTAAAATATTGTTTTAAGAGTTTTTGTGGGGGGAGAAGACCGATGTATTATTTGGTGACTGTGGGTGACAGTTTGGTCTATGGTAGTACTCCAATTCTAGGAAATTTTATTGATTGAATTCTCCAGGGTATTTTGAGATCTGTATTTTTTTTAAGCAATTGGGGTTAAGTAACGTGCTCAAGGTTACACGGCCAGTTATTTCTGGGTGTGGTGCTAAGTATCTGAGCCCAGATTTGATCCCCAGGTCATCCTGACACTGGGGCCTGTGCTCTTACTCGCAGTGCTACCTGGCCGCCCCAAGATCTGTATTTGCTGTAAGGGGATTTATGACCTGTTAGCTCCTGAAAGATAGCTAGTTTCTGATATATAATTATATCCACCAAATTATATGAGTTTGTCCCAAAGTCTTAGCACAGTTTTTAGTTTATTAATTGCTTGATATTTAGAAAGGGCTAAATTTATACATTCTCCAGTGATGAGTTACACAGTTACTATCATTTTCTTGCATTATCTCCATTGATTACAAAATCTGGATTCATTAAGGATAACCCTTCTGTAGCTTCTGGTGGCAATTACCTCTTACCTAATTGTCAGCATCATTACTGCTGTTGTTTTCATCATAATCATCATTATGAAAATAATTCTTTCATACTTTTTTGAGGGCGTTCAGACAGAAATGGCATAAGGACAAACCAGTCCTCTATGGAATGTCTTACCTCATTGTGAATTAGTGCATGGTTATTTTACAAACAAAATATGGGAGTTTGTGGTGGAAATACTTCCATATGTATTTTGTAAAATATAAGACATAAACTTAAATATTTTAAAACATGGGGGAAAATTCCAGATTGAGGTAGATATTCTTATTCTGCCATCCTATTATCTTCTGTATTTAAAGTCTTACAGACAACTGCACTGGTAGATAAAGTGATAACTTTCGTAATTGAATAAAAGTATTATCTTTTTTGTTTTTGCTCCTAATGAAAACTCTTTTTCTTTTTACTGAAATAAAGCATTTTATTTTTGTTGATTTCTCATTTGGAGTTGAATGTTTATCATTTAATGAAATCCTCCAAGAGCTTTTCATTTCCTGAATAGCCCTGAATTTCTAAGGTTAAAATTCTTATGAATAGTAAGTAAAATCTTGACACTGACAATGAAATACAGCCCCCTTCTCTTAGGAAGGAGGTGTGGAGCCATAGGCATGGAATGAAACATGTGCTGTCAGACATGGTCTTTGTGTTGATTTGTTTCATTTATCTTTGGTACAAGTGTGGGTCCTATTATTGATAATGGGGTGGTTGTTTGAAAGGGACAGGGATCCTACTGCTACTACTACTACTACTACTACCACCACCACTACTACTACCACCACCACTACTACTACCACCACCACCACCATCACTAATACTACCACTACTACTACTACCACCACCACCACCACTACTACCACCACCAC
>NW_027185573.1:5333314-5406324 GCF_028583685.1 Petaurus breviceps papuanus | reverse complement strand
ACCACTACTACTACTACCACCACCACCACCACTACTACCACCACCACCACCACCACTACTACTACTACTACCACTACCACCACCACTACTACCACCACCATATCTAATACTACCACCACCACTACTACTACTACCACCACTACCACCACCACCACCACCACCACTACTACTACCACCACCACCACCACCACCACCACCACCACCACCACCACCACCACCACCACTACTACTACTACTACTACTACTACTACTACTGCTGCTGCTGCTGCTGCTGCTACTGCTGCTGCTGCTGCTATTATTACTACATAGTCAGCATATAGCTATTCCCCAGGTTCTGTGCCACACACTTCACAAATATTGACTCTTGATTCTCACAACAACTCTGTGAGGTAGGTACTATTATTATCCCCATTTTACAGATGGGGAAATTAAGACAAACAGAGTTTGAATGACTCGTTCCTGGCTACATGGCTAGGGCATATCTGAGGCCTTATTTGAACTCTGGTCTTCCTAATCCAGCACTGTATCCACTACAACATCTAGCTACCTCATGTAGGTGACTCACCTGTGTATGAATGAATGAATTGATGGATGGTTGAATGAATGAATGAAAAAACATTTATTAAGTGCTTACTATGAGCTGTTATAAGGATCAAATAAGATAAAATATCTTTAAAAAGCACCTAGAATAGTGCTTGGCACATAGTAGGTATTATATAAATGCTTATCACACCCCCTTCCCTACTATGCTCCAGGCACTACATTAAATGCTGGAGATACATACATAATAAAGCTAGGTAGTCTTTGCCTTCATTCTATATTGCCATGGGAAAGGAAAACATACAGGAAGGGGAGGGGGGAGGGAAATGGCCAGGCATGAAGTGGAGGCCTGACTGTAGGTAAGTTAAAGGGGAAGGGAATGAGTATTTTATATAATGCACACAGTGGGCCAGGCACTGTGCTAAGTGCTTTGCAATTACCTCACAGCAACCCTGGGAGGTAGGTTGCTATTTTTATCCCTATTTTACGATGAGGAAACTGAGGCAAACAGGGCTAAGTGATTTGCCCAAGGTCACACAGCTAGTAAGTGTCTGAGACTGCACTTGAACTCAGGCCTGGCTCTCCATCTAATGCAGCCACTTAGCTGTCTCTATGGGGGTGATCTCTAAGTTGGGTAGACTTTTTTTTAAACCCAAAACTTAGAAAACAGCAGTGTCGATGTGAAGCCTTAAAAACTCCACCAGTAATTCCTGTGTTTAATTTTTGAGTTGAGCCTGACACACTCTTTTTCCAAAATACAATAGATGCCTGGAGGCTTTCATAAAATTTTCACCCAGCCCAAGCTGCCACAACTTCCTGTTGCTCTTACATAGTTCACATCTGAAGTCACTTATGTGGAATATTTCCTGAGAGAATTGCTGAGAGCGAAACACTTTCTGTAAAGGTACCAGACTCAGAGACAGAATCAGAAATTGGTGGGGACGGGGGTGGGTAGGGGGGTGGGAGTGGGTAGGGGGGTGGGGGTGAGGGTGGTAGGAGGTGGAGAAACTTTGCATTCTGTTCCTATCATGTTTCTTGGCCAGCCACTGTAGAAGCTCTGAGTGGCCAGTCAGGAGACTTAACAATGCAGTAGAAATCAAGAGACCCTCTCTCAGTAATGAATTAGCTTTCCACTCCCAGAAATAGAATCCCCACTCTTGTCCCCTGAAATCTGCTCAGGCTGAGGCAAGACATTCAATGAGGTCTTGGATAATTCAGGCCTCTTTGGCAATATCAGACTTGAGTGATGCCAGCTGAGTACTTTAACACTTCCAAGGTTATAGTAGGCTCAGCTGGACTCGAAAAATTATTTAATTTTCATGAAATATTTATTGACTGATGTATTATATTAAGGGAGGCTTGAACATAAGAGCTGCTATGTATCTGAAGCCTGGACACTCAATGGTGGTATTTTCAGGTTGCCACAGAGCTCCTGGGAATGGTGGGGGGAGGGAGAAGGGAGGAAGGTGGAGTCCCTTCTAGTTGTCAGAGACAAGAGGCAGTAGTAAGCAACCCACCCTTTGGAGAATCATTGAAAGAAAGAAGAATAAAATAAAATAATAAAGAAATGGTTGTTGGTTGTCTCAGGTAGATCTCTCCAGGAGGGTCCACTCTCATCTTTATGTGATGCTCATCTATTCAATAAGCATTTATTGAGCACCTACTATGTGCCAATATTGCAGTAACTCCAAAGAAATGTGAAATGTGCAAATTTAGAACCATTTCCACTCCAAATATTCATAGCACTACTTATGCCTGACCTGTGTTAGAGCTTTCTGATCTCTGGTCTGATCAGTCATGGTCAGACATGGTGTACCTTCACTCCAACATAGTGATGCCATTTGGTCCTCTTTGAGCATGAAGGCCAACAACCAACCAACCAACCAACCCACCATGTGTCAGGCACTGTGATAGCTTCTGGGAATACAAAGAAAAAAAAGTGACCTCAAGGAGATAATATTCTCTTGGGTTGGGAATGAGAAACTGGTGCACAGAAAAGTAAGAGAAAAACATAGACAAAGGAACAATTACAGGGTGTGTGTGTGTGGGGGGGGATCAGGAAGAACCTCCTGTAAGAATTGGTACTTGAGCTAAACTTTGAAGGAATTTATGGACTTTCAGAGTTAGATCAGGAGAGAATGCATGCTAGGCAGGCAAAACAGCCTGAAAGGCATGGAGGAAAGAGAATGCCTTGGATGGTATGTGGCAAGTAGGTCACTTTGACTAGAATGGACATAGTCTAAGGAATGCTCTCGAACTTTCTATGTTCAGAAACTCAGCTGTGCCCTTCCCCCCAGGGGTAATCATGCTATTCTAATTTAAAGGAATCACTTCTCAAAGGTGGAAGGAACCCCAGAGTTAACCACTGTAACATACACCTGATCAACATCCCTAACAAGTGGCCATTCATTCTTTTCTTGAAATAAAGAGTCCATTTTCTCCTGGGGCAGCACCCCCCTCCTCTTGAGATTAGAAGGGTGGCAGCGACCACAGGCTCAATCCCACTGCTGATCAGCAAGAAAGCTTTCCTTTAACCTGTTTTGTTTTTCTGACCTGGGCTCCTCCTTGGGTAGCCTGGTGGCCCTCTGGATTTAGCAGTGACATGTAATTAAATTTGTTGTTATGTTGTTTTATCAGTTGTGTCCAACCTCCATGGCCCCATTTGGAGTTTTCTTGACAGAGATACTACAGTGATTTGCCATTTCCCTCTCCAGCTGATTTTACAGATGAGGAAATTGAGGCAAACAGGGTTAAGTGACTTGACCAGAGTCACACAGCTAGTAATTGTCTGAGGCCAGATGAGAACATAGGAAGACGAGTCTTTCTGGTTCCAAGCCCAATGCTCTATCCAATGTACCACTTAGCCCCACTCTGTGTACTCCTGAAGTTAAGTATTCAGCCAGTCTCAGCCTCCCCGGTAACAGGAACTACAGGCTTGAAACACCACTCCTTACTCTGTTCCACTTTTCTATAGCTATTATTGTTAGGCAGTTTTTGCTAACACCAAGTCTAATTTTGTCTCTTTGCAACTTCTCCCCATTCTGCCTCATTACCTCGCAAAGAGGAAAACAGATACACCATGTTAGACCAATTTTCCCATCATATACTTGAGAAGATCCCCTAATAACTCTCCCCTTATTTCTATGTTGGGGCCAGGTAGAAAAAAATTCTAACACCTCCTCCACACTATCACACTGCTCCTAATTCTTCCCTTCTGCAGACTAAACGTCCTCAGTTGGCATTAGCCAAAGGTCCTTCACCATCCTGGTTTCCTCCTCCTCCTGCTTATCTCCTGTGAAGAGGCAGCCTTACTTCTTACCAAGGCCAACCTTCTTACCGGTACAAGTGATCCAATTTCATCTTGACTCCTCCAAAAGTTTACCCCTTTGTCACCCCGACTTCATCAATTATCTTCAGTCTTTATTGGGTGCTTCCATACTGCCTACTGATGTTCCCACATACTGGCTACAAACATGGCCCTGCTCAAAAATCCTTCACTTGATCCTTCCATCTCTCTTAACCATCATCTGTTAGCTCTTCTACCCTTCAAGGCTCCTTGAGAATGCGATCTATAAGAAGTGCCTCCGCTTTCTCTCTTCTCGCTCACTTCTTTACCCATTACATTCTGGTTTCCGGACCTCATCATTCTACTGAAATTGGTCTCTCCGATTACTAACCATCCCTTAATTGCCCCATCCAATGGTCTCTTCTCAATTTTCATTCTTCTTGACCTCTTGGAAGCATTTGACACTGTTGATCAACCTCTTCTTGATATTCTCTTTTCTTGAGGTTTTTGGGACCCCTCCCCCCTTTTCCTGGTTTTCCTTCTATCTGTCAGACTCCTTCTCAGTCTCCTTTGCTTGATCTTCTTCTAGGTCATGCCCTTCAACTGGAGGTATCCCACAGGATTTTGTCCTGTGCCTTTTTCTCTTCTCCCTTCACACTATTTCACTTGGTGAGCTTGTCAGGTCCCATGAGTTTAAATATCATCTTTGGGATGATTCTCAAGTCTACTTATCCTGACCTAACCTCTCTACTGACCTTGTCTCACATCTCCAAGTGCCTTTCAGACATCTTGTTTTGGATGCCAGTAGAAATCTTAACCTCAAGATATCCTAAGTGGACTTCATCATCTGTCTCCCTAAACACTCTTTCCCCACTCCTAACTTCCCTAGTCCTGTTGAAGGCAGCACCATCCTCTCAGTCCTCCAAGTTCACAACCTAGTCCTCCTGGACTGCTCACTATCTCTCACTGCCTCCCTTATTCAATCTGTTACCAAGGCTTGTCAACTTCACATAGGCTATAGCACCAGCTATCAAATATGCCCCCTTTTCTCTGACACCAAGGTGGTACAGGTCCTTATCACCTCATGTCTGGAATATTATAATAGCTGGTGGTGGGTCTGTCTGCTTCAAGTCTCTCCCCACTGCAAACTGTCTTCCAATCAACCACCAAAGGGATTGTCCAAAGGCACATTTCTTTTTTTTAATTTTTTTTGCTTTTTATAGGGGGGCAAGTTAGGGCAATTAGGTTTAGGTGACTTGCCCAAGGTCACATGGCTAGTTTTTGTAAGTGTCTGAGGCCAGATTTGAACTCAGTTACTCCTGACTCCAGGACTGGTGCTCTATTCACTGCGCCACCTAGCCATCCCTAAAGGCACATTTCTTACTGTCACCCCCTACTCAATAAACTTCAGTGACTCCCTATTGCCTCCAAAATTAAATACAAAATACTTTGTTTGGCATTCAAAGACCTTCATAACCACTTCCTCCCCCACTCTTCCAGTCTTCAGCTCGTCCTCTTCCTCTCCCTCTCCTTCTCTTTCTTTTTTTCCTCTCCAAAAGAAGGAAAATTTTGATGGCCAGAAGCTGCCCATTTAACTTGGGTTTTACTGGCTAGATTCCTTCCTTCCTTCCTTCCTTCCTTCCTTCCTTCCTTCCTTCCTTCCTTCCTTCCTTCCTTCCTTCCTTCTGAATTGCCCATCAGAAATTATACACCAAAGCCCCCTAAAATCTGCTAGAAGCGGACCCCTTTTCCCTTCTGGAAACCACCTAATAGGCCATAATAGTGAGGGAACATTTCACCTGTGTTGCTAGAAACATACCCCATATACAAGTTTGTTCTTGTTAGCCCAGATACAAGTCTGTTCTTGTTAGGTGCTCAAGACTTTACTAGAAATGGTACCCCGCCTTGGAACAACATTTTGTTGATTAGCAACACCTAGCTCTATAAAAGTATACCTTTCAGAAGACTTGATGCTGTCTTCCCTACTGCGGAGGCAGTCACCTCGGTTAATAAACACTCCGATCAAATTATAATTGGCTTGCTATCATGTCCATTTCACTTCCTTCCTCCCTCCCCCCCCCCTCTCTCTATATATATACATACACACACACAAAACCTTAAACCCAGTTCAGTCTGAAGGTGATAAATTAAACCACACTAGGTCCCTGCCAAAGCTCCACTTCATGTCTCTATTTTGGGCCCTCCAGGCTTGCCATGAATGTCTATGGTAATTGGTTCTCTTTGGAACAGCAGCCCTGAAGAGTCTTCTCCTCCCAGCTTCAGTTTTTTTCTACTTAAAGGGACCATCCCTTGAATCATTTCTTGAAGAGGCCTATTCACTGCATGGGAATTACCTCACTTAGACTGAGAACCTAAAATGGCCTTAGCCTAAAAGGGCCAGGGTCTCTCATTGCCTCCTGAGTCATCTCCAGTCCTCCTGATGAATATCTGGCCACTGGACCCAGATGGCTCTGGAGGAGAAAGTGAGGCTGGTGACCTTGCACAGCCCTCCATCACTCAAATCAAAGTCAACTGCAAGTCATGTTATCATTTCCCTGATGCCACGTTCCTCTTCAAAAACAAAGAGCCAACACAACATATCCCCAACATATACTCTTCCATCCAGTAACACCTGCCTCCTGGTTGATCTACCAACAATACCCTCCATCTCTTGTCTCTAGACATTTTCTGTGGCTGTCCCCAATGCCTGGAACGCTGTTCATCCTAAACTCCACTTTCCTGGCTTCCTTTATATTCCAACCCAAATAACCATCTTTTACAAGAAACTTTTCCCAGTTCATCTTAATTCTACTGCTTTCCTTCTTTTAATTATCTGTTATTTATCCTCTAGATAGTTAGTTGTTTGCTTCTTTTCTCCCCATTAGATTGTGGTCTCTTTGAAGGCAGGAATTGTTGTTTTTTTATCTACAATACTTATAGCATATTTCCTGGCACATAGTAAGTAGTTAATAAACTTTTCTTGACTGACTCCAGTCACTCTCCAAAGTATTGATGTCCTTGCTAAAATGTGGCACACAGATATGGCTAAACACAGCACTCTAGAGCTCTAGATGTGCTTTGGCCTGAGAAAAGGTCAGTCCTAGACACTCTGATTCAATTGTTTGCTGTTTTTCAGTCATTTCTGACTCTTCATGACCCCATTTGGGGTTTTAATGGAAAAGATACTGGATTGGTCTACTTTTTCATTCTCTAGCTTATTTCACAGATAAGGAAAGTGAGGCCAACTGGGTTAAGTGACTTGCCCAGGGTCACAACCCAGTGATGTCACCCAGTGTAACACCTTCTGGAGACCAGAATATTTGTCCACCAGTTACACATCTCCCTGTCTTGAATAAAGAAACACATAAACTCTTACTCTATCACCTTATTCTAGACTCTATGCAGAGCAGGGCACCTCCTTTTCATTGTTTTTATTATTGCAAGGTGCCCCTTGCTTATTTCAACTGACTTTTCAGATATCTATAATACTTAATTTTGGTGGTGTTATTTTCTTTTTTTTTATTTATTTTTAGTTTTAAACATTAACCTACATAAGATTTTGAATTTTAAATTTTCTCCCACTCTCTCCTCAAGATGATGTGACATCTGATATAGGTTCTGCATATGCATTCATATTAGACAGATTTTCATATTAGTCATGTTGTAAAGAGGATTTAGAAGCAATGAGAGGAACCACAAGAAAGAAGAAACAAAATAAAACAAAAAAGAGAACAAATAGACTGTTTTGATCTGTATTCAGACACCATAGTTCTTTCTCTGGATGTGGATGGCATTTTCCATCATGAGTCTTTTGGAGTTGTCTTAGGTCCTTGCATTGCTAAGAAGAGATAAGTCTATAAAAGTTAGGCATTGCATAACGTGGCTGTTACTGTGTACAATGTTTTCTTGGTTCTGCTCACTTCACTCAACATCAGTTCATATAAATCTTTCCAGGTTTTTCTGAAGTCTGCCTGCTCATCATTCTTATAGCACAATAGCATTTCATTGCATTCCTATACAAGAACTTGTTCAGCCATTCCCCAATTGAAGGACATCCCTTCAATCTCCAATTCTTGACCACCACAAAAAGAGCTACTAAAATATTTTTGAACATGTGGGTCCTTTCCCCATCTTTATGATCTCTTTGGGATACTGACCTAGAAGTGGTATTGCTGGGTCAAAGAGTATGCATAGTTTTATAGCCCTTTGGGCATAATTCTAAATTCCAACCATTTTTTCCAGAATGGTTGTATCAGCTCACAACTCCATCAACAATGAATTAGTGTTCCAACTTTCCCACATCCTCTCCAACATTTATCATTTTCCTGTTTTGTTATGTTAACCAATCTAATAGGTATGATGTGGTATCTAAGAGTTGTTTTGATCTGCATTTCTCTAATCTGTAGTGATTTAGAGCATTTTTTCACATGACTAAAGATAGCTCTAATTTATTCATCTGAAAACTGCTTGCTCATATCCTTTGACCATTTATCAATTGGAGAATGACTTGTATTCTTATAAATTTGGCTCAGTTCTCTGTATACTTTAGAAATGAGGCCTTTATCAGAGATACTCCATGTAAAAATTCTTTCCCAGCTGTTTGCTTCTCTTCTAATCTTGGTTGCATTGGCTTTGCACAAAATCTTTTTGATTTAATGTAATCAAAATCATTCATTTTGCATTTCATTTATTTTTGTTTTTTTGAGGGGGAAAGGCAGGGTAATTGGGGTTAAGTGACTTGCCCAAGGTCACACAGAGAGTAAATGTTAAGTGTCTGAGGCTGGATTTGAACTCAGGTCTTTCTGACTCCAGAGCCTCTATTCACTGAGCTGCCTAGATGCCCCTATTTTGCATTTGATAATGTTCTTTATCTCTTGTTTGATCATAAATTCTTCCCTTCTCCATAAATCTGAGAGGTAAACAAGTCCTTGCTCTCCTAGTTTGTTTATAGTATCAGTCTTTATATCTAAATCATGTACCCATTTTGACTTTATCTTGGTATACTGTATAAGTAACTAGGTCTGTGCCTAATTTATTCCATGCTGTTTTCCAGTTTTCCAAGCACTTTTTGTTAAACAGTGAGTTCTTATTTCAGAAACTGGAATCTTTGGGTTTATCAAGTAGTAAGATTACTATAGTCATTGACTATTGTGTCTTGTGTACCTAACCTATTCCACTGATCCATTGTTCTATTTCTTAACCAGTACCAATTAATTTTAATGATTGCTATTTTATAATACAATTTAAGATCTAGTATAGCTAGGCCACCTGCCCTTGCATTTCTTTTCATTAATTCCCTTGATATTGGGGGTGCAATTTTCAAAATGAATCGAAGATGCTTAGAGCCTGTGGACCTCCATGACTTCTTCAGTTGGCTATTCCCTAAAGACAAGCAGAGGGGCTTTTTTATTTTCCTCATTACCATCTCTACATCAGACCCTAAGATGTTTTTTGTTTTCTGGATAGATTTCTTTTAAACAGCTAATCCCCTCTGTAAGGCACAGGTTGTGTTAGTTTCAGTTACAGTACAGGAACCTTCTTGATCTTAGACCTCAATTTATGGATTCCATCTTCTCATTCCCCTAAATGAATGACTTTAATGGGGCTCTTGCTCAAGAATGCATGTCCTGTGTGATTTGGGTAATCTCTTATTCTACTGATAAGCTTCTGATCTCAGCATTGTGAAAATATTGAATCACGTTTTTCAATTTTGTTTAGTCTGGCTCTTCTCTAGAGTGCCTGAAATGATGAAAAGTATAGTGATATAATAGAAACAAAATTGGTCTTGTATTCAGGAAACCTGGGTTTGAAAAGCATCAGGGTAGTGCTCCGGGAACATTACTCGGTATGGACTCGGAAGACCTTGGTTCACATCTTTAATCTTCCCTCGTATTATTTCTTTTGACCTTGGGAACGTCACTTATAGTTCTGTGAATTACTTTGGACAAGAAACAATTTTGACATAGTTTCATTTTGTGACAGCAATGGTGATATATTTTTACTTCTCCTAATACTAGGCTGACTCAGTACAGAAGACCTTGACAAGATAAAATTATATTGAGTTAGTTTCTCTCACTTTAGTTCTCTGTGAGTTGAGTGTTGGATTTTGTGCATATGCATGTATTTCATTGTTCTCTTTGCTGAGTTTTTAATTGTGTGTGTGTGTGTGTGTGTTTTAAAGATTGATGTTACTACAAAGACACATGCAAAGGTTGTAACAAAGCACACTACAATGACTGCAAGAGATATTACAGAGGATGTTGGTGTGGGGAAGTCAAGCATTTCAAGGATCATGCAAAGCCACTATGTAACAGGATTCAGTAACACTGATTTGCAAAGGAAAATGGTAAAAACAAAAAAACAAACAAACAACAACAACAACAAAAAAAACCCAAAACAGTCAATGACATAAAAAAGACAAACTATTGGTGCACAAAAGCCTAATTAATCCCCAGGAAAAATTCATTCTCAGAAGACAACCATAGATTTTCAAAAGGACTTGGCAATTGGAGAGGCCATTATTGATTCTTCCATGGTGTGATATACAGGCATCTTGAAGTTGGAAGAATAGTTAAATGACTGACTAATGAAACAGTTGACTAATTGCATGACCCTCTCACTGGAACCTAAGTCTCCGTTCTTTGAATTCTGCGCTCTCATAGTTGAACCTTCGTATCATTGTGCCCAGAACCAGACCTCCACACTACTACCAGCTCCCCTTTATTTGCTGTCTTCCTTCATTAGAATGTAAGCTCCTCGCGGGCAGGGATTGTCTTCCTTGTTTTTCTTTTTGTTTAGTTCCCAACATTTAGCACAGTGCCTGGAACATAGTACGCACTTAATGAATTCTCCCCACCACCCTTTTCTCGCCCTGTGTCTCTGTCTGTATCTTCCTGTCTGTCTCCTTCCTCCTCCTTCATCCAGTTAGCCATACAGTTATGAAAGAAACTGATCATAAGCAATACAATACAAAAACTGGAGTATTGAAGAAAAGTTAATTCCTACTGACAAAAATTAGTTTTTCCTTAACTCCAGGGGAGCCTGTAATATCTGGTGTTCTCACCAGACTATAAATAACCTACCCTCCAAAAATAGGTGGATGGAGCAATGGACCTGAAGTCAGGAAAACTCATCTTCATGAGTTCAAATCTGGCCTCAGACACTTACTAGCTGTGTGATCCTGGGCAAGTGACTTAACTCTGCCTCAGTTTCCTCATTTGTAAAATCAGCTGGAGAAGTAAATGGCAAAACCACTCCAGTATCTTTGCCAAGAAAAACCCCAAATGGGGTCATGAAGAATCAGACCTCACTGAAAGATGACTGACTTTCCTGACTCCACAAGAGTTTGTTTTTATATAATGCTTTAAGATTTGCAAAGTGCTTTACAAATATTATCTTATTCGATTCTCATAACAACACAGTGAGGTATGTACTGCTATCCCCCTGTTACAGTTGAGGAAATTGAAGCATAGGAAGTAAAACGACTTGCTTAGGGTCACAAAGCTAATAAATTTCTGAGACTGAATTTGAACTCAGGTAATCCTGACTCCAGGCCTGGCACTCTTATCCACTTAACTATATAGCTAACAGAGCCCAGGTTAAGTAATCCTAACCTAAAGAGGGTTCAAAGGAGGGAAAACAGAATGATAAGGGACTGGAGATTATGAAAGGGGGGAGAACCCACTTCCTCGCAAGGCAGACCATTCTATCTACTTTTGTTATTTTTTAAAATTTAACTTTTCAATTACCAAGCACCTGTTTCCTTTCCTAGGTTCTCCCCACCCATCCCTGCCATTTGGAATTACAAAACAAAAATAATGTCTTTGTAATAAATAAGTGTGATGAGGAATTGGAACATGGGTAGAATCCATGATGCTTGGCTGATGCCAACTTTTCATGCAGAGTGGCTGCAGAGCCTGCTTCTGGGAGAGCTGTGATGCATAATAGGAATGTCTCAGAGAGACTGCGGAGTATGTACAGTCTGCCATTGGCTTGTTCCACTAATCATGGGCTTCGGAGATGTGCCCTTTTAGATTGGGCATGTAGCCAGAGCTAGAAGAGTCTTCACAAAGGCCTTAATTAGCCTCTGCCCCTCTTTTCACTGTTCTGCTCTTGGTTTTACATCTTCACTGATGGCATCCAGCGATATGCAAGGGGTGGGGATCTGGGTCCTCTTGCCATGTGGTCCCATGAGAAAAAATACCCTACAATCTCTGTATTTTTGTTCTTTATGTTTTCAGTGAAAGAATGAGAGACTCTGATCTCATAAATTTTGAAAGGTCCTCCTTGGGACCTCCAAATCCCTGCATTCTTTAGTGCTTTCCCAAATTGGAAACTCTACATGATGAAGACCATCAAAGATGAGAAGAAAGTGACACATACTTGAAAACAGCATGAAGGGAGAAAATGACTTTCAGAAACCAAGATAATGCTAATTACCTCTTTAAATACCCTTTATGCTCTCTGTGATTGGGATCACTTTTCCCAAGGACTGAGTATATGCTAAGAGGATAGTATGCCCTGTTTTTTTCTTTTTTGGAGGGGGGATAATTTATACCAACTATTCCTTTTATACTAGTAATTTCACCTTGGTAATTACAACTATTTCTACCATACTATCCATTTCTAAAAGTTAATTATCTCTGGTTGGCCAATTGATAACCAATGGTAAAGAGACCAAATAAGGTTGGGGCTTGTGGAGAATAACCCTAGAAAACCCATTAACTACTTGGGGGGAGATCACTATTAGACCCAGAGAGGGAAAAGTAGTTAGCTGCCTTCTGGGGATCCAAGCCACCTGTGGGAATGAGAGTTGGGAGAGGCAGTTCAGAGTAGTGGTGACATAGGGACATGTACATGTATGCATGTGTACTCATGTACAGGTGTGCGTATACATATGTGTGTATACATCTGAAGCAAGATGAATTTGTGGAGAGGGTTCTACAGATTGGGAGGGATCTGGAAAGGTATTCTGTAGAAGGTTGTATTTGAGTTGAGTCTAGGGGAAACCAAGAAGGCAGAGGTGAAAAGAGTATTCATTCCTAGCATGGGGGGAGGGGGGAAAGTTAACTTAAAGGCTTAGAAAAGTCTCATACGGGGTGGCCAGGTGGCTCAGCGAGTAAGAGCACCAGCTCCAGTGTCGGGATGACCTGGGGATCAAATCTGGGCTCAGACACTTAGCACCATACCCAGAAATAACTGGCCGTGTAACCTTGAACAAGTTACTTAACCCCGATTGCTTTAAAACAAAAAAAAAAAAAAAAAAGAAAAGTCTCATATGGAGTCTCATATAAGGGGAACAGCAAAAAGACCAATTTGACCCGTTGACCTGGAAATTTGGCTAAAGGAGACAAAGAGGCTAGGTGATATATGATCATATTATTTATTCCCTTAAAGCTAGCAGATATGTGCTGCACGGAGCCAAAACCTAAGTTCTGACTGTCTACTACAAGAATGATAAAGGTTTTATATGTTTTAGGACAACCCCAGGATGTCTATGTCCCTCAGATTTATGGTCTCCCTATGTTTTTAGAAAGGAAGTTTCTTAGTTGAATATGTTGTAAATACAAATCAACAAGACAATTGACAAAGTAGTGTCAGTTGGAAATTATGATACCTGAGCTTCCCCTACACAGCACATGCCTCTAGAAAAGGTAAGGTCTTTGAAGTTGCTGATATAAGAAAAGGCATTTTTTTTAGAGGAAAGTAGAGCAGTTTGATTGATTAGGTTGAGGCTTTGGCTCTTATTAGGGTTCAAATATTGTCAGATCAAATCACGGAAATTATGAAGTTCTGTAATGCATCAAAGAATACAGGCTTCCAGTCATCCCTCCTTTCTGCTTCTAAATGTCCTTTTTGGACAAGAAGAAAGAATTTAAGCCCCACAATATCCCCTTTTAGTTCAGTTTTCACCTTCTGCCCGCCTCTTCTGCCCATGGAACTCCTATTGAGACAAGGTAGTATATTAGAAAAGGGTACTTGTTTTTAAATGTGGGGGATCTAGATTCAAATTTCAGTTGTGTAACTTTGGACACTATATTTTGACTCTCTGGACCTCAGTGTCCTCATCTGTGAAACAATAAAATTGACCAGATAATTTTTGCTTTTTTTTTTGAGGGGGGAAGGCAGGGCAATTGGGGTTTAGTGACTTGCCCAAGGTCACACGGCTAGTAAGTGTTAAGTGTCTGAGGCTAGATTTGAACTCAGATCCTCCTGACTCCAGGGACAGTGCTCTATTCACTGTGCCACCTAGCTACCCCACTCAGATAATTTTTAAGGTTCTATATCTCATGCTTGTACCTTCTATGACTCTGATATGAACTTCGGGAAGCAGAGTAGGTCAAAGTGAACACTTCTTCCTTTCACCATTGTTATCAATGACCCTTTTTTGGGCAGGCTAGCTCCCTTATATATAATCCCTTTCTCACCAAGAGACAGGGCAAAGCATCTCAGAAAATTCTCTCTCGTTTGAGAGGTTGTGGAATTGTGAGGCAATTTTAAGAAAGTATGACTTTACAACTTTTGCTTTTACACTCCAGGCATTTCCCAAAACTGTGAGTGTGCACATACAGGTAACACAATACATACTTCTGTCACAAAAATGTTAAGACCAATCAACATGTCACCTGATGGTATATTCCTTACCTTGTACCCATAGTATTCTACTTCTCTGAGAAGAAAGAGTATTGATGTACATGTAGGTCCCCACTACATTCTTGTCATGTTGACCTACATTGTCTGGACAAGGCCCCTACTGAAGCCCAGAAGACTTGGGTTTACCAGCCAAGTCTTTTTTTTCCAAAGCAAAATGATGGAGATATGAAGGCAGGGCATAGTGATAGATAGCCAAAAAAGCAGACTATCAATATTTTTTTTAAACAAATAACATGGGGCAGCTAGGTAGAACAGTGAATAGAGCACTGGCCCTGGAGTCAGGAGGACCTGAGTTCAAATCTGGCCTCAGACACTTAACACAAAAAGAAGCCGTGTGACCTTAGGCAAGTCACTTAACCCCAACTGCCCTCCAAAAAGCAAAAAAACACAAAACAAACAACAGAAAAACCAAAAGGGGATGCAAACAAATTGAGCAATTTTGTTTCTACCTTTTAAAACGTGTGTATGTGTATGCATGTGTATACACATCTGTGTGTGTATTAAGAAAATGATTATACAACAGCAACTTGGATTCTCATTCAAAGCTTTCTTGTTTCTTGAAGGTTGAAATGTTTGTGGATGATCATTTAGTTCACAAGTTTAAAGAAAGGTTAGAAATATGGATTGAGCTTAGAAAGAACCAATTTCACACTCAGGAATCCAGTGCCAGGAGAATCCCAGCCAGGGGTATGTTGGCAAATTTTTAACAATCAGCTCCTTGGGTTATAAAAAATGTATGCAGGATACACTTTAGGTTTAATCTGCACAATGAACATTTTATCCATCATTTTCTTTAGCCTTTCAGGTGTGGGGAACCTGCAGCCTCTAGGCCACATGTGCCTTTCTAGGTCTTGGTTGCGGCTTTTGACGAAGTCCAAGCTTTACAGAACAAATCTTTTATTAAGGGGGTTTGTTCTGTGAAGTTTGAATTCAGTCAAAGGGCCTCACTTGAGGACCTAGAGGGCCACATGTAGCCTCGAGGCTGCCCTCCTTGCAGTTCCCTGTGCCCTCCATTCCATCTATGACAATATGACTATGACAATAGCCTCGTCATTGGTCTTTCTCCATCCACTCTCTTCCCTTTCCAGTAGCTGCACAAATGATAACCCCAAAGCAGAAGTCAGATAATGTTAACCCCCTACCCAAGAAGTTTCAGTGCTTCCCCATTGTGTGTATGATAGAATACAGACTCCTTTGTCTGGCATTTGGAGCCTTTTATTATCTGGTTCCGGCCTGTCTTTGCAAGCTATTTGCACATTATTCGCCTTTGAGCACTTGTCCTCTGGAGGTTTCAATCCAACTGACTTACATGTTCTTTCTCATAGGTGACAATCCACCCCCTGCCTAGTCTCCCTCCTCACCTTGACCTTTTGGAAAACCTAGCTTCCATCAAGGCTCAGCTCATGTTCAACTTCGCTTCCTTTATTGACCCTTCTTCTGCTCACCACAATCACTTGGTACTTATCTATCTTAATGTCTCTACAATTCTTGAATTGCTTTCTCTTTTATGGAAAACTTAACAGTGATCAACTATTTCAATTTACCAAAAAGAGAAAGAAGCTTGCATAAGAAACTGTGAACTGTCAGGTGCAGTTTTTAGAAGAAGTTGTTTTTATAGTATTTTGTCCTTCGTTTTTGAAGAGGACCATGGCATCAAGGAAATGATGACATAATTGCAGTTGACTTGGATTTGAGTGAGGGAGGGCTGTGCAAGGTCACCAGCCTCACTTCTTCCTCCAGAGAAATCTGGTTCCAGCAGTCAGATATTGATTGGGACAACTGGAGGCGGCCCAGGATGGCTTAGAAGAAATATGAATAAATCAAACAGGGTAGTAACAAAACTGCCCCATTTGTATCCCCTTTTATACATTTTGTTTTCTTCTGAGCACTTAGAAGTACTTTGTTGATGCCTATTTTTGTGATCATCTTTCACTGTCTACTAATGTACAACTCCCAGAAGAAAACCCTTGCCTGTCACAAATATGCATTATCAAGCAAAATAAAATAAATACATTAGCCATATCTTAGAATGCACATCACTAGTCTATTACTGTTTTGTCAAAAGGTGGGAAGAATTTCTTTTGTATATATTTATATTTTTTATAAAATTTTTTTTGTATTTTTTTGTATTTACTTATCTGGGAATATACTAGATTATAAGCTGTTGGAGGGCAGGAGCTGTCTAATTTTTACATTTGTATCTCCAGAGCTTAGTACAGAGTTTGGCAAATAATAGACAATTCATATATTTTTTAGTTGATCCATTACATTATAAAGGCATGCTCACTCATGCTTCTAATGGCCTGAACTAAGCAGGAAGGCAAGGAGGATTAACATGCCTTGATAGCTTAGAAAATGTCGTTCCTGGAAGTAGGAAAATGACACTTAGCTGCTAACTATTTAATGCAGTGTTCAGGGCAAACCCAGAGTCTTGTTTCCGATTCTGGCTGTTTCTCTGCTAGCTGAGCCCTGCCAGCCCCTGCCTCCCCCAGTCTGCCTGTCATGTACTACTCTATAGACCCAGCATAAGCAAAAGCCTCTGCCCATCCTGTCACTTAAACCAGATTTCTGTTAAGTTGGTAAATAATGATAGGGAGACGTGGGGTGTCAAACGTGCTTTTGGCATGCGTGGTGCCAGCATGTGCCGCTCCATTTGGGTGAAGCTGCTCCCATCTGGCTTCCATATAGAGACATTTCCTTCCCTCCAGATGGTGCTGACGCTCTCTCCTGATTGCTCTCTTTGTATGGGAAGGCACACAACTCCATCTTGCCTAATGACGGAGCCCTGGAAAGGGAACATCTGGATTGGCTCTAGGTGCCTTGTTAAACACCTTGAAAGCTCACTGTAAAGAGCTGAATGAGTCTTGGATCTATGACAGCTATGTTGTGGGCCAAATTATTTACCTGGATTGACTCAAATGCATTGGAGCTCTTGAAAGGCCGGCCAGAGTACTTTGACCCCTCTTGTCCCTCAGCTTCATGATGAAGAGTGGGTGGTTTTCAAGAGGGGGCGTGATGCCCTGCCCACTCATAAAGGAACCCTTCAAGCTTACTCATCTGGCATTCCCTGTCCTGCTTGATTCAGCTTTGGAAGGTCAGTCTGCCATTTATTAGGAGACTGAAAATGAGTAAAGGAAACTAGCCAAGCTAGCCAACACTTTCCAGGATGCTGTGAATTCAGCACAGCAGGGCTTTATTTCAGCATCATGTAATGGAAAGAATGATAGCTGACCTCTTAGAATATTATAAGGTTTACAAAAGTAGAGTTATGCCTTGGAATCAGGAAGATCTAGATTTCAGTCCTCCTTCTGATATTTACTGTGTGACCCTGAACAAGTCACTCTTTAGTGTCCCAGGCAACTAAGATCAATTTCAGAGCCGGTGTGACCTGCACTGGGGGAAACTCTCATTTGAACTTTGAAACAGCCCTGTGAGCTAAATGCTACAGATATTATCATCTCCATTTTTGCAAATGATGAAACTGAGATTGGATTTGAACGTTGATTTCTCTACCTCTGGTCCATGGCCCTTTTCTCTGATATTCCTCTGAAAATAATAATGTATTCGGACTTAGAAAATTCAAATAGGTCCCTCTGACCTATTACCCGGGTGACCAGGGGCAAGTCATTTTGAAGCTGCATTTCTATATCCATAAAACTAAGGGGTTTGACTAGATAAACTTTAAAGTTTTCTCCGCCTCTAATCATAATATCTTTAAAAATTTTTTTATTTGTTTTTTGGAGGGGGGAAAGCAGTGCAATTGGGGTTAAGTGACTTGTCCAAGATCACACAGCTAGTAAGTGTTAAGTGTCTGAGGCCGATTTGAACTCAGGTCCTCCTGACTCCAGGGTCAGTGCTCTATTCATTGTGCCACCTAGCCACCCCAAATCATTTTTTTTTGTAGTTTAATGTATTTTAATAGCAAACTTACAGGAACAGCACAGAAGATAGACAACATTAAAAACATGTACTTGCATGTAGGACAACTCAGTTAGAAAAGTATAGTGAATGGATGGAATCCACCGTATGATAAAAATGCTACAAACACCATTTAGTTGCCGTCAATAAGAAATTTACTTTTTAAAAAAATCCAAATGCTGGCATTGTCCAGAAAAATTTAACAGGTTTATTTATGATTGTTATAAAGTTGAATTGTTGAAACTTGTTCACGGAAACATTTTTTTTGACCGCATTAATGCTGTATGTCTTAGCATTTATATTCAAAATTCACACACAAATGAAAATGGAAAAAAAAAACTTGCCAATACCTGATTCTGTCCCCTATTTTTCCATTCGCAATCATATACTTAAGGTACCTTTTGACCCCATGGGGAAAAAAATATCTAACGTTCAGAACTACCAATAACAGGAAGAAGAGATTTTTTTCTGTTTTGAGAATAAAGAATGTTGCCCATCATAGTGGAGTTTAAGCACATTCTCCACATATGCGGTGTACTAGCCGGATATCTTTTGGCATGATTGTGACACGTTTGGCGTGGATAGCACATAGGTTGGTGTCCTCAAACAGGCCAACCAGATAGGCTTCACTTGCCTCCTGCAAAGCACCAATTTCTGCACTCTGGAAGCGCATATCTGTTTTGAAGTCCTGAACAATTTCACGCACCAGATGCTGGAAGGGAAGTTTACAAATCAGAAGTTAGGTGGACTTCTGATAACGTCTGATTTCACAGAGAGCCACAGTACCCGGCCTGTAGTGATGAGGTTTCTTGACCCCTCCAGTAGAGGGCGCACTCTTGCAAGTGGCTTTTGTAGGGAGCTGCTTCCTGGGGGCTTTACCATGGGTAGACTTACGGGCAGTTTGCTTGGTACGAGCCATGTTCCTGAAAACTTCTCCTTATACACCCGCCTTCTCTTTCGGCTTGGGCTTGGAGAGCGAGAGGCGGCCCTAGCGCTAGAGAGCTAACGGTGGCTGCGGCTGCGAACACAATGGAAAGATCGCCACCCCTAATCATACAGTCTTTATGAACACAGATAACTAAAAGCACTAATTTTGAAGAAATAAACTGAGTAATCTCCATTTAGTTTCATTTCATTTCAAGGATATTTAAGATTATATAAATATCTATATATACACATACATACATTTATACATACATATGTTTGTATATATATAGATATGCATATATCTATGTCTAGACACACACATGCATACATATATCTCCCATTACATTGTAAAGTCCTCGAGGGGGAGGACTTTTTTTTATTTGTATCCTCAGCATTAATACAGTGCCTGGCACATAGAAGGCACTTATAAGTGTTTATTGACTGACTGATTCTATCTGAAATATTTTATACCAATATATTTACAGTATACAATATATTTATAGTACATTTATTTTATTTGATCATACTTTATTCAAGATAATATTAATTAGTCCTCATTCCCTAACCACTTCCATTCATTCATTCATTCAACATTTATTTATTCAGTGACTAACTATATTCAAAGGCATGAACTAGGCATTGAACATACAAATAAATACAACAGATATTATATAATATAATATGAGTAAAACAAAGAAATGTACACAAATAGAATCTAGTACCAGAGACTTCCTCCTTACCCAAAGGGCCAAGGCATACTTTGAAAGGTTTTTACTTCACTGACCCATTGCCATCCCCTAACTACTTTGGGGACTTCAAAATTTAATTTTTTAACTCCTTACTCCTCCGTGTTAGGGGAATATAATCACCAACTACCCTTAAAAGCACACAAGTTCACAAGGCTCAAAGCACAAACAAGTTTATTTACAAGGTGAAGGACAAAAAATAGAACTCCTAGCAAAACTTAATGAAAGTTATGACACCCACCAATGAGCAATCCTCTCTCAGAGATCCGTAGAGTCATTTATAATATTGTCCTGTATAGGGCACCAGCAATAAGGCCTGGCTTTTCTCTCTCTTTTTCTTTCTTTTTCTGTGTTGTACAGTTCACTTTCCCTGAAATTTATCTATAAAGTCCCTCTTTTATGGTGATACTGGTTCCCAGTGTGGCCATTTGTAACTGTTCTATTTCTTGGCTCTTAGCCCCTACCTACTATAGTTTTGCATTGCCAACAGCTGGCAATTGTTCTCTTTTCTGAGCTGCATCTCCACAATTTCGAGTAGTCTGTATCACAGATTTAAAATATACCCACAAGTATCTTTATTTCATAAATCTCTTATCCTTCAGTTTATACAGCGCTCTGACCTCACATACATAATACTTATGTGATTGGTATTATATTTTTGCCTTGAACCACTCTCCGTGATACCAGATTGTCTTAGTATGTCTTATCCTGGGTTGATTTTCTTTACCTAGTTTCTGTGACGTGTATCCTCCTTTGGGTCTAGGGGCTCAAGAGAGTACCCTAATATCACTTCAAATTGTCTCTTAATTTGTCATATTTGAACAAGCTTCTTCTGCCAGTTTGAACTGGCTTATGAGAGCTGATTGTTAAAATTTCAATGTGAGCATTTATACCTCAGAAATGAAGACACAATAGAAACCATGGCTTAATCTATTGTTCTGTTGATTGTCTAGACTTAAGAAATAGGAGAAAATGTTAATCATACATATCAAACTTAAAAGTATGTTGTCCATACATTTTGGGAAAGCTTGTTGTTAAGCATGTACTGCTATACCCCTTGCATATTTCCCTCTGGGACAGCTGGACTAGGCTATTTAAAATAACCAAGGGTCCTTGGCTAAAACATGAGGGAAGGGGAATCTTACATTCCCCAAGAATTATCATTACTAGTAAGAAAAAAATTTGTAATCTCTATTGTACAAATAATAATGATAAAAGGGAAAGCAAGTTAAAAATGCAAAGATGAAGTCCAAGCAACGGTGTTATAAGAAATTTGACGAAGGAGAGATCTATTTGGACTGGGAGGCAGGGGATAGAATTAGGCAGGGAAAACTTCATGGAATTGTGGGCCTCTAAGCTGACCATCAAAGGGCATCAATAGATGTATGTAGACAATGAGACAACTGGCTCTTTAGGGGAAAAAAAATATATATATATATATATATAGGCAGGGCACTCTTTTAAGTTTAATCTACATTAAGGTTTTTTCCATCCTTTTCTTAAGCCTAGAAATCAACAAAACAATAAATTAAGCCTTGATTTAAAACATCTGCTGACTGTTGAGGTGTAAATGCTTCCACTGAAAATTTAATTGTGTATCACTGTGAGCCCCAGCTTCAGCACATCGCTGGTCATATATTTTTGGCATGAAGTATAGTGTGAACAAACATACCGAGATGGGAGAGGGCAGGATGAGAACGAGGTAGAGAATGGTCCGCTTTATCTAGAACATAGGACTTGTAAAGGATGAAACAAAATAGGACCACATAGATGGACTGGACCCAAATTGTGGATGACTATGAATTCCGGGAACTGATATTTTGTTAGGTAGTCCATGGGGAGCCGCTGCAGGTTTTTATAGAGAAATCACGTGACAATTGTGCTATAATAAGGTTACTTGGACACTAGTGTGAAGTATAGATGCACCATGGCATGGTGGATAGAGCACTGGACATGATATTAGGAAGATATTAGATATTTGCTTTACCAAAACTCCCTCTCTAGAAGCAGCTCAGTGGTACGATAGGATATGTTGAGAACTAGACCTGGAGTCATGTACATCTGGGTTCAAACCTAGCCTCAGACATTTACTAGCTCTGTGACCTTAAGCAAGTCACTTCACCTCTATTTGCCTCGGTTTTCTCACCTGTAAAATGGGGATAATAATAGCACCTACCTTTCAGGTTTGTTGTGAGGATCAAATGGGATAACACTTGAAAAGGGCTTAGCACTGTGCTGGCTCTTAATAAATGCCTGTTTCCTTCCTTCCTTAGTAGCTCTGTGGCCCTAGGCATGTCACTTAACTTCTAGGCACCTCAGTTTCTTTATCTGGAAAATGGAAATAATAATAGCACAAGTTTAAGAGAATTTAATAAGATAATTGGTATGTAAAATATTTAGCAAACCTTGAAGTTCTATATAGTTATAAGCTACTATTATTAAGTACAGGCAAAGCAAAATCAAGGTAAAAAATCTGGTAAGATTATCATAATGGTCAAGATAAGAATGGATAAGGATGTGACTTAAAGTAGTTTCAAATTGGTGAGGCTTGATGGTAGCTTCAGTTGGAAATACTTCATCGAAAGGAGATTTCTCAGTGAAGTCCTCTATCTTTGGGAATAGGATTTAGATCTACCAACTCATAAGTCATTGATAGCTGCATAGGACATGGACATCTAGACTAGATTTGAGTGGGAAGATTCTTTATAAATGCCTATAGTTAATTTCTAATTTCAGAATTAAATATTACAGATGGCTTTAACCACTAGTTGTAATTCCAGTTGGTACGATGTTAGCAATAACAAGACATTCAGCATTTTTCTGCATATCTTTCATCAAGGAAAAGTGAAAAATCCATTGGTCTGGCCAACAGTGACCACAAATGATTCCAAAATCTAGGTGAGGAAAAACTTCCTAATAATTACAGAATTATCTCAAGGTGGAATGAGTTGCTTCCAAAGGTAATGAATTCCTTGTCATTAGAGGTCCTCAAGCTAGGGCTAAATGATAGCTTGTTGATGTAATAGAAGGGTCATAGCAGATGAACATTCAGGTCCCTTTCCACTCTGAGATTCTGTAAGAACTTCCTCCCATCCTCCTGCCAGGTATATAGCCTAAATGAAAAGCATCCTTAAATCTTGTTAGCTATTATGTTAACCCAGAATATTTCATCAAAAAGACCTCAGTAAAAGCTTAGAGAATGATAACTCAGGTGTTAGATGCTAGAAGAGTTTGGTGCTGTGCCACAGAATGACCAGTAAGAGCCCAACATTTGGAAGAAAAATGAAAGGTCTTTTCTCACAATTTCTATACACCTGGATTTTGAATTAGTTGTACACATGACATCCAGGTAATTGACTAAATTTATTGCTTTTCATCTCTATGTACCAGCATCATGGAGGTATAGCTAGGACACCAAAAGCTTCTTTTGTGGAATTTTTGCAAATTTCAGCCTGAAGGATTTATGTTCCTGGGAATAGCTCACTTTGACAAATTGACTTTATAAGGTGAGGCTATGTTTAGATAAGTGAACCAGCTCAGATGGTACCAAATGGTGCCCAGGAGTCTAACAAAGAAGGCCTTCCTATTATTCTTCACTGTAGTCCAAAAACATGTACAGGTATCACTGGGAAAGTAGCTGACTAATTTGTCGATGAATGTGCATACAGACTTTTTGAGAATGTAGCAGTTTCTCTCTGTCTCTGTTTCTCCTCCCCCCCATCCTTTCTCTCTCCTCTTTCTGTCTCTCCCTCCTTTCTTCTCTGCTCTGTTCCTTCTCTCTTATGTTCATCATACTGAATTAGATAGTTTCCTAATAAGGGTTCAATCTCAATTACTTTTTTTTATGAAGAAGGCTAGAAACCATGCATATCAGCAAGTTTAGTATGTTAACCAATTATTCATAAACAAATTATGTATTTAGACATTTTAAAGTAAGACTTTCTCCATGGGAAAAATAAAGTCACATATGAAATATCAAAAGTTGGAGAGAGAATTTCTGGTTAATAATTTTATTAATTATGCTAAAAGAAAATTAATGAAAGGGGTCAGTGGCACTCTCAAATACCAGATACCCCTGGTGGAACACACTCAATGCTTATATGCCCTTGGAAGAGTGGACGTTCCTGAGGGTGGCAATTAACTCTGGTTAATGATTAACAAGAAGAAAGATTATTATAATGAGAGGTGAACCCATTCTAAGGAGGGGCTAAAGGATGTGACTTTTATCACTCTCACTCTCAGATTCCTGCTCCCCCCCCCCAGACTTGGGCATTCTAGACAAGGGTTCTACCACCCACACAAGTCTAAGCAGAACACAGTGGGCTTCCTCACTTGCAGTCTGAACAAGATTGAAGAGAAAATTAATCCAATCTCATTCTCAACAATGTCCTTCAGTTATTGAATTGATCCAGGTGGGCCCAACTTGTGGGCCCCACCAACTGCATGTGGTGAGCCAAAGGATTTCAGGTAGCCCAGTGAAAAATGTAGAGGGAAACATTCTTTGTATATAGAGTAGACTCTTGTTGCAAGTGGGCCTTCAGGTCACAGCTTGCCCAGGACTGCAGTAGATAATGAGGAGATAGGAAAAAAAAACCCTGGATCTCCCCAATAATTGGTCATTTAGTAATCTCTCTCAGTAACATTCACTATATATGTTTTAAAAAGTACTATAGATACCTCTAAGACAAGAATCCATAGATAAATGTCAAAAACTCCATGGAGTTGGATAGGAAAAACAAATAAACTTGAATTTCAGCAGCCAGTAACCGAAATTTAACATTTCCTTTGATTATGAATGTAGGCAAGAAACCACAATAGTATCAGTGGTATTTGTGACTTTGCCACCAACAGAAATCACAGATATTTTCATAGGACAGTATAAATATCTCAAAATATCATTTATACTGATCACTATTTTGAAGTTCTTGAAATTATTATACCTAATGAATGCTAGAAAATCACACATGATCAACTCTATTTATGGGATATATTTAAATAAAATTTGTTTCCTTTGGAATCCCATGTATTTTATTTTGAGCATTTAAAAAGAACTATTATAAGAATGAGTCCATAAGTTTCAACCCTCTGCCAAAGGGGTCCATTGTAGAAAAAGTGTTAAGAACGCTCCTACCTCCGTGGATAATTCTTCTTCTTCTTTCTTTTTTTTTTTTTTAAAGCAATTGGGGTTAAATAATTTGCCCAAGGTTACACGATTTGTTTTGTGTGGGTGTTAAGTATCTGAATTGGGAACCAATCCTGGCTCCTCCCAACTCCGGGGCTGGCACTCTTACTCACTACACCACCTAGCCACCCCAGATAATTCTTTTTTAAAAAAGAATTTTTATTTATATCTTTTTGTTTTAACATTACCTACATTTCCCCTTTTATAATTCAGTTGCTTTTTTCTTTACATCTCAATCGTTTCTGACGGGGAGGGATGAATTTGTCTCCCTCTAGCTTGAATCTCCACTTATAACAAAAAAAATCAACCAAAATAATCCAATGCAGTGATTATTTCAGGCTACAAGATATCAAAGAAATCTTCCGAAGTTTTATAAATTAATTACTTTAAGCTGCATTAACGTTTTTAGGAGGCTATGTATATACTTCTTGTGCCTTCCTTGCCTCACCTTACTCGAGAAGTCTTCAGGGCCATCATTGGTTTTTTTGGTTTGTTTGTTTTGTTTTCTTTTTAAGTTACTTGAGAGTCTGCCTTCCTAAAAGGAAACTGTACTAAATTTAAAGTGCTAAAAAAAAAAGTGTTACAATTTACACCAGCATGAAAGATACCTATGGGCTCATTAAGGGAAGAGTAGTTTTCTACAACGTCTTGTGTCTTTGACAATGATGCAGATTAAACCTCATACATGCCTCTCCACTCTTATCTGAGGCCCCTGGTCAATCCGCTTTAGGGGGCCCATTGAATTTGAAAACCTCCAGTTGTAGGGAATGCGTCCTTCCTGAGACAAAGCATTTCATGTTAGGATAAGTCTAATTGTTCAAGTTTGGGGTGGGGAGGTTCCCCTGCCGCTATACAAGGAGCCTAAATCTGCCTGTAGAATTGTATAAACTACAGCTAGGCCGGTGTGCATTTCCTGAGATTGATCCAGGCTTGTGATACACACAGAATGTCAAGGAGTTCCTGAGCAGTGGAACAGCTAGATTTATAAATCATGCTAGAATTGGGGGCCACTAACAACTAGTAGCCTCTGCCATGTGGGCAGCTAGAGCTGAAAGGTTTCTTCATTTCACTTCTAGTGGAAGGCTTGGTTTGCTTTGGTGATATGGTATCTGGAATCTACATGCACTCATAGAAGACACTCAGTGAGAATACCTTTAACTCCTCAAACCTGGTGGGTGATCCATAAGTCAGCAGGCTGCATGGAATACCACCTAAGCATCCTCTTCAGGAAGAAAAGGGAGACAAAAGGGTTATCATACTATTGGGCTTTAAATGTTGAGGTTTAGGGGTGCTCAGGACCCCAAAATACTGACACACTGGGTCTTGTCCGAATGAATTCTACCCAAGTCTTCTTTCAGACAAAGAATAACAAAGTTTATTAAAGATATGTCATATTGGGCAGACTCTTAAGGAACCTCACCATTGGCTAGACTCTTAAATGTAAGAAATGAGCTTCAGTCACTCCCCTATGAAACGAAACTTGAACTGAAGTGAGTGAAGGAAGCGCTTATTTACACTCCGGAGCGGATGCATAGTATCCCGTGGAAATGCATACACACAGCACAGAAGACAAACTGAGTTTGGATTCGTTCCTCCTGGTCCCTCCCTTCAGAACTGGGATTGGTCCCAGCTCCTCTGGGTTACAATCTTTCTAACCTACGCTTTACATATTGCTTCTTAACCTGCTTCCTCCTCAGGAACACGGGTCTACATGGGTCCCATGTTCAGAAAATGGAGGTGATATGCATGAAGACTATTAGGCATGTGCAATAGTTAGGTCTCAGTCACCAGCCCATGAACCCTTGAGTTTGCACGTTTTCAAGGTTTCAAGCCTCTTTGTTTTCTAGAAATTGGGGCCCTGACCATAATTCTTGCAAGATAGAATGTGCTTATCTGCTAACATTGTACTCCTTAGCAAACTCCTTATATGGCATTATCTGTGGGAGCAGGACTCCATATCGTGCTAAACTCTTTATCTCACATAAGGAATCTGAGCATTTGTGATGATTGTATTTTTTTAGGGAGAGGTGAGGCAATTGGGGTTAAGTGACTTACCCAAAGTCACACACCTAGTAAGTGTCAAGTGTCTGAGGTCAAATTTGAACTCAGGTCCTCTTGACTTCAGGCCTGGCACTCTGTGCACTATGGCACCACCTAGCTGCCCTTAAGTGCTACATAGATATCAATATCATTATTATTACTATTATTATAACATGCCCATTGCTTCTGTTAGGTGAATCATTTTATACCCAGCTACAAGCAGCCTTCCTATGAGAGGAGCCAAGCAGAAAAAATCTAATCTCTCATGAAATCAATCAATCAATCAATATTTTTAAGTGCCTTACTATGTGTCAGGCATGAAGCTAAGTGCTAGGGATACAAAAAAAGGCAAAGGACAGTCCCTGACCTCAAAGATCTTGCAATCTAATGGAAGACCTTCACATGCTAAAAGATAGTGGTGATATGTCCTCCTTGAATCTTCTCTTTACCTGAGACTTCTCATATTTTATAGATGAAGAAATACACTACTTTTTGCTACTTCAGAATCAAAGTGTCACAGAGAAAAGATTTGAAGACATTAGAGATCAGTAACCTAGAGGCTCTTTATGTTTTTGGGTCATGGACCCCTCAGGCAAGTCTGGTAAAGCCTATAGATGTCCTAAATATTGTTGCCTACATTCATTATTGAAGAAGCCACATTTCAGTTAGACATCAATGAAAATGAAGATGAAATTTAGCAGTCTTTGGAAATCTATGTTCTTGTACCCCTGATAAAGAATCCTGTTTTTATACAGAGTATGAAACTGAAGAGATGAGAGAAGTTATTTGCCTGAAATCACAGATAAGCATAAAGTGAAGAAAGCTTTACAATATAGGTCTCCTCATACCCAGTCCAGTCTATGTGGTCTGTCAGGTCAAATCTTAAAATATGTGATTGAATAGGGATACATAATGTTTTGGTTTAATGTATATTAATGTCTGATGTTTTGGTTTAAATCAATTTCATAAATTTAAAAAATGAGAGAGAGATAACAAGATTGATTGAAAAAGATATGGGGGATGGGATGGTGATTAATGGGAGTCAGGCTCAGTATGAGTCAATGGTGCAATTCAGCAATCAGAGAGGTTAACACATTATTGGGATATATTAAGTGAGGCACAGTGCAGTATACTGCATACTGTACCCTGTCTTGATGAGACCACTCCTGGAGAAGGGGTTTCATTACAGTTACATCACTTTAGGAAAGTCAGTGAATGGAGAATGACCGCAGGAGGGCAATCAGGATGGGGAGAGGCCTTGAGATCATGCCACTAGAAGATGAATTGAAAGAATTGTTGTCTCCCCTCTCATTAGACTGTGAGCTCCTAGAGAGCAGAGACTATCTTTCAACTTTTTTTTTGCATACTCAGCATTTAGCACAATGCCTAGCATGGGCGGGCGTGGGGGAGCGGTGTGTGGGAGGGGGATCCTGCAGCCTCAAGGCCACCTGTGGCCCTCTAGGTCCTTGAGTACAACCCTTTGACAAAATTCAAACTTCACAGAACCCCAGATTTTTTCTGTGAAGTTTTGATTCAATCAAAGAGCTGAATTAAGTAAGGTCACCTCTCTCCTCTGGAGCCATCTGGGTCCAGTGGTCAGATATGGATCAAAATGGCTGCAGATGGTCCTGGATGCTTGTAGACTTATACAGAAATACTCAGTAAGTGCTTAATACATATTTGTTGATATATTAGCTTCTGTTTAGCTTCAGAAGGTATAACTAGGAGTAACGAGTAGAAATTATGAAGAAGTAAATTCAAGTCTGATGTAAGGAAGAAAAAAAAAACAACAAAGTGCCTAACAGTTAATGCTACCTGGGAGTGGAACAGACTATTTCAGAGGCAAGCAGTCTGGACAATCACTTATTAGGTATGCTGTTGAGGACAAGGACTTTTAGGAGGTGCCATGGTGCATAGAACCCTGGGTCTGAAATTAGGAAGACTTATCTTCCTGAGTTCAAATCTGATCTCAGACACTTACTAGCTGGGTGAGCCTGGGCAAGTCACTTAACCCTGTTTGCCTCAGTTTCCCAATCTGTAAAATAAGATGGAAAAGGAAATGGCAAATTGCTTCAGTATCTTTGCTAAGAAAACCCCAAATGGGGACACAGAGAGGTGGTCATGATTGAAAAGACTGAACAATAACAATGAAACAAGGACAGGTTTCAGAGGAGGCAGCAGAGATGTGCTTGGAAGGAAGGAAAGGATTGTAAAAGGTGAAGAGGCATCATTAGTTCCACCGTATTTGGGGGTGTCTGGGTGTTCAAGGAGGACTAGCACCTCTGGTGTGAGAGCTTGCTGATGGCTGCTCATCTACCTTGGGGGTTCACCTAACTCTCACCTATATCTGGGAAACTGTAGCATGTACAGTGGTCACACACTGGTAAAACCATCTTGGCTAAATCAGATTATGGGTAAGTGAGAGGCCTCAAACTGATCAGTGAAGTAGGGAGATGTCTATCCCAAGCATGGGAAGACTCCCCCCACCCCCCATGGAATGGTCGGATGAGAACAATTTGGGGACTTAGAGCTTGGTCAGACATCAAAGACACTGAGGTCACTCTATGCATCCCAGGCCATCTTGACGTTTGTCCTGCCACTGGACTTAGATTAAATCTTTCCATTACACCTAGAGAGGCTCTTTTAAATTTATCTTTGTTTTCTTTCCCTAATGAAATTTGATTTTATTTTGATTTTTAGTTTCTACACCAAAGATGATTCTCTCTCTCTCTCTCTCTCTCTCTCTCTCTCTCTCTCTCTCTCTCTCTCTGTCTCTCTCTCTCTCTCTCTCTGTCTCTCTCTCTCTCTCTGTCTCTGTCTCTGTCTCTCTCTCTCTCTGTCTCTCTCTCTCTGATGGATCACCGCATAAAGCCTATGTACCTCTTTGTGAAAGCTGCCATCCCATCACCCAGTTCTCAGCTCTAACACATAGTCATTGAGAATCACTAAGAGACCAAGGAAAAAGCATCATCTGTTTTCCAAGTGGCATTCAGATATAAGCAACGAATTCACACAATTTGCAAAATAATTAATCTTTCAGACAGGTTATACAATCTATCGGCATACAGAGGAAATCACTACAATATATAATGTTTTATATCACTGAGAAAGACTACACTATAGTTCCCCAAAGGGAGAAGCAACATTTAAATGCTTACTACATTCCAGACACTGGGGTAGGTTCTGGGGATACAATGATAAAAATGAAATTTTTCCTGTTCTCAAGGATGCATTTTAATAGGAGAGAAAATATGTATCCGAATAAGCACATACAAAATATACACAGCAAACACATAGTAATTTCCAAGATGGCAGCATTAGTGTTGGTTAAAAGGGTCAGAAATGATCTCCTATAGGCCAAAATTCTTGAGCTGGACTCAAAGTCAGCTAAGTATTCTGAGAGGTGATGAGGTGATGAGGAGGGTGTGTATTCAAGGGACTCATCCCTTGGCTGTGCTATGCAAAGTCACAGATAGGGAACTATGGGGATTCACCCCAACTGAGTGAGAATGGGATGTGAGGACTCTGGTACAGTAAAAACAGAGTTCGGGCATTTTAAAAATGTCAGTAGCAATCCATAATAAGTTGCTTCTAAAGCACAGATCAGTCTAGGTTGCTCCAGTCTAGATATGGATCAGAAAACTAAATTTCTTGATTCCAAATCCAGTTTAATCATGAAGCGGCTAGAGAGATCAATGAATAGAGCATTACACCTAGAGTCAGGAATATCTGGGTTAAAATCTGACTTTGGAAACGTCAAGTCACTTAACCGCTTTCTGCCTCAATTTCTTCGTATGTAAAATGGGGATCATAATAGCAGCTGTCTCCCAGGATTATTGTGATGATCAAATGAGATAATGTTTGCAATGTTGTTGTTTAGTTGATTAGTAATGTCTGACTCTGTGCCCACATTTGGGGTTTTCTTGGCAAAGACACTGGAGAGGTCTGACATTTCCTTCTTGGGTTCATTTTACAGATGAGGAACTGAGGCAAACAGGGTTAAATGTCTTGCCCTGGGTCACATAGCTTGTCAGTATCTGAGGCTACCTTTGAACTGAGGTGCTTCTAATTCCTGAGCTGGCAATCTATCCATTGTGCCACCTCATTGCCCTAGACTGCAAAGGATAAAGAGGTAAAACAAGAAAGTATAGAGTTTTAAGGATGGTGGGCAGAGAGGAGTCAGTGGTCTGATGTTCTGTATCATGCCCTGGGCCTAGAGTGCACTGCTGGTATTAAACAAATATTCACCGAATGAATAGGAAGATGGGAGTATAATACCAATATATATCATTAGTTGGTCTGAGGAAGAAGGTGGACACACTTTCCAAGGCCACATAAGCTGTGACCTTGCTGCCGTAATTTTGCTTGGCATTTGAGAGTTCCACTGACCTCTTTTATTAAAATGCTATTGTATATATTTTTCATATATACACATAATATAGTATATAATTATATATTATATATAATAATAGAATTGTTAATAGAATGAGTAACTATCCAGAAAACGTCCCAGCCTGTGTGATCTATCAACAGTCCTGTATCCCTAGTCTTTCTTTCTTGGTTAGGACCTGCCATAACTTGACTTCCATTGGCAAGAACTTTCCTAGAATTATCTCTATACCATGATGAATGATGAGAGGAGAATTTTACTGGAGTTCTTGATTTAAATTTTTTATCAATACATTGTTTATTATTACATCGTTATTATTATTTATTGTTATATTGCCTAAAATTTTCCCTATGTTCCTTCCCCCCTCCCAGAGCCATGCCTTATAGCAAAGAATTTTTTTTTACAAAGGAAAAAGGAAGAAAATAAAATTAGTAAAACTAACCAATACTTTGAAATAAATGACAACATACACAAATTCCATGCCCATGGACCCCTCCTCTCTGCAAAGAAGTGGGTGGTGTAAATGTCTTCTCTTATCTTTCCTTTGGAGCTGAGCTTATTCTCTATTTTCACAACATTCAGTTTTCACTGTTTAGTGGTCATTCTTTACTTGTTCCATTGATATACATTGTTTCTCTGGCTCTGCTTACTTCATTCTGTATCAGTTCATATAGATCTTCCTGTGCTTTTCTGTATTCATCATATCTGTCTTTTTTTATAGCAAGTCAGATTTCATTCCCTTCATGTGCCACAATTTGTTTAACCATTCCCCAGATGACAGACACCACTGTATTTCCAGTTATTCGTTAGGTAGAGTCCTTAATAAAAGAGTTCGGGGCACTTTCCAGGAAAGCATTCCTTACTTTCCAGGACAAAATAATTATCTGACTTTGAGATCTCAACTTGTCAACTCAGATTGATGTGAGGCTTACAAGCCTCAAAGAGAAAAAAGGCTGATGAATACCTTGAGTAAACTTCCATGTCCCTGGGTCCATCTCATAAACAGAACTCAAATGTGCTCTCTTCCATCAATCAGACAAATGGCCCTGGGCATCTGAGTGCAGAGAAGCCCCATCCCTACATATATTGAAAGAAGTCAGTATCCAGGTTCATCTTTGACCCCCCAGCAACAACCAAAGGAGTTCTCTACAAGGCAAGCAGGAAACGAGCATGTATTAAGCATTTATTACATACCAAGCAATAAGTGCTTGACAGACATTATCTCATTTCATCCTCACAACACCCCTGGGGTGCTATTATTATCCCAACTTTACAGTGGAGATAACTAAGGCAGTCAGAAATGAAATCACTTGTCCAGAGACACACAGCTAGAGAGTGGAGGCTGGATTTGAACTCGGATCTTCCTGACGCTGGACTCAGAACTTTATTCACTGTGCCATCTAGATTCCTCTTATAAGAAAGAGGGCAGGGGCAGCTAGGTGCCGCAGTGAATAGAGCACTGGCCCTGAATTCAAGAGGAACTGAGTTCAGATCCAGCCTCAGACACTTAACACTTTTTAGCCATGTGGCCTTGGGCAAGTCATGTAACCCCAATTGCCCTGCCTTCCCCCCTCCAAAAAGAAAAAAAAAAGAAGAAAGCACATCTGAATATCATCTAAAACAGGGAAATAGAGGGACAGCTAGGTGATGCAGCGAATGGAGCACTGGCCCTGGATTCAGGAGGACCTGAATTAAAATCTAGCCTCAGACACTTAACACAAAAACTAGCTGTGTGACTTTGGGTAAGTCACTTAATTCCAATTGTCCTACCTTACCCCCTCCAAAAAGCAAAAACAAAACAAAAAAACAACAACCCAAAAAACAAAATAAAACAGGGAAATAGAATGAACATTTCAGAGTGAGTCTACTAGGCACTTAAAGCCTTTATAAACTGACTTCAATCCTTCTTTCCTGGCTGATCTTACAAGTCTACACTAAGTTGCCAGTTCCACTGGCCTCATGGTTGTTTCCTGTATGTGACATACTGTTTCCCACCTCCATGTATTTGCACTGTCTGTCCCTCATGCCTGTAATGCTCTCCCTCCTCACCTCCAACCTCTTGGTATTTCTAGTAACCTTCAAGGCTCAGCGCAAGTTCTACCTCTTCTTTGGGTCCTGTTCTGCTTTTTTCCAGTCTCTTTTTTTAGGCTTATTACACATGACTCCTCTTCATGATTTCTAGGGACAACTAAAAATGGGCTTCCTGTTGTTCACAGAAGTCCATTGGAATCGGGACTTGACCTGGGATTTTTCCAGTATAGAGAACTTCCTTAGGAGGAAAATTCCTTCTATCTATATAGGTTGGCACCTTCTCTTGCACTGCATAGTCTAAGTAACATAGGCTGTGCTTGTCCTTCATTTTCGAAGAGGATCATGGCATCAGGGAATAATGACATGACTTGCAGTTGACTTTGATTTGGATGAGGGAGGGCTATGTAATGTCACCAGCCTCACTTTCTCCTCCAGAACCATCTGGATCCACTAACCAGATACTCATCAGGATGACTGGAGATGGCCCAGGATGCAATGGGAGACTCTGGCCCTTTTAGGCTAAGGTCTTTTCAGGTTCTCACTTATGGTGAGGTAAAGCCCAGTCAGTGAATAGGCCTCTTTAAGAAATGAGTCAAGGATGGGGCAGCTAGGTGGTGCAGTGAATAGAGCACTGGCCCTGGAGTCAGCAGGACCTGAGTTCAAAGCAAGACTCAGACATTTAACACCCACACAAAAAAAGTAGCCATGTGACCTTGAGCAAGTTACTTAACCCCAAATGCCCTCGAAAAAGCAAAAAAAAAAAAAGAAAAAAAAAAAAAAAAAAATACCCAAAGGGATACCCCTTTAAAAAAAAAAAAAAAAGAAAAAATATCAAGCTGGGAGGGAAAGACTCTCAGGGTTGCAGTTCCAAAGAGAAGTAATTACATTGACATTCACTTTAAGCTAGCAGAGCCCAAAATACAGTCATTAAGGGAAGCTTGGGCAGGGTCCTATTGTGTATGTGGTATATGGGGTACTCAAGGAGGACTGGCATTTCTGGTGGGAGGGCTTGCTGAGCCCTTTTCAGGGCTGTCTCTCTACCTATGGTGTCCATATTTTCACCCTACTTTCACATGTGACTCTAAGAAGCTGTAGCATGTGCAGCAGCCATACACTGGTAAAACCATCTTGGCAGATGGACTAAAATAAACCAGATTGAAAGTAATTGACAAACATCAGTGAGTTAGGAGGATGCTTCAGATACCACCCCAAGCATGTGAAGGCTTCCTCTGGGCATAATGGGCAGATAAAAGCAGTTTGTTCCAGTGGCCATGAAGATGGCTTAGAGCTTGATCAGGCATCAAAGATGCCAAGGTCATCCACTGCGTCCTGGGACATTGCCAGTTGTCTTGACTTTTTTTCCTGCCACTGGACTTCTGTGTCTTAGGAAGAGAGAGTGAAGCAGATGACTTTGTTCAGTTATGCCTCACTTAAAGCCTATTCACTCTCAAGCCAAGATATTACAATGTGATGTCACTGGTCCTCTTTGAAAAAGAAGGACAAACAACCCAGTCCAAGAGCTGAGGCTCTTAATTCATTTGTATGTCATGGGCCATCTGGCAAAGCCTTATGGATCTCTTCCTAGAATATTGGCTTGCTTCCTACATTCATAATGGAAGGAAATGCTAAATTTTACTTAGAAGTTAGTATATATATATACACATATTTTTTCCAATCCAATTTCATGCCTCCCCACTTGGGAGTGTGAGGTTAAGAACCATTCTCAGAGAGTCATCTAATCTCTAAGAAGTGACCCATATTACCCAGGCTCACACAGCTAAACTCAGAGGCAGAATTCGAATTTAGTTTTTCCTGTTTTCTGAAGTCAGCTATCTATCAATAACACCACTACCATATAAACTCCTGGCTTCCTTTTAGTCCTAGCTAAAGTTCTACCTTCTACAGGAAGCCTTTCCTGATCTCCCTGCAATAAGAATGTAAATTTTAAAGATCTTCCCTGCCCCTAGGCTAATGCGCACCTGAAGCCTGGGGTGGGGGAGGCTTGTTTTTCAGTAGATACTTCTTGATTGGCCAGTGAGTCAATAAGGTTGTTACATTCTCTGAGCCAGGAGAAGGCTATATAAGCCCTGATGTGTAGCTTTGTTTTGGGACTCACTTTGAGAAGTGTTCTGTGATTTGATCTGAATTCTGGGAAGCCGTTGTTGAGAGTCCCCCGGCTTTGAAAAACCCAGAATGTGGAAACCCAGATGTTGACTGGGTATGGATGTAATGGTTGGACAGTTTGGAAATCTGTCTACTTGATGTTTCTGTCTTGATAATTATGCCTGTATACTTTGAGGTTCAGGGTGCTGACCTTTTCTCCTGAACAAGGTAAACGATATATGTCTGACTGATTAAAGTAAGCTTGTTAACCCATTTTGAGTTGCTTTCCTTTAACAAAGCAGATCCAAGAACCTGTGGTAGCTGCAAACCCTGAGGACGCTTGGGGTGCTTGCTGCTACACCCCCTTAATTCTAGTGCCTTTCCACTGCTGATTATCTCCAACTTACCCTGTCTAGAGCTTGTCTGTACATACTTGTTGGCATACTGTCTCCCCCATTAAGCTGTAATCCCTTTTTTTATTTTTAGAACTTAGCCCAATTCATGGCAAATAGTGCATGCTTAATAAATGTTTATTGACTGGCCGTCTCTAGCATAGAAGAGTCATAGATTTAGAGGTAGGAGGTCATTGAACCCAATCCCTTGACTTTACAGAGAAGGAAACTGAGGTCCAGATAGCTGAAGTCCCTTAAACATGGTCTCACAGTTAGAAAGTGTCTGATGTGTTTCTTCTATGCTGTACTCTATCTCCTTTCTCTATGCTTGTTTGTCCAGGTAACTGATCTCCACCCACACATTTGTAATATCACATTTGTAATGTATTCCCTCTTAGCCTCCTCTTCTTAAATCTCTAGCTGTTTTGTTTCACAAAACTTAGTTCAAACTCTTTTCCTCCCAGATGTCAGTGCTTCCTTTTTAAATCACCTTGTATTTAATTTGCTTGTATTTTGTATGTAACATCAGCATTTTCACCCTACTTTCTCAGGGTCAGGTCTCTGCTACATTTCCCTGTAGCAGGCATGTCGTTTTTTGTTGTCCCAACCACTAGAGCCCCCACCAGTGATGTGCTCCCATGTTTATGTGCCCTGTGACTGACATTCCAGTTCCATTTAAAAAAACTTAATGTTGGTTAGCTTTTTACAAAGGATTATTTACTTCCAAGATACAAGAACACATGTACAAGCACTTATTCCCATACCTCTGGGGTATATACTCTCTTCTATTCCACCTCAGTCCCTGAAGGAATAGACTCAAAACTTGACTCAGTTCTTACTTAACATTGGCACAACCAAATTCTTATTCTGATGCCACTGACTGCATCATCTGTCTTTCCCCTGAGCGAGAGTTCCAAAAGTCACTCCTTGCTTCTTGGGCATTGATTCGAGCTGGCTCCCCAAAACTAGCCCTGATTCTGTGTCTTGGGTTCTTGGCACTTCTGGCCAAGGTTGGGAACTCTCTTTCCTTTACCTAGAATGAAAATTGCAGTAAGGAAAAGAATCACAGAACTCACCCAGAGGCAAATAAAGCAAGGCCTTTTTGATGACTGGCAGTCTTGGCTTTGTGGACAATTAAAAAAAAAGCCTCCTCCATGGTTAGCCAAGTGGAACCACTTATAGAGTATCCAATCACTCTCCCCAGTCTCTCTAAGGCATGTCCCTTATGTGGCATAATGATTCTCAATTATTCTCAGTATCCTTAGTATGGAGAGGTCACAATAGTTGAGCAAGCTGATGCAATCTGAACATGTGCAAGACCCTTTACATGCATGTATTTAAATGTTGTAAACACAAGTTGTCTTCTCCCTTAGGATTTAAGCTTCCTGGAGGCAAGAACTGCTTTTCTTTTATTCTTACATCCTCTATGCCTAGCACAGTGTCTGGAACACAGTAGGCATTTAATAAATGCTTATTGATTGATTTTATATTTATCTCTGTATATGTTGCTCCCCCTCCCAGGAGGATGTAAATTCCTTGAAGGCAAAGATGGTTTCTTCTTTCTATTCCCAATACCTAGCACATAGTAGGTGCTTCATATATGCTTCAGGAATTGAATTACTAGCCCTAATGAGACATGAAAATGAAGACAGAAAAGCTTTGCCAAGCCCTCCTAAAGCTCAGAGCCTGGGGAACGGAGCAGAAAAAACCCCTAACGTGAGAAAAGGAAACCCATTTTTTTTTTTTTTTTTTTTGAAACTAACAAATGCCTAGAAAACAAACAGAAGCCCCAAGAGGCTCTCTGATCCTCCTGCTACTGGAGGATGATAATTCATCATCATCAAAATAAACATCCATTTTAGGCTTGCACAGAGATGAGGATATTCTGATTTGCATAATGATGGCGATTTGCATGATATGAGAACTCGCCTGAGTGAGTCTTAAGCTCAAATACACTCAGATGGAATACAGTCTGCACAATTTTCTCAAGGATCTCAATTTAATACTATTTATCTAATGAAAAGGGAAAAATAAATATTGGCTGTAACAACCCATTATGCTGGAGAGTTGGTTTTAAGTTACATTTGAGCAAAGATATGGGAGGGGTGGTCTGTATTCCTTTATAATGCATATTAGAAAATTGAATCCAGAGGGGAAGATGTCTTTGGGTAGGTGCTAGCTTTGCTGAAGGACAATGCAATTCCAAACTGAAAGTGAACGGCAACCCAAAGAAGGATTTCCTGTCCCATAGTCAGGACATGGTCATGGAATTCTACTCTTCCTCGATGAAGAAACCTTCACTGAGAGATGATGTTATAATCTAATTATATTACAATCACATAATGGTTAGTTAGAATGCTCAATCTGGAGTCAGACAGGAAACTATGTTCTAATCTTGCCTCTGATATATATTAGCTGTGTTACCCTGGTCAAGTCTTTTGAACTCTTTGAGCTCTACTTTCAGGTAGGCTTAAATGAAGTAATGAATGTAAAAGGTTATGAAATTTTTAAAGTGCCACAGAAGTGTTATATTTGGATTGAGAGCTAGAGGGGGCCTCAGATGTTATTTAGTGAAAATCCATTAGCAGGAACTGATGGGTGAAGGGATTTGTCTGAATTCACATAGGCAGTAAGTAAGAAATAGTTAGGATTCAAACCCAGGTCCTCAGACTTCAAATCCAGTAATCTCTGCACTGCACCATGTTGCTTTCTGTTTGTAGCAGTCCCTTTATGAGTTTAAAAAAAAAAGTCTTATAAGGTGCAGCTAGGTGGCACAGTGAATAGAGCACCAGCCCTGGAGTCAGTCAGACCTGAGTTCAAATACGACCTCATACATTTGACACACTAGCAGTGTGACCTTGGGCAAGTCATTTTACCCCCAATTGCCTTGCTTTCCTACCTCAAAAAAAGTCTTATTTAAGAAATAGCATTGAATAATAGATGAGTGCTGGACCTGGAATGAGGAAGATCATGGTTCAGATCCTACCTCTAAAATTTACTAGTACTGTGACTATGGGTAGGTTACTTCATTGCTAAGCCTTTGCTTCCTAAATGGGGGGTGGGGGATACCTTTACTATTTGTCTTATGGAAAGGCAGTGAGACATAGGGAACTGAGAGTCATTTGTAAAGTTGGGAAGCCCTGAGTTTAATTCCCTCTCTGATATACTATATGGCTATATGACCCTGGACACTAGTCTATACCTCACACAAACTTCCTAAGACTATAAATTGGAGAGCAGATTCCAGCCTTAGTTGGTAGAAGTTGTTTCTTCTTGGAGAGTTCCTTAGACTAATGAAATCACGGATCTAGCCTCTTTCTTGTTTCCATTATCTCATAGAGTTATTCTAAGGCACAAATGAGATAATGGATGCAAAGTATTGAGAACATTTTTCAGTGCTATAGAACTTGCTGCTAGTTTGCTAGGATACTTCCTGTACTGGACCACACTCCCCTTCTCCCCAAGTGAGACAGACCTTTCCTGCTGATCTTTTAAGTTTCTGGGGTTGAATGATTATTTCACATGATCTTTTTCCTGGTTCTTCTGTACCAGGATTTGTCTGGGGGCTCTATTTTATGGTTGTTTGGAAGTGAGTATGGGAGAGTTATGGTAATTTACTGCTTACTCTGCCATCTTGGCTCGTGGAAAGTGATCCTCCCAAGTTGGATAGAAATGTCACATATCGTTAGATAAGTGTGATCTGATAAGTGGCCTTTAGCTAGGGGTATGTTAGTAAATGTTTAACAACCAGCTCTCCAAAAAATGTACACACAACACACTTTTAAGTTTAATGTTTATTATTAACATTTTCTCCATGACTTTCTTAAATCTAGTCAATCAACAAAGCAAATCAAGCCCTGATTTGTAGCATTTACCAATTTCTGGGCTGTAAATGCTCCCACTGAATGTTTAATGGTAGGCTTTCCCAAGCAAGTGGTTAGAACTGGTTCCAGTATATCTCTGTCTTTCTCTTTCCCTTCCTATTGCCCCCAGGCTTCTGTCTTCCTCCCTTGCTTCCCAGTCACCAGCTGCAAACCACACATCTGCACCTGTTCCTTCCAACCCTTTCCTTTCTCATTCAACCTTTTTATGTTGTCCTCTTATTCTCAGGCAACTCTGGAGAATCAGATCTCGAATGCTCCCTTATTGAGGTTTGGTTTTGTTGCCCAGCTTCACAATTTATTTTCCCCTATTCCCTGGGTCCTTTTGTATTTTCTATGGCCTGGAAAGGTTGCAGGAGGACTCTGACTGCTTCATTTTCATTTCAAAAGTAAGGACTGATTGGCGTGGCCACAACAGGAATAACATTGGTTCCATGCGGAAGGCTCTGGGGAAAGGACCAATCTTGCTGTATAATTCACAATTTGTGCCTCTATGCTTCCCACTTCAAACTGCTGTGACCTAGGGAGATCACTTTCTGGCTTTGTATGAGCATCTGTTGTGGAAAAGAAACATTCCAAATTCGAGGAACAGTAAGTTCTACCCCTTGACTATTTAGGCTAAATGCTTATCAGACAATGCTAAGGAAACATACTGAGTGAAGCATATGAGATGTGGCAGAATGACAACTGGACCAAGCTGGGAGAGTCATGGGGTCAAAGGGCCAGACTAAAGGCTCAGGCTTCTTTTGCTTGATCTCAGAGGGCAGAACAAGAAGCGATGGGTTTCAGAAGTTGAAAAGCGAGAGATGTAGATTTGATAGAAGGAAAGCCTCTTAAGCAGTTACCCCAAAAAAGAATGAGTGCCTTAGATAGTTTCCCCCTCAATGGCAGTCTTTAAGCAAGGAATTGATGACCTCCCATGGGATGTGCTTTTAAAAATGTTCTTATCTGGGTATGGGTTGGATAAGATGCCCTCCAAGGTCCCTTTTATATTTTAGATCCTGTGAATCTCAGCTCTGATAATTGTAAGTCATTAAACTCTTTTTGAGTTTCATTTTCCTCATCTATAAAATGGAGTCTAATAATACTTGGACTTATTTTTATATTTTCTTCACAAGCTGGTTGCAAGGAAAGTGTTTTGCTAATTTCAAGACACTATAGACATTCAGTTGTTATAGAAAATTAGCAAATGTGATGAAGAATACAGTGATACAGTGGGAAGGGCCCTGACATGAAGGACTTGGGTCTCAGTTCTGGCTCTCCCCCTTACTACCTATGTGACCTTGGGTGGGTTACTTCACTTTCTTGGCCTTAGTTTTCTCAACCATTTTATGAGATGACTTCTAAATTCCCTTTCAATTTTATAGCCGTGATAGATGAAATTGGTTTAAAGCAGGAGTGGGGAACCCGCAGCCACATGTGGCCCTGAACTCAAACTTGTGAAGGTCAAACAGCCACACTTGCGGACTTAGAGGGTCACACGTGGTTTCAAGGCTACCGGTTCTCCACCCCTGGTTTAAAGTCTTAGCCATAAAAATTTGGATTTTCAGAGTTCATGAATACTGGTAATGGAAAGACCTGAGGTAAAATACTACTTCAGAGACTTATTAACTAAGTGATCATGGGCAAGTCACCTACATTTTCTTAGCCTTACTTTGTTCATCTGTAAAATGGAGATAATAATAGTATCCTCCTTACAGGGTATTATAAAGATAAAATGAGATATATCTAGGTCTTTATTAGTATGAACAATGAATCCCTTGAAGTGGTCTCATGTATTCAAATTTACAAGATTTAAAGTTATAATATGTTAAATATGGTAATTAGTTCCAGCCCAATGGAACTATGAAGTGCAAATTTGAATAATTCAACCACTTCAGGGGATACAGTATTGCACTAATGGGGTTTAGCTGTAATGTATGTAAAGTGCTTTGTAAACCTTAAAGCACTATCTAAATATTAAACTATTATTATTATTGTCTTCTTTTTAATTACCTATCATTGCACAAAGCCAGACCACATTAGGTCATCAGTTAATTATAGGGGCAAGGGAAAGAAACAGTATTTATTGTTTACTATTTGCCAGGCATTATGCTAAGAGTTTTACAAATATTATCTTACTTAATTTTCGAGATAACCTTGGGAGGTAGGTGCTATGATTTATCCCTTTTCTAGAAGAGAAAACTGAGGCAGACAGAGGTTAAGTGACTTGCCTAGGGTCACACAGCTAGTAAGTGTCTAAGGCCTGATTTGAGCTCAAGTCTCCCTGACTCCAAGTCCAGAGATCCATCCACTGCACCAGCCAGTAGCTTAAAATTTGTTAGCCATTATATTATAGCAAATATTTGAATAAGGAGTCTCAGTCATAAAGAAATTTGATGACTACATCTAAGTTATATAAAATGTATTGGGGCGGCTAGGTGGTAGAGTGAATACAGCACCTGGAGTCATGAGCACCTGAGTTCAAATCCGACCTCAAACACTTGACACACTTACTAGCCATTTGACTTTGGGCAAATCACTTAACCCCAATTGCCCTCCAAAAAGCAAAAAAAAAAAGAAGTCAACATAAAAAATGTAGCAAGAGGATATGCATCAATTAAACAAATAGTCACTTAGGAGACTCAAGTAAGATGTAACTTAATACCAATAATTCAATATTGATAGTAATGTTCTATACTTAGGTTAAAAACTTCATCTTCACCAGTGTAAGATGTAGGAAGTATGGTGAGACTGCTGATAATCTAAAAAATAGGGGCAGCTAGGTAGCACAGTGAATAGAGCACTAATCTTGTAATCAGGCGAACCTGAGTTCAAATCCAGCCTCAGACACTTGACACTTACTAGTTGTGTGACCTTGGGCAAGTCACTTAATCCCGATTGCCTTGCCTTCCATACTCAAAAAAATTGGATGTCTAATAATCTAGAAAACATCTGAAGGTTCTAGTGAAATGTCAGCCCAAATTAGTTAACATGATGAGATAGATAGTGGCATAACAACAACATAAAACCGAATGTAATCTCAGGATATAGTGTTTACAGCAAAGGAAATGATAGTCATCCTATGCTGTGCCATTATCAGTATAGTATCATACACATAGGGAGTATTGGAGTATTCAATTATGGGCACAACATTTTAAGACAGACTTTTATACTGGAGTAAATCCAGAGAAAGTTGACCAGGAAGATGAGAGACTGAAAATTATGTTAGATGTAGACAGGTTGAAGAATCTGGGACTATTTAGACTGAAGAAGAGAAGACATGGTGGAGGAATGGAGGCGGTAGTGAGAAGAATGCTAGCTGTCTTCTAGGATTCTGGAGAATGTCCTTTGGAATATAGGTTAGACTTTCTCTGCTTATCTCCAAAGATCAAGAACTATGCATAACTATGCATATGTAGAAATTGATGAGATACATTTTTAGCAATATTCAGGGGGAGGGGGAACCTTCCCAAATACTTAAGAGCTATCCAAAACTGGAATAGTCTGCTTTCTGAGTTCTTTATCACTAAAGGTCTATGAACAAAGACTGGTTGATCACACTTAGGGTTAATTGTAGGAAAAACTAGGTGATGTAGTGGATGAGTCCCTGAATTTGGAATCAGGAAAGTGAATTCAGATCCTACCATTGACACTTGCAATTGATATAACCGTGGGCAAGTCTTTTAACCTCTTACAATCTTAGTTTCCTCATCTAGGGATAATAATGGCACCTAATATATAGGGTTGCTGTGAGGATAAAATTTTATACACACAAATACATGTATAAACATACACACATATGTGTACATATACATACACATAATTCTTTGTAAAAAAAATTCTGTAAATATTATGGTTGTTATTACTATCATCATTAGGAGCAGGGTAGCTAGGTGGCACAGTGAACAGAACCCTGGCCCTGGAGTCAGGAGGACCTGAGTTCAAATCCAGCCTCAGATACATAACACTTACTAGCCTTGTGACTTTGGGCAAGTCACTTAACCCCAATTGCCCTGCCCCCCCCCCCCCAAAAAACAAAAAAAAAAAAAAAAAAAGATCATTAGGAGTATTTCTTGTCTCATATTTTTTGGCTTTGATTGCCTCTGATCTTTCTTCTAACTTTAAAATGTTGTGACTTTGGGCTTGGTCTAGATAAGTTTCTCTAGTTCTCCAGAGAGCTAGGCATCTCAGTGGATAGAGTGCTGGGCCTGGAGTCAGGAAACCCTGAGTTCAAATGCAGCCTCAGACTCTTACTAGCTGTGTGACCTTCAGCAAATCACTTCCCCTCTGTGTGCCTGTTTCCTCATCTGCAAAATGTTAGTCATAATAGCACTTACCTCCCTGGGATATTGTAAGGGTCAAATGAGATAATATTTGTAAATCAGTTAGTATATATAATGCCAGGCTTAACAGATACTTCCTTCTCCATCTATCTCCTTCCTAATTATTGTTTAAGAAGAAGACCATATGACCTATAATTTATTCCAAGTCTCTTAATGGATAGCTGTAACAATGTCTATGAAAAATGTATCCTCATCTCACAAATATCATGCTGTACATGTGTATGTTACTTTTTCTCTTCCATCAGGTGTCTGAGGATCTTGGAATCTTGTTACATAGATGCCCGTATTGAAATTGACTATGTGGATGTCAGGGGCCATGTCTGTTTCATTTCCTCTGTGATTTCCAGTGGTAGAGGAAGAAATCATCTCTCTCCACTTCCCACCATGCCCAGCCTTCTCTCCTATAACAGCCTTGGGAGAGCAAGTGAATGATTATACAGAAACCACTTCTTAAAAATCCCTTAGTGCCTAAATTATTTTATTGGATAATTATTATTTAATGGGAGAGGGGAGACGAATCTGTGATTTCATTGGTGCAGGGAACCCTCTATCATAATATAGTTGGACTTCTACTTTGAAATAAAGTCTTAGAGAAGACCCCGGAGTCCTGAAAGGTTAAAAGTCTTGCCTAGCATCATAGCCAAAGTTTGTCAGAGTTAGAACTGAAACTATCACTCTTGATACATTAATGCTTTGCATTCTCTGTAGACAATCATAGAATAATAATTCTTTAAAAATACCATTGTATTTCAGACCATTAATTATTAAAATGTGAGCCATGTTTGATGGAATCTGGGTTACCTTTTAAAACTCTGCTTAGCTGAAGGTTCCTGAACACTCTGGATGCAAATGTTCCTCATTCCTCCCGTAAGCCAAAGCAATAGTAATTACTTATTAATGACGTTTATTTAATTTGATACCATGGTTGTGTTCTGTGCATGTCTGATGCCATTGGGGCCTTCTTAAATGACAAACAAGACCTCATTTTCTATTCTTGTGGCTACACAGGACAGATTTGTCAGTGAATTATTGATGGGCTCTTTATTTTGAGGTGGGATAATGATGACACTGTGTACACCACTCACCCTTTCTTCCTTAAGGCTTTGGGAAGTTAATTTATCAACAAGGAGCTTGGAACATTTAGACATAAAACAAAATATGACTGAGAGTCCAATAAATTCCGCTTATCCCAGGATAATCATGAGGCCAGATCACCTACACTTAATTTTTTTCTGTATTCATTTTTTACCCATTCAGGTACTCTTTTCAGATAAATCAAGTGTTGTATCAGGAAAGTATAGCTAAATCTCAGAGAGGTTGCATAGTGAAGACTGTTTTTGCATAGTTCAGTTTGGGGAATAAGAGATGGGTAGGATAATTACCATTCATCTCTGTCCCTAGGAGATTCAACAGTGCATCCTGGCTAGTGATATGTTAGACCTGGTTCATCACACATTCTGGATGGGTAAGTCGGCTTAGTCACATTTCAGAAAGTTTTTCTAGAGCGAGTCACTTCTTATTCAGTAAGTCCTGAGGATACTCTATGCGCAATTTGTAAGGAGGTTAGGATATCAGGCTCTAATCTCAAAGGTAGAAAGGGCCTTAAAGGATAATAGGACCAGAGATCCAGAGTTGTAGGGGACCTCAGAAACCTTCTTGTTCTCTCCCATCATTTAACAGATGGGGGACCAGAGGCCCAGGTAAGTCAAGTCATTTTTCCATGGTCACACTGGTGTCTTCTTGTACAACCTTTTGCCAAGCTTCAAAATCCTCTTTACAGATGTATGTTTAGCCTTTCCTTCAACACAATCTATCAACAGATAGTGAACCTGGTGCTCAAAACAATTATGCTAATTCTAATTATTGGGAAGTTTCTTCCTCATGTTGAGCTGAAGAATTCCTCTCCTCTTTTGCTAAGAAGAATATGCCTAATTGCTTCTCACCATGGCAGTCCTTTAAAGGCTTGAATGAAGTTTTCATCTTTACCCCTCCAAGCTTTCTCTTTACCAAGGGAAACCTTCCAAAAGGCTTTCCTCCAACACCAGAAAAAAAGATAAGTTGCTGTAGTGGTTTGAATGCTAGCCCTGGAGTTAGGAAGACCAAGGTTTGAATGTTATTGCCATACTTACCATCCGTTTGGCCATGGGAAAGTCTGAGCCTCAGTTTCCTCCTGTGTAAGATGGAGTGATAGTACTTGTCCTTACCACATTAGTTGTTGTGATAGGTAAAGGAAATGGTATCTTCAAAATTCGTAGGATAACATATTTGGAGCTGGAAATAACTTTAGGGGTCATTGAATTCAACCCCCTCAGTTTAGAGATTAGTAGACTGAAGTACAGATGGGCTGTGATTTGCCCAGTCTCATAATGAGTAACTGTTTGAGGCAGGATTTGAACCTAGGTCTCTCAAACTCTAAGACTATACATACAAGATAATATGGCTTGATCTGTGATTTCTTTTGTGTAAGAGGCAGAAAATGCTTTCTTCCAAAGCAGATTTATAACTGTTGTGCAACATGATAATTTAGAGACCTACCTTGGAATAAAAAGTGGTTAAGTGACTTGCCCAGGGTGACATAGAGAGTACATATAAAAAAATAGCACTTAAATGCGTTCTTCCCAACTCTGAGACTATGGTTCTATCCATTAAAGCCACATAAATCCTAAAGTACTACAAAATGTTAGTTATCATCAGCACCACCATGAAAAAATTAGAAAGTTGCCTATTCTGTAACAGTATGTATCCTTGACCTCTACTTTAGTTTTATTTATAGTCTATTTTGAGTCAACCCCTCCGGGTAACCTACCCTTTAACTGTTACTCAAAAGTTGTGTCCCCTAAGGGACCGTAGGCTCAAGGTACTTTAAGACTCTGCAATTATAAAACTAGCTCATGAGCTCCCACTGATGTATTTACCTTAAACAATCAACCAGAGGATACAAAAGGGATTTACTGATATGATTTATTGAGAATGGTGGCCCCCCAAAATTCTTCCCCATAAACCCAAGGGCATGATCACTCACAAAACATCATTATCACATGTCAAACAGCAATCATGGCAAGAGTACTGTAATGGAAATGAAAATTTAAAGATCTTCCCTGCCCCTAGGCTAAAGTGCACCTGGAGCCTGGGGTGAGAGGCTTGTTTTTCAGTAGATACTTTTTGATTGGCCAGTGGGTCCAAAAGGTTGTCACATTCTCTGAGCCAGGAGAAGGCTATATAAGCCCTGATGTGTGGCTTTGTTTTGGGGCCTCACTTTGAGAAATGTTCTGTGATTTGATCTGGATTCTGGGAAGCCGTTGTCTGGAGCCCCCCGGCTTTGAAAAACCCAGATGTTGAAACCCAGATGTTGATTGGGTATGGATGTAATGGTTGAACAGTTTGAAATCTGTCCACTTGATCTGTTTCTGTCTTGATAATTCTGCCTGTATACTTTGAAGTTCGGGGTGCTGACCTTTTTTCCCCTGAACAAGGTAAACGATATATGTCTGACTGATTAAAGTAAGCTTGTTAACCCATTTTGAATTGCTTTCCTTTATCAAAGCAGATCCAAGAACCTGTGGTGGCAGCAACCCTGAGGACGCTTGGGGTGCTTGCTGCTACAAGTACACACACACACACACACACACACACATAGTTCACAGGAAGACACACACATATATTCACACATATAGGAATATAAATGGCCAAAGTGTTCTATGCTTTGGAAAATCCAGGGTCTTGATGATTTTTATCATCTCAGACTGACCCAATACTACTCCTTTTGAACAGTGTTATCTACTAGGCAGGCCAGTCTGCCAAACTTCTTGGGCTTGTTCTTCTCTCCAGTTCAGTTCAAGTATACAGATAAACTTTCTGGGTCTGCTTTGAGTTGAGCATGTCTCTTATTAGGTGAGCTCCTTTTTGGAAGATGCTATTGCTAATTGAGGGGGCCCATGGAGGAAGGGATTCTCTCCTAACAAGGGACACAAGGGAAAAAAGTGAAAAATGATTTTCTTTTAAGAGCTGGGTATTCATAAATTCATAATGATTTAAAAGCTGGGTAATTTTTTCTAGAGCTAACTTTTTTTCTCTGGCACCAAGGATAACTCCTCAGAAATAGTGTGTCTACAGAATGGCTAGCTAACCATTAGGTAGGTGATTGATTTTTCATCTAGTCAGTGGTTCCCCTCCCAATCCCAATCCCTCATTCCATAAAATTGTTAGAAGAACTTCTTCATACCTTTTAAAGGAATAACAAAGTGTAACACTTCATTGCTTTTCTTTACAAGGTATGATTAGGACACTCTCATCTTTACACCCTTTACTATCTGTGAATAAGTCACTCAGGGTGAGAGTCACTCAAGGTTTCACACCCTTTACAAGCTGTGAATGCAACCAGTGTGTAAGTTGCAAAAACCTTCACAACTTCATTTCTCTGTTACCTAACCCCTATATCATGGAATTTCAACATTGGGTTAAGGGCACCAAACGACCCTGTTCAGTCTTACTCTCTGCTCAACTACATTCATAACTTTGAGGCTCTGTGATGTGGTGATCAATCACTTATCCCTGTTCTAAGTTCTATGAGATATTGAAAGTTTAGGACACATTTCCTCGGTCAAGAAGGCAGAGTAGAAATAGGGCTTCCACATGGCTCCGGCTTCCACCTCCTCCAATTCATATAAAAAGTGACTCTGAACAAACTTTAGAGATACAGAACCCACAAAATGACACAGAGAAGATAACCTCCCGCTGAGGACAGCCTGGCAGGATGGTAGGAAGAGGCCAGCACAGTGTGTTGGGAGCCGATGCCCAGCCCTGAAAGCCTGAGGTTTTATCCTCAGGCTGGCCTGACCAGCCACCAGCTGGTGGAACTTCAGGTCACCAGAAGCTGTGGCAGTTTCCATAATTATGAACACATAGATGCTAAGGACAAATTGAGAAAACCACTGACCTGGGAAATAGATCCAGGAGAGATCATTAAACAAATTATTGGACTACCTGAATGCCATGATCAAAAAAAGAACCTAGAAGTCATCCTTCAAGAAATTCTCAAGAAAAAATTTCCCTGATATTTTAGAACCAGAGGACCAAACAGAGGTTGAAACAATCCACAGATCACCTCCTGAAAAAGATCCCCAAAAGACTCCTAGGAATATTATAGCCAGGTTCCAGAATTCCCAGATCAAGGAGCAGCCAGGAAGAAACAATTTGAATATTGTGCAAACACAATCAGGATAACACAGGATCTGGCAGCTTCTACACTGAGGGATCAAAGGGCTTGGAATATGATATTCCAGAGGTCAAAGGAGCTGGGATTAAAACCAAGAGTCACCTACCTAGCAAAACTGAGTATCATGTTTCAGGGGAAAATATGGTCATTCAATGGAATAGAGGAATTTCAAGCATTCTTGATGAAAAAAAAACACAGTTGAATAGAAAATTTGACATTCAGATACAGGAAGCAAGAGAAGCATGAGAAGGTAAACAGGGAAAAGAAATCATAAGGAACTTAACAAAGTTGAACTATTAACATTCCTACATGGAAAAATAACTGTAACTTATGAAACTTTTCTCAGTATGAGAATAGTTGAAGGTAATAGAAATGTATGTATATATATATATATGTATACACACATGTGTATATAGGAGGGTATATGGGTGTATGAATACATATGTGAGTGTGTTTATATGTGTACATGTATACATAGAGGGCACAGGACCAATTTGATAGGAAGGGATGATAATTAAAAGGCGAAATTAAGAGGTGAGAGAGGAAAAAATGAGAGGAGAGGGGGAGAGACAGAATGGGGTAAACTATCTCATATAGAAGAAGCAAGAGAAAATGGTTAAAATGGAGGGGAAGAATAGGAAAGCAAAAGGGAATGGATCGACCTTATTCTCATTGAATTTGGCTTAGAGAGGGAATGATATACACACTAAACAGGGTGTCTCACCCTACTGGAGAGTAGGGGGGAAGGAGATAAGGGGGGGGTTGATGGAAGGAAGGGCAGGCTGCGGGAGAGGGAAGTGGGAAGCACCCTGTTTTAAAAAGGGATGGGATCAAAGTAGAGAATAGAATAAGTGGGAGGTGGGTAGGAGGGAGGGAAATGTAGTCAGTCTTTTATAATATATCCACTATGAAAATGTTTTGCATAGCTACACATGTACAACCTATATTGAATTGCTTATCTTCCCAGTAAGGGTGGGTGACAAGTGAGGAAGGGAATGAATCTGAAATTCAAAGTTTTAAAATCAAATGTTTAAATATATATACTATTATTAATATTATTTTACATGTAACTGGGTAATAAGATATACAGGCACTGGGGCATAGAGATCCACCATGCCCTACTGGAAAGTCGGGGAACTATGGGGGAAAATAAGGGAGGGAGCATATTGGAAGAGGGGATATCCAGTGGGATTGCTATTTTTGGGCAGTGGGTAGAGGAAACGGGGAGAAAATTTGTAACACAAAATCTTGCGGAAATGAATGATGTAAACTAGAAGTTAATAAAGCGTTTGATAAAGTAAAAAAAAAAAAGGACACATTTCCTCCATCTAAGGAACTTCTAATCAAGTTGGGTAGATAAAATTAAAATTTTAAAATGGGAGTAGAAAGAAAACCAAACAGATTGCCTTAGCTAAGGACCAAATGCAACTAATAAGTATGGTTCTTTGGGGCAATATTCTTCATGGACTACAGTTAGCTGAACATATAGCTCCCACTACTCTCTTCTGCATTCTTCTGTTCATCACTCCCCTTGATCCTTACCTTTCCATTTTATTATTCTTTTCTGGCCCATTCTTTTTCTCTGCTTCTTGTTATTACTACTTTCCCTACCATCCTGTACACTCTCCTGATAACTGGGCTTCAACATGCCTTCCATCCATAGCTGGGTTTCTTGCCAGTCACTCTTCTGAATTTTGCTTATTTAGGTATTAGTCAAACCATTTATAAACCTATCTATTTACATAGATTGTATACAAAGTGTCCTTCTTGGGGCAGTTAGGTGGCGCAGTGAACAGAGCACCAGCCCTAGAGTCAGGAAGAGTTCAAATCTGGCCTCAGACCCTTAACGCGTACTAGCCATGTGACCTTGGGCAAGTCACTTAACCCCAATTGCCCTGCCTTCCCCCTTCCAAAAAGAAAGAAAAAGTTGTCCTTCTGCATCAAGAGGAAAGCAGGATTTGCAAAATTCAAATGCAACAAGGATCTATTACTTTAAAAAAAAACCATTAAAATGCTTTATTGATGTTTTTGTTCTTCATTGAAGTTTTATCTAAATACAGCCCTCACCTCCCTCCAACCCCATCACATACAAACCTTGAGTTCTTCTTTGTGGCAAAGAAGGGCGGCTAAAGAAAGCTAACTAAGAAGGTCACTCTCTCTGATAGTTTATGATGTGTTTTTTCACCCATAGTCTCCCATCTTTCTATTGAAAGGATAGATGTTGCTATTATTGTCTATTCTCTGGGACCAAAAAGAGAGCATCATGGTTCAAAGTTTGGCTTCCTTTCAGCATGCTTCTCGTTATGTCACTGTAGTCTTCATGTATATTTTTCTAATTCTGCTTATTTTGTTCTTTAGCAGTTTATGCAAGTTATATCGTATTTTTAAATTCTTCATTATTTCCTATGACATAATAATATTTTGTTATACACATGTGCCACATTTTGTACAGCTATTCCCAAATCAATGGATGCTCACTTTGTTTCCAGTAACTTATTTTGAGACGAACAGTAACAAAACCAATTACACTTACATTTACCATCAATTAGACTTAAAAGACATCCATACAGATATCTCTAGAAATTTATAAGCCATTTCCTCTAGTTCCTTTCTATTGTTTTTGTTCATTTACCTTGCCTTTGTATACATACTTTCTGTGCTTGATCTGTCTCTGCATCTCTCTGTCTCTGTCTCTGTCCATCTCTGTCTCTCTCTGTTTGCTTTCTTTCATTTCCCATTCTGTACAATTCTTTCATGGATAACTCGAGTTTTTATTATAGGGCTATCCCAAGAAAAATGTTAACCAAATCAGTTATTTCATTTTATTGTGTGAAGGATATTTTTGTCTTTGGGTACAAAGGGAAACAGAAAAACTGAGAGAGAAAGAGAGATAAGTAAACACACAGAAAAGGACAGAGAATTAGGGAGAAAGTGAGAGAGAAGGGAGGAGGGAAGGAGAGAGGAGGAAGAAGGAGGAGAAAGACAAAGGAGGAGAAGGAAGATCTCAGGAAAAGGAGACAGCAACAGATAGTTAATTATAGAGAGAGAGAAGAGAAGAAATGCTGGAATAGAGAGGAAGAAGATGGAGAAAAACATAGAGAAGTAGGTAACCAATTAGTAGTTTTAAAATGTCTTGTATACACCAGTCACAATGCTAAGCACTAAGTAGATGGAAAGAGAAAGACATAGAGAGAAAGAGAAGAAAAGATATGGAGAGAGAAAAAGAAGAAAAAGTTGCCAATGGAGAGAAATAAATGGGAGAAAGAGAAGAGAAAGATGGAAGGAAAGAAGAAAAAGAGATATGAATTAATAAACATATATACATATATAAATATGTATATAGCTATATATACAATACACTTATCTACATGTATATATTATATGTGTGTACACACGTATATCTATGTGTATATATGATAATTGAGGGCAGCTAGATGGAGCAGTGGATAGAGTGCTGGGCTTGGAATCAGGAAGTCTCATTTCCATGAGTTTAAATCCAGCCTCAGACACTTACTAGCTGTGAGACCCTGGGCAAGTCACTTAACCCTGTTGCTTCAGTTCCTCATCTACAAAATGACCTGGAAAAGGAAATGGTCAACAATTTCAGCATCTTTGCCAAGAAAATCCCAAAATGGGATCATGAAGAATTGAAAGACTGAAACAATTCAATAACAACAAAAAATATGTTATAATAAATTATTTTTATATATTATTTGTATATATATAATATACCCACATATGTTTGTGTGTATATATTATATATTATATGTCTCACATAGGCAGAAAAGGAGAAGGAGGGAATAACGGAGAGAAGGATGGAGGGTGCCAGAAAGGAAGATAGGGAGGGAGAGAGAGGAAGGAAGGAATGGAAAGAGAGGGAGAGAGCATGAGGAGAGAAGAGAAAGTAAGCAAAAGATGGAGGGGAGAGATTGAGAAAGGAAGAGTAGAGTGACAGTTGGAAAGAGAGGATGGGGAGGTAAGAGAAGAGATAGTTTGAAAAGGAGCACAGATTTAGAGTTAGAATAGGCCTTAGAGGCTCATGTCCAACCCTTTAATTTTAGAGGTGAGAGAACTGGCTCAGAGAGGTTGAGTGGTTGATTTGCCCAAAGTATCAGGACTGGGATCTAGTCCTAGGTGCTAGTGTTCTTTTTACTGAGATGGAAGGAGTGAGAACAAGAGGAAATAGGGGAAAGAGGAGACAGAGGAGGGGCAAAAATTGGAGAGAAGAGATGGGAAAGGAGATGAAAGGACAGGGAGACATGAGAGTTCCAGTTGGGATGTTCTGTGTCTGTGGGGAGCTGCTAAGCTCACAGTGCCACTCCACACCAATCCCTTGGGAAAACAGGAGACAATGTGAGTACAAAGCAGAGGAAATCCTCTCTATTCCTGAGTGTCCCTGAGGGTCAGTGTACAAATGCTTAAGAGATTCATAAACAAGCCTCTCTCACAAGGACATTTCCCGGCACCCTTGAAGAGTTGCCACACCACAGTGCTGCATTTCTCAAATGAAAACCTCACCCCAGTCTCATTTGCTGGAGAACTCAGAATAAATAAGTGCACTTGGAAATATAAATGTGCAATAAATAAAACAAAAATGGCAACGAGACATAGTTTACCTTGTGCGCTATCCCCTCATTTTAATGAGACATATTTTATTACACCATTTACCAGTGGCGTATTCAATCAATATAGAGCCTTAATAATGTAACAAGATCCCCCGGAACATTCTGATGACACTGGTAAATTTGGAGGGGATTACTACTTGCTAAACAAAGATTAAATGTGGCTATTAACAGGCTGCACAAGGACCTCGAAACCACTTTATTTCTGCCATGTACATGAAATGGCCTCTGCAGCCAAAGCTACTTCCAACACACTGGGATACTATTGCTACTCACTGAGACTATGTTGTAGCAAAGAAGTAAGGACTGGCAGAAAGCTATTACTTTGTATAAATAGCCTTGAAAACCTGGAGGAGAGGGAGCGGGTGCACAGAGGGCGAAGCCCACCTCCAAGTCCATTGTACTTCTTTGGAAGGCTCCCAGTCACTTGCAGAGGAAATCTCTGTTTCTGGCATTGATTATACAGCTTCACTGATAGTTTGGGAATGAAGCCAGATTACAGCTCAGTCCTGATTATGACAGTGTGGAGTCATGGGCCTCTGCCCCCAAATTCAGGTCTGAAATCTGAGCTGAAACTGATCATCTTTAAATGATCCAGAAAAGTCATTTAGAGCTTATGACTCTCATTGAACAAGTGTGCAACTGAGTGTGAGTGGATTTAAAAATGATCACAGACATTGTTCTTCAATTTGGGGTGGGGCAAGGTATCCTTGATGACCTTGATTGAAATGTCAGTCACAGAGAAGGAAGTATTGAAAGATGCTAAAAAAAAATCATCAGTAAAATCACAAACTTAAAACTGGAAGGGGCTTTAGAGGCCAACTTCCTAGTTTTTTATAGATGAGGAAACTGAGGCCCCGAGAGGTAAGTGACTTGCCTATGGTCACACAGGTAGTAAGTGGCAGAGATGAGATTGGAACTCATGCCCTTGATTCCAAATCCAGAGCTCTTTTCAATAAGCTATAATATAGGATTTCAGACAAACCAATGAGATGAATGAGGAATCGATGTAGAAACTAGAGTATTAGAGAAAGGAAAAAGTAATTCATTAAGCACCTACTATGTGTAAGGCACCATGTTAAGCAATTTACAATTATTATCTCATTTGATCCTCACAATGACTCTGGCAGGTCCTCATTTTACAGTTTAGGAAACTGAGACAGAGAGTGATTTAGTGACTTGTCCAGGGTCATACAATTACTAAGTATCTGAGACTGGATTTAAACCCAGGTCTTCTTGACTCCAGTCCCAGTAAATTATCCACTATGACATCTAGCTGCCTCTACTAGACTTGGAATCAGGATGACCTGGGTTCAAATCCTGCCTCAGACATTTATGGCTATGTGACCATGGTCAAGTCACTTGACATCTTTGAGATCAGCTTTATAAAATGAATAGATTCAAATGCATGACCTCTATAGTCCTTTTCTGCCTATAAATCTATGATTACTTGACAAGCAAAGGGCTAGCTTATGGAAGGGGGATTAAGTTTGCTCTTCTTTGACTTCAGAAGATAAAATTAAGAGTGATGAATGAAAGTTGCAGAGAAGTATATCTAGACTTCCTGTCAATGGAAAAAAAAACTTCAAATAATTTGAACTATCTAGAAATAAATGGACTGATTCAGAAGTAATGAGTTCCCCATCACTGAAATTCTTCCAGCAAAGGTTGGATGAATGCTTGTTTAATGGTAGAAGGGGATCCATGGAGAGGCATGGGTTGGACTAGGGAGCTGCTAAGGTCTCTTCAGACTTCAAGGTTCTGTGACTCCATGAAGATGCTTGGTTTTAGAGCATCTTAACTTTGCCAGGATCTGGGGAGTGGTATAACTGGTAATATAGATACAATTTTCCAGCGGATTGAGATAATCAGCTTTCTCGAGACTCTTAGGAAAGCATTATAGCTTTATCACAGTACTCCTTCTGCCAGAGAGACCTGGGACATTTTTTACCCTTCGAATTACTTGGTTCCCACTAAGAAATAATAGACAATTGTAAGAACTTGTAAGCATCCTTTATCTTTGGTCTTTCATCATGTGCCTCTTTGCAAGCTGCTATCCCTTATGCTGCTTTATTGACAAATATCTTGTAGCGATGCATCCAAGGGCCAGAACTCTGTGTCATTTTCACAAAATGATACACCCATAAGACCACTGGATGCAAAGTTAGTATATGGTCTTATAAAAAACCCCACCCAAACTTCTGTGGGTCACACTGTATTATGAGAAGGATAATAACAAATAATTTTTAACACAAACCAAACAAGTTGGTCATAGACAGAGGGCTGCCCATGGAGTCATGAAAGCTTCGATTTCAAGTTGTACTTCAGGCACATACTGGTTATGTCACTATGGTTAAGTCATTTTTATTTCAATGCCCCAGGCAAATCTTTGTGTGACTACAAGTTACAGTGCTTTATCTGCTGTGTATGAATTTACTCTAAAGGAAGGTAATACATGAGCCCTGTACTACAGGTTGTTGGGGAAAAAAGGGCAAGGAGATGAATTGCTGAGATGCATGGAGAAAGATGCAACATTGGGAGTTCCCTACAACAATCTGTTTAGATATCAATATGTGCCCCGTGAAATATACCCTAAAAAAGAAAAGGTGTCCCCAAATTCACACTAATAGAATGCTTTAAAGTCGGAAAAGCACTTTTCCATAGTAATTAGACAAGAAAAAGAAACCAAGGGAATAAGTGTGTGCAAAGAGGAAAAAAAAAACTTTTGCACATGACATGATGAGTTACTTAGAGAAAACTAGTCAACCAAAAACTTAATTGAAACAACGAAATCAGCAAAGTTGCAGGATATAAAATGAACCTACATAAATTACCAGAATTCTTATATAGCATCAACAAAATGAAGCAGCAAGAGTTAGGAAGAGAAAGTCCATTCAAAATAACTATAGAAGGTAGAAAATATTAAGTAAGGTTAACAATATACACCAAGGAAATACATAAATCCAATTATAAAATACTTTCCAGAAATATGGACAGATCTAACAATTAGATAAATATAAGTTGCTGATGGGTAGGTCAAGCCACTATAATGGAAATGACAATACTACCAAAATCAATTTGTTCATTCAGTGCTATATTAATTAAACTTCTAAAGTATTATTTTGTAGAGTTAGAAAAATAATAATGGAGTCCCTGTGTCCATTTATAAAAACACAAGATCAAGACTCTCAAAGGAAATAATGAAAAAAAAAAGTGTGAAGGGAAGGGGTCTCCTAGTACCAGACCTAAATCTAAACAACAAAGAACAAAATCATTAAAAAAAATTGTTACTAGTAGTGAAACAGACTAGGTACAAAACACATTAGAAGCAAGTGAAGACAGTAAACTAGTGTTTGATGAGCCTAATTATCTTAGTAACTGGGATAAGAATTAAGAATTTGATAAAAACTGCTAGGGAAACTAGAAAATACTTTGGGTATTGATAAAAATCTATCACAAAAATATATCAAGCTAAATGTCAAATGGATGCATGACTTAGCCCCCAAAAGGAACATCATAAGCAAAATAGAGAATCAAGGAAGATATTACCTTTCAATTCTAGGGATGAGGGAAGAGTTCGTGACTAAGTAAAAAATAAAATGGTTTGGGGTGGTTAGGTGGTGCAGTGAAGAGAGCACAAGCCCTGGAGTCAGGAGGACTGAATTCAAATCCAGCCTCAGACATTAAACAAATACTAGCCATATGACCTTGGGCAAGTCACTGAACACCAATTGACCTGCCTTCCTCCCTCCAAAAAGCCAAAAAAAACAAACCCAAAAACAAAAGAATAAAATGGATCACAGAAGATAAAATGGAAAATTTTTATTGTGTAAAGTTGAAAAGTTTTTTGTACAAATAAATCTAATACCATTGAAACAGAAAGGTAACCAGTAACTTGGAAAATCTTTGAGACATTTTTTTCTGATGAATGTCTCATATCTGAGATATAGAAGGAACTGATTCAAATTTATAAGACTAAGGTCCATTCCCCGATAAATAAATGGCCAAAGGATATGAATAGGTAGTTTTCAAATGAAGAAATCCTAGTTATCAATAACCATTTTTCTAAAAATGGTGAAACTCACTGATAAATGCAAATTAAATCAATTATCAGATTTCACATTAAACTCATTAGACTGACTAAGATAACATGTTAGGAAAAATAACAATGGCTGGTGAGGCTGCAAGAAAACAGGCACACTTGTGAACTTTTGGTGGAACTGGTCCTGTCGTTCTGTAAAGCAGTTTGGAACTGTCACCTCAAAGTTACACTTCCATATATAACTATTGATCCAACTATACCACTACTAGACCTATACCCCAAAAAGATCAAAGGAGGTAGGAAAGGACTATTATGTACAAAAATATTTATAGCAACTCTTTTCCAAATAGTCCTAAACTGGAAACTACAAGGGTGTCCACCTCTTGGGAAATAGCTAAATAAATTGTGTTACATGAATGCAATGGGATATTATTATGCCATAAAAAGGAACAAATGGACAGTTTCAGAGAATACTGGAAAGATTTCTATGAATTCATGCAGAGGAAAGAAGAACTTGTAAACAAATTTATTAAATAATAACATTAATAGAGCAAATGAACTTTAGGATCAGTGTGTTGCTATGACAAAAACTTTTAGATCAATGCAATGAAAAAATCATCATCACCTACCTTTTCACCAGGTAGGTTATGGTCTTAAAATGCAGAATGAGAATACTCTTTTGGACATGGTCAATGTGGAAATGTGCTTTGCAGGCCTATGCATGGTCCTTAAGAGGATTTTAAATTTGCTCAGTGGATAAGGAACAGTGGAAGGTAGAAATAATAAATACTTGTAATAAAATAAATTCAATTAAAAGAATATTGGTATAGATATAATATCAGAATTTTTGATGTAGTGATTAGTTTTACTGATTTTTTTTCTTTTTTCTTCTTTGATATAAAGAATGGCAAGCTGGGAAGTGGAGTGGCATACTGGGAAATGTGGATGATACAAAAACAAAACTTCTCAATAAAATATATTTTAAAAAAGAAAAGAACTTTTTTCCTTTTAAAATTTTTCTTAAACATTTTTTATTTAAAGATTTGATTTCCAAATTCTATTCCTCCCTCTCTCCCTCCCCTCCCCCCTCCCTGAGATGATAAGCGATCAGATATGGGTTATACATGTGCAATTATGTAAAACATTTTCATATCAGTTATTTTGTACAAGAAGACTCGAATAAAAGGAAAAACAATGAAAATGAAACATAGCATGCTTCAGTCTGTATTCAATCAATATCAGAAGAACTTTTTTCCCCCACAACTAGTACCTCCTAGTTCCCTAGTTAGCTCCCTACCTAGCAGTGTAGGTCTCATGTATTACCTTCCTGTAGTGAAAATGTTCCCCTCATTTTACAGATGAGGAAACTTGAGTCTCTGAGAAATGATTTATCCTTGATCACACAGCTGGTAAATGGTAGCGTCAGGCAGCTAGATGGTACAGTGGATTGAATGCTGGATCTGAAATCAGGAAAAAATGAGTTTGAATGCTGCCTCAGGAATTTACTGGCTATATGACCCTGGACGAGTCACTTATCTTTGGACCTCAATTTCCTTTTTAGAATGAAATGATTGTACCTAATGACTTCTAAGAACCCTTCAATCTCTAAATCTGTGATCCTAAATGTCCAAGGTGGGAATGGACTTCAGCTCCAGATTTTTCTACTAAACTGTACTGACTTTCTATTCAGGCCTTTACTTAACTTGACTTTTTTGGGAGGTGGTGAGTGGTTAAATTAAATATAATTTTATTGATACATTTTGTTTTTGCCTCAATTACACTTCTTGAAACATCTCCCCTCCCTATCTCTTCTCTGCTACCTTTTATACTGCTGCAAGTCACTCTTCTCCCCTTGATATCCTCTTCTCTGCATTTTTGTGACACAATTTTAGTCTGATTTTCATCTTATCTGGTTCCTTCTTCTCCATCTTCCTGGCTGGATCTTTGTCCAGCTCATACCAACTAATTGCAGATGTCCCACTGGGTTCAATCCTGGGTTCTCATGTCTTTTACCTCCATACTATTTTGCTTGGTGATCTAATAAACTCCCATGAATTCAATGATCATCTCTAAACTGATGATTCTTTAATCTACTTATCCAACCCTAACCTCTCTGATGACCTCCAGTCTTGCATCTCCAATCTCTTATCAGGTGTCTTAAATTAAACATGTCCAAAACAGAACTCATTATCTTTTCCCCCAAATCCTCCTCCTTTCTAACTTCTTCATTACTGTGGTGGGTGCCACTATCCTCCCAACCTAGCTTCATCCTGGACTCTCTCTTACTCTCCCATATCAAACATTTTAGCAAGTGCCTGTAGATGTAACAACCTTTGTAACATCTCTTGTATATGTGCACTTCTCTCCTCTGATTTGCACCACTCTGGTGTAGGCTTCATCACTCATTCCTGGATCATTACAATAGTTTGCTGGTGTGTCTGACTGACTACCTCAGGTCCTTCCCCACTTTGGACCATCCTCCACTCATCTGTCAGTCAGTCCATCGATAAAAATTTACTTATTAAGTGCTTTCTATGTGCCAGGCTTACTGGTAAATTCCGAAAATACAAATAGAAGCAGAAAGAAAGATAATCCCTGCCTTCAAGGGTCTTACAATCTAACAGGGAAAGACAGCACATAAAAGGGAGCTGAATAGGGTAGTGGGGGAAAGAAACTGAGGTAGAGACATGGTAGAGAAAATCCTATAAAGATAACTCAACAAGATAGTCTGGAGAGGGATTTTGGGGGGAGGACTTTTAAAATCAGAGGTTCTGAGAGGAAGTGACTAATCAGAAAATGAGCCTTAAGGGCAGCTAGGTGGTGCAGTGAATAGAGCACTGGCCCTGGAGTCAGGAGCACCTGAGTTCAAATTCAGCCTCAGATACTTGACATAATTACTAGCTGTGTGACTTTGGGCAAGTCACTTAACCCCAATTGCCCTAAAAAAATAGATGAACCTTAAAAGCAGAAAGTACTTTTAATGTGAGAAATACTCCACAGGTAGAGTGAGCTTTTAGGGAGAAAAGGTTTCTATGGCATGGCAGAAAGGTCTGTCAAAGTGATCTTCTCAAGAGGAGATCTGACCATGTCACCCCTCTGACTAAAGAAACTCCACTGGTTCCTCATCACCTTCAGCATCAAATATAAAATTTCTTTTTGGTATTCAAAGTCCTTCATAACCTCTTCCCCCATTCTGGTTGTCCCTGCCCTACACTCTGGGATCCAGGGAGGCTCGTCTCTTTGCTGCTCCTCCAACAAGTTATTACATCTCTCAGCTCTGGGCATTTTCTTTGGCTGGTCCCCATGCCTGGAATATTCTTACTCCTCATTTCTGCCTTCTGGTTTCCTTCAAGTTTCAGCTGAATCTCATCTCTTTCAGGAGTCATTATCCAGTCATGTGTGACTCTTCATGACCCCATTTGGGGTTTTCTTGGCAAACGTACTGTAGTGGTTTGCCATTTCCTTCTCTAACCCATTTTACAGATGAGGAAACTGAGGCAACAGGGTTAAGCGACTTGCCCAGGGTCACACGGATAGTAAGTGTATCAGCTTAAGATAGTAAGTAAGATATCAGCTTTAAACTCAGGAAAATGGGTCTTCTTGACTTCATCCCAGGTGCTCTATCCACTGGACTATTTAGTTGCCCTAGGAAGTCTTTCCCAATTCTGCTTAACACTAGTGCCTTCCCTCTGTTGATTATTTCAAATTCATTCTGTATATGGCTTGTCTGTATATATCTGTTTGCATATTGTCTCTCCCATTAGATTGTAAGCTCCTTGAAAGCAAGTCTTTTGCCTCTTTTTGTATCCCCAGAACTTAGCACAATGTCTGACACATAGTAGGGGGGAATTTAATAAATGCTTATTGACTGTTTGACCACAACTAGGTCCCTTAATACAAATTAGAATGCCATAAAAACAAAAGAAATATCCAGATATGGAACCTGGACCTAGGTTTTTTTTTCCTTTTTTTGTACACATCCAAAAGATCTCTGCTTTATAATACAGTTCAAGTTTTAGAAAGACTACTCTCTCTTCACTTCTACTTTGTTTACCTTGACTTTAAACTCTTTCTTCCAGATTTTGGCCTTTCAATTTGGCAGAAATGTATAAGAAATTAAGATTTTGGATATGCACCTAGATTACTAAAGGCTATTTTATCAGCCACATTGTAATGACATACAGTATTTATGCTATGATTTTTTTTTTCCTAGGCTGAAAATTCAACTGAAACAAGCTCCAATTCCCTTGTGGCCAATTAAAAATCTGTAGAACTGTCTTTTTCATGGTTATCCAAGTGAAGCAAGAAGGGGTGAAGGGGACTGCCAGCCCCAGCTGCCCTCTATGTTCTCCTAACCTACTTCATGCATGATAACTTTGGCCATTATCACCGTGAGGAGTTTTTGTGTTTTATTTAAAATCTATTAATTAATTGATGTTGTTGGTTAGATAATTCCTGCTCTCAAAAGGCTTATATGTTAGATAATTAATAAAGTGTTAACTTTGTGTGCTAAAGAGCATTGGGAATACCTCTAAACAGAATTGTTGGTTCAGAATTGGAGTAGATACAGGGGTAAATTCCCATATTTTCTGCTTGTCACTTCTACCACTACACAAATCCAAAGGAGAGCGGAATATAAGCTCCTTGAGAGTAGGGGCTATTTTTTGTTTGTGTCTTTTTGGCCCTTGTGCCAAGCATAAGTATCTTATACAGAATATGTACTTAATAGATATTTCTGGAGTTGAGTTGAATTGAGGGTGACTAAAATGGTGAGTGAACTGGAGACCATGTAATATGATGGAGAAGAGAAGACCTATTCAGGGGAATTACTCCCTGAATCCAATTTTTCCTCCTCTTTGACACCTTCTCTAAACAACTAACAACAACAATGACAATAATAGCATTTATATAGCACTTTACAGAATGCAAAGTGCTTTAGATGTTATCTTTTTTGATTCCCACAAGAACTCTGTGAAGTAGCTTAGAAGGGGTGGAGTCAAGTGGAAACAGGACTTCCCCATGTGGTTCCCCCTTCCACCTCCTCCAATTCATGTAAAAGGTGACTGTGAACAAACTTTGGAGCTACACAACCCACACTGACAGACAGAAGCTAACCTCCCTCTGAAGACAGCCTAGCAGGCCAGCAGGAAGCGGCCAGCACAGCATGTTGGGAGCCAAGCCTAGCCCCATCCGAGCCCGAGGTATTAGCCTCAGGAAAGCCACAACCAGCACCAGGATGGATTTCAGATCACCAGCAGCTGTGGCAATTTCCAGAATTATCAACACATAGATGCTAAGGACAAAGTGAGAGGTCAGTGCAGTGTGGACTTTGTGAACTAGGAGTTCTGGAGTGCAGTCAGGCATTTACCCCCTGGAGGGAGAAGCAGCTGAGGTGATGCAACTGTTCAGCTGCCTCCATGTGGCTGCTTCAGAGCTCCTGGTCTACAGATTGCAGGGGGACCAAGCATCCAGTCTGAGGGATAATCACTCTTGCTTTAACCTGCTTGGATCTGGATTGCAATCTAGGGTGGAGGTCCTTAGGTATGTCATCAGTTTGCCAGAGTGTGTGGGGGCTTCAGAGAAGGCACCCAGCTAATAGCACCAGCAGCTGAGAAAACCCCAGCAATTTGGGACAAAGCTCCCCGCTCTGGTAGCAGAGTTTTACTGTGGCAAAAAAGCTCAAAAGAAAAGTAATTGAGTGGCAACATAAGCAAAGGAGGGAAGCAAGGCAAGCACAGCAGTCCGACTCTGGATTCCCTTTTGGGGGACAAAAAGGATCAAAGCATGGAACAGGAGGAAGACAGCAAAATCAGAACTCCTGCACCAAAAGCTTCCAAGAAAAGAATAAGCTGCTTACAAGCCATAGAGGAACTTAAGAAGGATTTTGAAAACCAAAAAAGAGAAGTGGAGGAAAAATTGGGAAAAGAAATGAGAATGATGCAAGAAAATTATAAAATGAGAGTCAACAAACTGACTGAAGAAAATAACATCTTAAAAAATAGACTAACTCAAATGGCAAAAGAGACTCAAAAAGCCAATGAGGATAAGAATGCCTTAAAAAGCCAAATTTACCAGATGGAAAATGAATCTCAAAAGCTCATTGAAGAGAATGATTCCTTCAGAATTAGATTAGAGCAAATGGAAGCTAGTGACTTTATGAGAAATCAAGATACTATTAAACAGATCCAAACAAATGGAAAAATGGAAGGCAATGGAAATATCTCGTTGGGAAAACAACTGACCTGGAAAATAGATCCAGGAGAGATAATTTAAAAATTATTAGACTACCTAAAAGTCATGATCAAAAAAATAACCTAGAAATCATCTTTCAAGAAATTCGCAAGGAAAATTGCCCTGATGTTTTAAAACCAGAGGGCAAAATAGAGGTTGAAAGAATCCACCTTTCACCTCCTGAAAAAGATCCCAAAAAGAAAACTCCTAGGAATATTATAGCCAGGTTCCAGAATTCCCAGATCAAGGAGAAAATATTGTAAGCAGCCAGGAAGAAACAATTTGAATACTGTGGAAACACAATCAGGATAACACAGGATATGGCAGCTTCTACACTGAGGAATTGAAGGGCTTGGAATATGATATTCCAGAGGTCAAATGAGCTGGGATTAAAACTACTAATCACCTACTCAGCAAAACTGAGTATCGTGATTCAGGGGAAAATATGGTCATTCAATGGAATAGAGGACTTTCAAGCATTCTTGATGAAAAAAACAGAGTTGAATAGAAAATTTGACATTCAGATACAAGAAGCAAGGGAAGCATTAGAAGGTAAACAGGGAAAAGAAATCAAGGAACTTATCAAAGTTGACCGTCTTACATTCCTACATGGAAAAACTATTATTGTAACTCATGAAACTTTTCTCAGTATGAAAATAGTTGAAGGGAATAGAAATGTGTGTGTGTATATACATACGTACATACATACATACATACATACATATGTCTATATAGGAGGGCATATGGGCATATGAATACATATGTGAGTGTGTGTATATATGAGTACAGGCATAAATAGACAGAGGTACAGGACCAGTTGAATAGGAAGGGATGATGCTTAAAAGGTGAAAGAGGAATATAATGAGAGGAGATGGGGAGAGATAGAATGGGGTAAATTACCTCATATGGAAGAGGCAAGGGAAAATGGTTACAATGGAGGGGAAGAACAGGAAGGCAAAAGGGAATGATTCAACCTTATTCTCAATGAATTTGGCTTAGTGAGGGAATGACATACATACTAAATAGGGTATCTCCCTGTATCAGCAATGCCATATTCACAATGCCTATAGAGATTACAAATATGCTGATATAATTATCCATTAGAGATTACAAATATGCTGATATAATTATCCATTAGAAAATACGTCATGTTTGCCATATGAGGAAATAAACTAGAAAATTTATTAAGATACCAAAAGACTGAGTCCCAAAACCAGAAAGTGAAAGCCATCAGAGTAGTTATGACATTGGCACAGGTAGATAAAGTAGAAAGCACCCACATTTTCAAGCCTTTAAAACAGAACAGGCTACCTCAGGCAAAGGTCCTCCTCTCCCCACTCACAGCAACCACCCAGCGTCCTGGAAGAGCGCTCCCAGCAGCTCCGGCCCCTGGCAGTCCTCAGCAGGAGTCCTTAGCAGAAAGTCCTTAGCAGTTCTAACTCAAAAAGGGCTTCGCGCTGCCACTGCCTCTGCTGCTGCCGCCGTCACCACCACCGCCAGCCACCGAAGGAACGCTAGCTTGGCTTCCGCTTCCTCTTGCTCCGCCCCTTCCTGCTACGTCAGCAAGTCCAACGGGGCATGGAAGATCTTTAAATCCCATAACCCTTACACTCCCCTTACAGTAGAGTAGGGGCAAAGGGGATGGGGGGGGGGGATGATGGAAGGGAAGGCAGGCTGGGTGGGGAGGGAAGTTGGAAACACCCACTTTTGAAAAGGAATAGGATCAAAGTAGATTATAGAACAAATGGGAGGTAGAATGGGATGGAGGGAAATATAGTCAGTCTTTCACAATATATCCACTATGGAAATGTTTTGCATAGCTACACATGTACAGCCTATGTTGAATTCCTTATCTTCCCAGTAAGGGTGGGTGACCAGGGAATTAGGAAAAGAATCTGGAATTCAAAGGTTTAAAATCAAATGTTATATATATATTTATATATATATACACACACACACATATACACACACGCATGTATGTATATACATATATATGTATATATATATATAATCTTATATGTAACTGGGAAATAAGATATATGGGCATTGGGGCAAAGAGATCCACTGTGCGCTACTGGAAATTCAGAGGGGGGATGGGGGAAGATATAGGAGAGAGGAGATTAGGGGCGGGTTATTCAGTGGGATCACTGTTTTGGGGTGGTAGGTAGTGGAAAAATTGGGAGAAAAGTTGTAACTCAAAATCATATGGAAATGAATGATGTAAACTAAAAAAAATAGAAAAATTAAACTACAAAAAAATTTTTTTAAAAGAATCCTTAGGAAAAAAAAGTAGATGCTAATATTATTCCCAAATTACAGAAGAGGAAATTAAGGTCAAATTTCTAAGACAATATCAGTAAACAGTAGTACTTAACCCAATTCTTGGCATGTAGGCACTTAATAAAGGTTCATTCCCTTCCACTTTCTCCCTTCTAGGCATGAAGCTTATATTCATGTTCCAGCTACAAAATTTTTTGCATTCATGACCATGGTCAACTCCCTTCTCCTCTGAGCCTCAATTTTCTCATTTATAAATTGGGGATAATAGTACCAGCACTGCCTACCTGATAGATTTGTTATGAGGAAAGTGCTTTTTCAATTACAAAGTTGAACAGAAATATTTTTATTGGGAGAGTCTATATTTCAGAACATCATTCTTGTTGATGAAATGGTAACATGTTAGATGATAGAGATTGTCCCAAAAGATCTTAACAGGCTGAAATGCAGAGCCAAATCTAATAAGATTTCACTTTAATAAAGATAAATGTAAAGTATGATATTTGAGTTAAAAAATCAACTCCCCAAGTATGAGATGGATGGAAAGCATGGCTAGATGGAAATTCATCTAAAAAAATAGGGTTGGTTGGAGGGCAATTGTGGATTGTAAGTTCAATACGAGTCAAGGGTAAAATATGACAAATGAAAAATCTGATAGGATTTTAGCCTACATAATAACAGGCATAGTGTCTAGGACTGTGGAGCTGATACAACTGTACTGTTCAGACTAGATCTGTAGTGTTTTGTCAGTTCTGGGGGGGCCACATTTTAGAAAATATATTGACAAACTGAAGAATATATGGAGGAAGATGTTTAAGGTCAGGAAGAGACTCAATATACCGATCTATGATAGATTATATATAGAAGGAAATGGCAATTTTAATCTATCACCAAGCATTTATTATTTTGCCCATGTTATGTGCTGGGGATAAAAAGTAAGAGCAAAAAGCAAACATACAAAGCAAATCCCCCATTCCTAACCTCAAGGAGTATGCATTCTAATTGGGAGAGGAGGAACAAAATGTATATAACCAGTTATATACAGAGGAGATGGGAGTTAATCTCAGATAGAAGGGATTAGCAGTGTGTGTGTGCACATGCCCACATGCATACAGGGGAGTGGAGCAGGAAAGGTTTTCCTCAAAAGTTGGAAATTGAGCTTGAAGGAAGCCAGGGAGGTAGAGTGAAAGAGGGAGAATCAGTGAATGGAAAGTCAGGAGATGGAACATCAGAGAAGAGAAGAATGATGGAGTAAGTGATAGCTGTCTTCAAGTATTTAAAGGATCTTGTGTAGAAAAGGAGTTCATGGTCTTCAAGTAAAGACCAGATGACCAAATTCTGTGGAAATAATTCATTTTAAGGTACTTGCTAAGCTAGGTGGACATTAGAGGCACTTTCCACTTCTGGGATTCTGTTTAAATGTGCCAATTGATCTCTTGATGGATCCACATACCCAGGAAGGTGAACTTCACTCTGGAGGCTACTATCTTTCTATAATCCCTAGGAAACTATCTGTACCACTTCTGGTATGTGTCTGTGTGTTTTGTGGGAGAATAGAGCACTAGACCACCAGTCTATATTTACTATGTGGTGTTTTATGGGACCTGGCAGTGGCCCCCACAGTTTAATCTTCCAAAAGATGAGATTGCTGATTTAATGTTCGGGCAATTTCCTGCCTTTTGATACATCATTTTACCTTTCTGATTTCTTTCCTTCCTCTCTACAAGTAACTCAGAGGAGAGGCTGAGAACATTAGAGTAGGAATCAAGCTATAAGCAAATTCCCAAAGCTACCTTCTCCTCCTCATCTTGAATAGCTCAATGATTTCCCCTCTTGACTCATAGCTCTCCTTTCATCTTTTCAGTACAATCCTTAGTCAGCTTCCTTATTTCACACTTCTACTTCCCCTAGACATATCAACACTAGGCTATCTAGAGCTCTCTTTTTCTGTCTCTCATTCTATCTGGCTCATCTCCTATTACAATTACAAGTACCCAAACTTATATTTTCCAAACCTAAGATAGGACCTGCCTACACCAGAAGAGAAGTATAATAATAATAATAATAATAATACCCATGCAATTAGGGAGGGGGCCAATTCATCACAAGTAGACAGTCTAACAACCAAAGCAAACTCCAGTAATTTCAAGATTAACTAGCTAATTATAGCGTAAGTGGAAAAGTCTGTATTATAGTGGGAGAAAGAAGACAAATTCACCACATTATCATTACTAGATTGGGACCATGCAATACCAATAATTATCAGGGCTTCAAGTATGGAAATGATGCCAAAGATGAAACCCTCCTTTCTTTGTTAGACTTAACATTAGCTAAATCTGATAATTCATGTCAAGATAAATGTCAGTTAAATTTAATATTACCCTAAATCTGGACTTATCCTTCAAGACTAACTAAAAGTCAACAATTGCTTATATATTGCTTGTCTCTACTCACACTAGGGTCTGGTCAAAACTAGCCTTCTTGCTCTTACCCTCATTCTATAGACCAGCTCCCATCTCTGTGCTTTTGCATTGGCTAGCCCCCATGACTAGAGTGTTCTCTCTTCTCCTCTCTGACTTTTTAGAATCCTAGGCTTCTTTTGAGACTTAGCTCACATGCCACCTTTTCTGTAGGATTGTTCTAGTCCCATAATCTGCTAATGCCTTCCCTTCTAAAGTTGCTTTCCATGTACTTACACAAACCTATTCATAGACATATTATTGCCCCTATTAATATGTAACCTTCCTAAGAAGAGGAGCAGAATTTTTTTTCCTTTATTTGTATCTCCAGCATTTATCACACTGCTGGACACACAGTGAGTCCTAAATAAATGTTTTTTGGTGGAACAATTATCAGCCTGTCCAGCCCCAGACTCTTTAACTTTTCAGAAAGTCCTTGGACTACCCAATTCTCTTGGCCCATCGATGCTTGCTTGGCTTTGGACTCTGGAGGAAGGTGCTGTCTCTTTCCCTGGAGAGCTCATACAAGCCAATCAGCATTCCTGCCATGCTGCACAAACTTCTACACCCACCCCAGCAACACCATTTTAAAATGGCATGTCTGACGCTCGACTTGGGCTTGGAGGTGCGACACTCAAGTCAAAAACCTGAAAATGTTACACGACAGAATGGTTTCTTTCCCAGTCAGCATTTTTCCTAATAGCATACGCTGAATGAAAAATCAACAGACACAGTTTCCACCTGCAGGCTTTTCATAATGGAAAGCTTCCAATTACATAAGGTAAGTTTTTTTTATAGCTTTTGGAATTTTTTTCCTTTTTATCCTGCAGAAAACCACTTTTATAAAAGCAGGCAGTGCCATGGTTTAAAACACAAGATGTGTATGGTTGCTTTGTAGAATTGTTTCACAGATTTCTAAAGGCAATCATTTCTTGCAGGTGACTATGTTTAATGGTTGCCTAATAATAGATGCTGTGCTCAAGAACCAAGGTCAATGCTTTGGGACACTAGTTAGTGTCACAACAAGGAAGATCGCAGTTCAGACCTTTGCTTTACCTGGACCTCTTGTAAATATATACAAGTTGAGGACTTGGGTTCAAATTCTTCCTCTGACACTTACCTGTTGACCCTGGGCAAGTTATATAATGTCTCTTGGCATCTGTTTCCTTATCTGCAAAATGAATTGTTGGATTGACTGACTGCTGAGTTCCCTACCAAATATGAATCTATGATCTTATGAAATCAGCAGCAAGGTGTGATAGAGTGGTAGGCTTGGACTTGGGAGGACCTGGAACTTACTATCTGTCTGACTGTGGGCATGGCCCCTGAGTTCTCTGAACCTGTCCTTCATCATGAAATGCAAATAATCCCATTGAACAGGGTGATTGTAAGGTCCAAGTGAGAAGAATATCATGCACACTGCAAACTTTAAAACACTACAAAGCTCATAATTTGGTCATTAGATGTGAGAAAATATCTGGCTTAGTACACCCTACCTTAATCAAGGTCCTATATCAAGCAATGAAAACAGTACAGTCCATGGCTAAAAGGAGATTAATACTAATAATAGTGTTGTTTTTGTTCAGTCATGTACAACTCTACGTGACCCCATGGACTTTGTGTATGGGATTTTCTTGGCGAAGATACTGGAGTAGTTTGCCATTTCCTTCTCCTATTATGTACCCATTTTACAGATGAGAAATTGAAGCAACTAGGGGTTAAGTGACTTTCTCAAAGTCATACAGCTAGTAAGTGTCTGAGGTCAGATTTGAACTCACATCTTACTGATTATAGACCTAGAGCTCTGCCTATTGAGTCACCTAGCTGCCTAATAATAATAATGATAGCTAGCATTTATATAGTGCTTCAAAGTTTGCAAAGTACTTTACATATATATCACTTTGTACTCACAACAATCCCTAGAGGTAGGTGGTATTTATATTCCCATTTTATAGATGAAAACTAAGACAGAGGTTAAATGACTTGCTCAGGGTCATGCAGTTGTTAAGCATCTGAGGCTAGACCTGAACTCAGTTCTTCCTGATTCTGGGTCCAGTGCTCTGTCCACTGCACCACCTAGCTACTTCTAGATTTCAATGTACTATGGCTGATGAGTCAAGTACACAGATGATTTATTGTTGTAGTTTTTTGGGGTGGGGTTATCATGTACCTGTACTTTCATAAGGATATAGAACTCCTGTTCTGTAAACTCCTTTTTTGATGAAGGTCAATAATTCATCTATAACTCCTAGTATTAGACAACTGCAGGAACCGAGAGGTCACATAGCTAGACCATGTCAGTTGCAGGATAACAATCCAGATCTTCCCAACTTCAGGGTCAACTTTCCATTCTCTAATAACAATAAGCAACAGCAACAGCCAATTGAAACCATTTAAGAATAGGATGAGGCATGTGTTATTCCTGTCATCCTTGTTGCTATCAGCATTGTCCCAAAGATGATTTTAGTGAGCACGGAGGATGAACTTACATCCCAATCTTCTCATTCAATTATAAAGAGGCAGCACTTTTATCAATCTGAGTAGTAGTCCACAGTGCACTAAATATGAAAGAATACTAGTGTAGGATAGAAATTTGTCCTTGGATTGTTTCAATTCTGAAACTCATAAAAAATGAGAATAAGATTAGCAGAAGCATTGCCACCAGCAGCAACAACAATAATGGATTGTATTTTTATCATGCTATAAGCTTCACAAAACATTTTATATACAGGGTCTTGATTGAGTTTCCCAACAACTCTTTGAGGTAGGGACTATAGATCTTACCCTTACTTTGTTGTTTGTGTTACATTCCTGAAGAGAACCATGACATCAGAAAGGTGATGTCATGACTTGCAAGTGAATTGGATTTTAGTGAGGGAGGGCTGTGCACAGTCACCAGCCTCACTCTCTCCTCTGGAGCCATCTGAGTCCAGTGGCAAGACATAGATCAGGACAAGTGAAGATGGTCCCAGATGCAGTGGGGGACCTTGGCTTTTTTAAGCTAAGGGCTTTCTTAGGTCTTATACCCATTTCACAGATAAGGAAATTGAAGCTCAGAGGGTTAAGAGACTTGCCTGTGGTTATAGAGCTGGTAAATGACAGATGTAGGACTTAGCCCCAGGTGTTTCTGACTGGAAGTATAAACTGTGATTCACAATGCAAAGATCTAAGGCACAGAGAAACATAGTAACTTGTTTAGGTTAACCAAGGTAGTAAATGATAAAGTCAAGACTCCACCCTGGATCATCCTATTCTACAATATGACACTTTATCCCATTACTCCATGCCTTTTCCCTGTCTATACTCCATTCCTGGAGCACTGACCCTTCTTATCTCCACCTCCTAGCTTCTCTGACTTCATTTAAACTTCATATGAAGGCCCTCATCTTTGACCAAAACCTTTTCCAGTCTTTAATCTTAGTGCCTTCCTTCTGAGACTGCCTACAATTTATTACACACACACACACACACACACACACACACACACACACCTCTTTCTTCCCTTTTTCTTCCTTCTTTCTTTCCTTCCTTCTTTCATTTCTCTTCCTTTCTTCCTTCTTTCATTTCTCTTCCTTCCTTCCTTCCTTCCTTCCTTCCTTCCTTCCTTCCTTCCTTCCTTCCTTCCTTCCTTCCTTCCTTCCTCCCTCCCTCCCTCCCTTCCTCCCTCCGTCCCTTCCTTCCTTCTTTCCTCCCTCCCTTCCTCCCTTCCTTCCTTCCTTCCTTCCTTCCTTCCTTCCTTCCTTCCTTCCT
>NW_027185573.1:5319178-5333304 GCF_028583685.1 Petaurus breviceps papuanus | reverse complement strand
CCTTCCTTCCTTCCTTCCTTCCTTCCTTCCTTCCTTCCTTCCTTCCTTCCTTCCTCCCTCCCTCCCTTCCTCTCTCCGTCCCTTCCTTCCTTCTTTCCTCCCTCCCTTCCTCCCTTCCTTCCTTCCTTCCTTCCTTCCTTCCTTCCTTCCTTCCTTCCTTCCTTCCTTCCTTCCTTCCTTCCTTCCTTTCTTCTTCTCATCTCTTTATTATCTATCTCTCTTTATCTCTATCATCTATCAGCATCTTCATCTATATACATAGTTGTTTGCAATGTTTTCTCTGCCCATTACATTGTGAACTCTTCAAGAGCAGGGACTATTTTTTGCCTTTTTTATACTTTTTTATATACAGTCAATCAGTAAGCATTTATTAAGTGCCTACTAGGTACCAGGTACTGTGCTAAATGCAAGGAATACAAAGAAAGGTCAAGGGCAATTTAAGCTCTCCACTGGGGGAGATAACAACAAGCTATCATGGGACAGGATAAATGGGAGATAATAAAAGAATGGAAGGCAGTAATATTTTTTCTTTTTTTTTAAGCAATAGGGATTAAGTAACTTGCTCAAGGTTACACGGCCAGTTATTTCTGGGTGGGTGCTAAGTGGCTGAGCCCAGGATTCGATCCCCAGGTCATTCGGACACTGGAGCTGGTGCTCTTACTCGCTGTGCTACCTGGCCACCCCAAGGCAGTAATATTTTAAGAAGATCAGGAGTACAGTACCTAGTATACAGAAGGGGCTTAATAAATGCTAGTTGGCTTACCGACTGCATCCTAGGTCTTCTAATGTGTGGTAGAATTTCATAAAAAAAGGAAGTATCTATATTAATTACTTTAGGAAAATATGGTGAGGGAGATACCAGGATCTGTATACCCTGCCCAGCTCACAGGTTGTTGTGAGGACTGAGTGAGTTAAGGATTGTAAAAGTGCTTAAGAAACTGTAAAACACCATCCAAATACAAAGTAGTCTTATTCTTTAAAAAAAGTTCAAAGGATTCCTTTTAGATCCAAGGTGAGAACCGTATGTCATTAGCTCTAGCTTTGTTTAACTATCACTTAAATTTGAATCTCAGTTAAAACATGTGTGGATTTTTAAAATTTTTGCCCAGCATCTGGAAACGTGTTTGGCATGTGGCAGGTGAATGTGCATAGTCTTTGAATGATATACATCATACATATTTATCATAATGGAAGTTCATTCCAGAAGTCAACAATTTCCTAAGAGTTCAGTCATGAAGGAACCAACTTTAAAAAAGAAATGGAGGAGAAAAGAAGGCAGCTGGATTTTAGCTCACTTAAAACAACTAGAGTACATATCTCAGTTTTGCAACAATACTGGTAAAAAGAGGCAACTGCCCCAAGAAGACGGGACTTTTGTCTTTATGTTGTTGTTCACTTGTTTTTCAGTTGTTTCTAAGTCTTTGGGATTTTCTTGTCAGAGATACTGGAGTGATTTGCTATTTCCTTTACAATTCATTTGACAGATTTGGAAATTGAGGTAGTGTTAAGTGATTTTCCCAGGGTCACATAGCTAGTAAACATCTGAAGCCAGATTTGAACTCAGGAAGATGAGTCTTTCAGGTTGGGCACTCTATCCACTGTCCCACCTAGCTTTCTTTGTTTTTATGTAGGATCTTAGATATTATCTACTCCAATCAGGCGGTAACTAGGGTGGGGGCTATCATACCTTTGACCTAAATAATTGTATTTAGAGGACACAAAATTTAGAAGGGGCTGACAACTCTTCTGGCATATAGCGTAGTGAGCTCCTCTTCCTTCCTGCCCTGATTCCCTTGTAGGGCACTGTCTCTAGTCATCCTCATCCATTTCTTGCTACTGGACCAAGATGGCTCAGGAGGAAAAAGTGAGGCTGGTGACTTTGCACTGCTCTTCCTCATTTCAATCCAATTCACTTTCAAGTCACGGCATCACCTTCCTGATCTTATGGTCACTCTTTGAGAACAAAGGACAGACAACCATTCCCCCCTCAATATCCAGGCCAATAGGAGCCGCCTGCTGGCATCTGAGGTCTCTGTCTCCACACCTCCACTCCTACCCCCCAAAATGGTCAGGTGTCAAAATTCCTAGTTATAACCCTAGATCTAAATTCATCATTTTACAGATGAGAAAACTGAGGTCCAGAGAGGTCCGGTGAATTGTCCAAAATCACTTAAATACTCATAACATGAAATGAATCTGAGATCATGTCAATTTGGTTATTCCTCATAACAGTACTAAGAGAGTACTTGTAGACTGTTGGACTTGGAGTCAGGAAGATCTGAGTTTGAATCCTCCTTAGACTATTGGACTTGAAGTCAGGAAGATGTGAGTTTGAATCCTGCCTCAGACTGTTGGACTTGGGGTCAAGAAGATCTGAGTTTGAATCCTGCCTCAGACACTTACCATCTTGTGTGGCCCTGGGCAAGTCCCTTTACCACTGTCTACCGTAGTTTCTTCATCTGTAAAATGGGGATAGTAATAGCCCCTGTCTCTCAGGGTTGTTGTGAGAATGAAATGAAAATTACCTTGATTGTGCTACTTAAATGCTTTGTTGTTGTTATTTAGTTGCTGTCAGTCATGTCTGACTCTGTGACCCCAGGTGGGTTTCTCTTGGCAAAGATACTGGAGTGTTTTGTCATTTCCTTCTCCAACTCAATTCGTAGATATAGAAACTGAAGCAAACAGAGTTAAATGACTTGTTCAAGGTCACACAGCTAGTAAATGTCTGAGGTCAGATTTGAACTCAGGAAGATGAGTATTCCTGATTCTAGACCTGACCCTCTAGCCACTACAACACGTAGTTTTCCCAAAATATGTGTTATTTATGTCTGATTGTATTTTTATTTATTTTGTTAAATGTTTTCCAATTACATTTTAATCTGATTCCTGAGTTGTAGGTTGTAGGTCTTGTGTAGGCACTTCTGTCTAGTCAACTCTCTAAGACTATAAAATTTCGGAGAAGGTTCTCATTTGCATCATTAAAACATCCCTATCCCTATCCCCAGCCCCAGCCCCAATACTTGACACAGTCATTCATTAAGGAATACTTGTTGAATAAATGAATAGATATTATTTGCCCAACATCTAACAAAAGCTTGGAATACAGTAGGTGCTTAATACAACTTATTGGCTGATTGAATGAATATAAATCTTTGCTCAGCACCTAGTTCAGTACCTGCCATGTAAGGACCTAATAAATGTTTGGTGAATTGTATTGAAATAGACACTTATGAAAGACTTGTTGATTTCATTTGATCATTTCCCCAAATGTCACAATGCTGTAATCAGAAATTATTTCTAGTTTAAAAAGAAAAAAAAAAACACATTCCAACCTTTAAAAAGAAGAAAAGAAATTTCACTAATTAAAAACCCTCTGCCTGTGTCACTGTGAGTAGCTACAGAGTGAGATGCCAATTTTAGTTTATTCTTGGATTGGAAAACAGGCTGGGCCACCACTGGTTTAGTGAGTTCTGGAGATGAAGCAAAGCACTAGGGGTCACTGGAACTCCACGGTACCCATCCATCTAGCAACCCCAGCAGCCTGCAGAAGCTTTCCACTTAGCCAGGACAACAAGTGATTATATTGCAATTTATAGTCACCCACTCTCCAGAGCCCACAGCTGTTTCGACTGGCCAATGAAATCTCTCCTGGGGAGGGAGGAGGGTGGTATTTGTGGGTTTCTCCTAGACAAGGTACCACTTTTCACTTTTCTCAAGCCTTTTTTTCCCCTGGTGTTACATCCCCCCCTTTTTTTTCTTCCTTGATTTTAAATGATCTCATCTCAATGTTGTATAAAATGCACACTTATATCTCATCCTATCTCCCTGAGGAAGGGAGGGGGCTGGGGATGAGAGTGGAGGACTCACACATTTGTTATCAGCACATTTCAGAGCAAGGCAACTCCAACTGAGAGTTACCAGGGCTGGCCTCTCCTTTTCTGCTGGGAATCTTGTTCAGCAGTTTACAAATAAATTAAATTTACAGTTCATCAGATTAAGTACAAGGAGAACCAAGACCAGGACACACGAGATACAGGCATTTAAGAATTCAATTACATTCAGTTCAACAGGCATTTATGAAATGTCTATACTGTGCCGAGCACTGTGTTAGAGGCTGGGGTTCCAAAAGCAAAAAGTGAAAACAGCCCCTGCCCCCAAAATGATTTAAATTATCATCTCCATACCTTCAACAGATTTTGCCTCATGCTTGGAATGTTCCTCACCTCTTCCTTATGGAATCCCTGGTGTCCTTCAAGCCTTAGGTCAACGCCTGCATGAAGCCTTTAATCATCCTCCCAGCTGCTAGTGTTTCCCCAAAACACCTTGTATTTGGTATATATCTCATATGTAATTATATATTTACATGTTCTTTCCCTAGTAGAATGTGAGATTGCTTGACTTTTGTCTTTGTAATACCAGGGTTTAGCCCAGTGCCTGGCAAATGGTAAACATTTAATAGATGTTTGTTAGTTGATTGATACAATCTATTGGGAAAAGTCTTGTCCTCAAAATACTTACATTCTATTGGAGACACATTGTTACATGCACCTATGGGGTTTTAGAATGACCTCTGACTTGTCTAGAATGGCATCTGGGCATAGAAGAGAATGGGGTTGAGGCTGAGGAAGAGAGGGGATCTCCTGGAGGGGAGAAGCAAGATTTAGTCTTCTATTTTAAAAAAATTTTAATAGAGCATCATAGATATAGAGCTCTAAGGGATCTCAGAATTCTTCCAGTCCAATCCCTGCATTTTACAGATGAGGAAACTGAGACCCAGACAGCAGAAATGACTGATTCAAGGTAACATAGGTTCTAAGAGGAAGAGACAAGATTGGAACTCAAGTCCTCTCACTCTAAATCTAAAATTTTGTCTATTCCTCCACAATATGAAAATGTTCCAGGATGTCCATATTCTTGGGAAAAAAATAGTTGACTTCTAACTTACCCTTTCTTTCTATCTTCTAGCCTCTAGCAGAGGCAGCTAGCTGGCATGGTTGATGGACTCCCTGGGCCTGGAGTCAGTAAGACCTGAATTCAAATCTGACATCAGATATTTACTAGTTATGTTACCTCGGGCAGTCGTCTGCCTCAGTTTCCGCAACAGTAAAATGGAGACAATAATAGTATTTACATCACAGGTTTTGCTCAGAATCAAATGAGACAATATTTGTAAACCTTAGCACAGTTCCTGGCACCTAGTAAATGCTTAGTCCCTTTCCCTTCCTAAAGTTGAGGATTTGGTTGAATAAAGGCACATAGGCCATACCGAATATCTCCATATCTATTATTCCATTTTGTTCTGACACTCCCCAAAGCTACCCTGGGAATGGCTCAAAAACGAGACCATTGAAAATAAATTCCTGTTTTTTCTTTGAAGTCGTTACATGTTGACACGTCAAAACAACTGGCGATTCTTACATCTCTTTGATGTTGGCAAATGCTTCAAATCATTAGATTTCTGTCTTTTGAAGTAGAAGGTAGCTCCTTTAGGGTGAAGAGCAACCCATGTATCCTTTGGATGAACTCAGTTTTTGCCTCTGGGTGTGCTGGAGCATGGACCTGTACTCTTCCCCTGGAAGGTTGGGTAGGGGCACCTCAAGGCTCCGGTTCATTCACAGACTCATAGAATCTCAGTTAGACAAGACTTCAGAGGCCCTTTAACCCTACCTGCACCAAACCAGAAATGCCAGGTCACCCAGTCTCTGCTCAAAGACCTCCAACAAAGGACAGTCCAATACCTTGGGAGAGCAGCTGTTCCACTCCTGAATGGATCTAATCTAAGTTTTTTTCTTGGCATTAAACCTAAATTAGTCCCTGTGTAACTTCTACCCATTGCTTCTGGGTCTATCCTCTGGGACTGAACAGAACAATCTAATTTTCCTTTCAAATGTATCTTGTTCAGTCATTTCTGACTCTGTGACCCCATTTGAATTTTTGTATTGTTTTTGGCAAAGTCACTGAATTAGTTCATCATTTCCTTCTTCAGCTCATTTTGTTATTGTTGTTTGTCCTTCCTTCTTGAAGGGGACCATGACATCAGGGAGGTGATGCCATGACATGCAAGTGAATTGGATTTAAGTGAGGGAGGGCTGTTCAAAGTCACCAGCCTCACTTTCTCTTCCAGAGACACCTGGGTCCAGTGGCCAGATATAGATCAGGAAGATGGGAGATGCTTCCCCCCCTTCCCCAGCTAATTTTAAATATGAGGAAGCTGAGGCCAACAGGGCTAAGTGACTTGCCCAGGGTCACACAGCTAGTTTAAGTGCCTGTGGCCAAATCTGAATTGGTTCCTCCTTACTCCAGGCCTGGCACTCAATCCACTGTACCACCTAGCTGCCCTCTTCCAGATACTTGAAGACAATTATCATGCCTTCTTTACATCTATTCTTCTTCAGACTAAAACGTCTCCAGCCCTTTAAAGTGATGTTGTGATTTTGAAATCGAGCTAATCAGTCTCCTTCCTTTCTCAGAGCGGAATTCTGTCTTCAAGGGGGCCATAAGCCCTGTAGAAACAGATCACTTTCAAATTAAAGAAAGAAATCTAGTGAAACACTTGGTTTTTCAAAATCAAGGAGAATAATGGGACCTTGCTCTTCTGGAGACAGGTTTTTTACCTATATTTGGACCAACGCTGAGAGTGGGTGGGGCACTGGCTTATATCTTTCCTGAGAACAAGTTTTTAGTTCTAGTTAGGAACCAACTGGCTAAGACTTCTATTTTCTAAGCTATTGTGTGCTAATAACCAGCTTCTCCATAGCAAAAAGGCAGGGTCTCATCCCATTCAACTCAGCAGAATTGGCTTAGGAGTTACAGGTGACTTCATGGATGGCCAAATGGCAACCTGTCAAGCAGACTTTGCATTCTGGTCTGGATTACAAAAACTACTCAGGCCACCTTCTATGTGTCTTTCCCTGACAAAACAACAGAGACGGAGCAGAACACTTTTCTTGTTGCATGGATTCAATTCATTGCTGCTAAATAAATGAAGATTTTAGAACTGGAAGAGAACTTAGAGATCTCTGAGTCCAACAATTAATTTTTACAGATGCAGAAAGACATGGGGGGCAGCTAGGTGGTGCAGTGAATTGAGCACTGGCCCTGGATATCAGGAGGACCTGAGTTCAACTCCTCTTTCAGACACTTACCACAAAAATAGTCATGTGACCTTGGGCAAGTCACTTAACCCCAATTGCCCTACTGTCCCCCCTCCAAAAAAGAAAGAGATGTGAGTCTAGAGAAAGTAAGCACCTTGCTGAAGACCACAGGAACAAGTGACAAAACTGGGATTCACCTCATCCAGAGCCCTCACTTTAGAAATGAGAAAAGTAATTCTATAAGAACCGAAGTGACTTGTTCAGGGTCATAAAACTTAGAGAGACTGATCCTCTGTCAGTAGTTAACATGAATTTATGAAGCACCTACTATATTCCAAGAGAAGGAAATGGCAAAGCACTCCAGTTTCCTTGCCGAGAAATCCCCATGGATAGTATGGTCCATAGGGTCACAAGAACCCGACATGACTGAACAAATGTGTCAGGCACTGAGCTAAGTGCTGGTCATACAAAGAAAATCAAAAGACAGTCCCTTCTATCAAGTTGCTCACAGCCTAATGGAAGAGAGAGGATGCAAACAACTGTATACAAAAAAGAGGTATATGGGGTCAATGAGAGACAATTAACAGAGAGAAGACACGCTTAGCATTAAGGGAGATCAGGAAAGGTTTCTTGTGAAAGGTGGGATTTAACTGGGACTTGAAGACAGCTGGGGAAGCCAGGAAAGAAGCATAAGGGAGAACACTCCAGGTAAGAGGGACAAACAAGGAAAATACTCAAAACCAGGAGATGGAGTATTTTGTTTGAAAAATGGCAAGGAGTAAGAGTGAATTGAAGATTATTGGGGGGGGGCTGGTGGTATAAATAAAGTATAAAAACATTAGAATGGTAGGTGGGGCTCAAGCTATGAAAGGCTTTACAAATCAAGGAGAAGATTTTATATTTGATCCCTTATAAGGAGGTGACATGGTCAGACCCGCACTTTAGAAAGACAGCTAAATGTAAGATGAACTGAAGTGGACAGAGGCTTGAAAACAGGGAGACCAATCAAATCAGTAGGCTATTTTGATAGTCCAGGTGTGAAATGATGAGGACTTGCTCCCACATGGTGGCAGCATCAGAGGAGCGGCTGGGGTATATAAGAGCTGTGAGATTCTTTAGGTCTTGGCAATATAATGCATATGAGCAGTGAAAGAGCATGAAGGGTCCAGAATGATACCTAGATTGTGAACCTGGGTAACTGGTAAGTCTACGGTAATAGAGAAGTTTGGAAGAGGGGAGAGTATGGTGAAGAGATATAATGAGTTGTGTTGGACACGTTGAGTTTAAGGTGTCAATGGGACATCCAATGTCCAATGATGTCCAATAGGCAGTGCAGAGAGATCAGGGCTGGCTAAGCAGATTTGAGACTCATCAACATAGAGATAATAATTAAATCTATGGGAGCTTTTGTTATCATCTAATGAAAAAGTATAGAGGGAAAAGAGATGAAAGCATTGGATGGAGCCTTGAGGGACACCATGCATTAGTGAGTCTAATGAGGCTGAAGATACAGCAAAGGAGTCCAAACCTAATGGTCCACCCATAATGCCATTGCCTTCAATGGATGCCATTACAATAATGACTAGTTCTGATGCCTTTTATTTGTGCAGGTTCACAAATGGCTCCAGTTCTACTTTAACTTCCTTGAAGGAAGGACTCTCTTCACTATTGTATCCCCACTAGCTAGCATGGTACTTTGCCTAAAGTCAATCCATGGGAAATTGTATAAGTCATAGGATCATAGAAGGTAGAGCTGGAAGGGCCCTTAGGAATGATCTAGTTCATTTTACAGATGAGCCAATGGCCCAGGGAGGTTGGATAGCTTGCTTGACGTTATAGGCATAAACAGTAGGAAAGCCACAAGTCACAAGCCACTGAATCCAATGATCTAAAGTGACTTATATGTCTTCTTAATGCAAACTTCCGAGCATGTCATTCCCTTCCTCTGAGATCATCTGTGAATCATTATTACCTACTGTACCATCTGGCTGCCCCACTTGGAATGTGGTAGGAACTTAATACTTGGTACCTCCCCTTCCCTTCCCTTCCCTCCCCTCCCCTCCCCTCCCCCTCCACACTTATCTACCTAGATTTGTGAGCATAGCATCTTACCACATAAGTACATATGAGGTAAGGCACAATGTCTAATGTAATAGTACATTTCTTTTGGTGCCTAGTACAGGGTCATGCACGTAGTATGCACTAAATAAATGCTTGTTGAATGGAATCAAATATGTAGATTGAAAGGCATCATGGTGCATTAAATCCTGGAATTGGATTCACAAGGCACTTGGATTAGAATCTCAGCTCTTGCTCCCTGGGTGTGTGACTCCAGACAAATCACTGTCTCTAAACTTCAGTGATCCCAGAGGTAGACTGGAGACAATCGGCTTTGTCTTAAGTACATCATGTGTGAGTTAAGTGCTTTGTAAACCTCAGAGCAGGTTAGAAACAGGGAGTTAGGCTGGTTGGACTCCAACAGCACCCCAGGTCTAGTGCGCATTTAACCAATGGTTAAATGTCCAGGGTGAGCATTTACATGTTTGAAATAAGAAAATTCCACAAAGCAGAGCTTGGTTTATTATTTTATTGATTTTCTAGACTTAAGGAAATGATGGAAAAATGCTGATAATACATATTAAATTTGAAGTATGTGTTGTATGTATATCTGCCTCTCTTCCATCCAGTTGTTAAACATGTATTATCAGTGCACTCTTAGATCTATGCCCTTTTAATACTTTCTTGTCATGTGATTAAGATATTTCCTGTGTTTGTCTCATCCATCCAGTTATAAGCTACCAGAAGATAGGGCCTTGTCTTACATGGCTTTCCCATATAGCCATTGGCCAAGTGTAGGCACGTGGCAATCAAGAAATATGTAGTAACATGATGAATAAATACCCTAAATGACCTTTTCAGTGATTATAAAATGTCAGAACTGGGAGGGACCTTAGAACACAGAATGTTAAAACCTGGCAAGGATTTCAGGACAAAGAAAGTAAGAACTGGGAGGAGCTTTTACTGTATAGAATGTCACAGCTGGGAGGTCCTAGAACTTAGAACACAGAATGTTAAAATCTGGCAAGGATCTTAGGACAAAGAAAGTAAGAACTGGGAGGAGCTTTTACTCTAGAATGTTGCTGCAGGGAGAGGTCCTGGAACTTAGAACATAGAATTTTATATAGATTGATGACAGAGCATTTATAAAGTGCCTCCCTTATGCCAGGCACCATGCTAAGTACTGGAGATACAAATACAAGCAAACAAGATAATCTCTGATCTCCCTGGGGGAAGGCAACACATAAATTGGGCTACTGGGAAAAGGAGGTCGTGGAGGAGACCCCAGAAGGGTCTTGGAGTTCTGGTTCCTAGCGAAGCAGACGAAAAAGGCTCATCTATCAGTTAGGGATGGGGGTAGGATTAGGGGATGGAATCCAAGTTTCTGGTGGAGTAGAGATGGTTAGAGAATGGGACCATGGCAAGGAAAACAGGGGACCTCAGAACAGAAAAGGTTAGAACTAGAAGGACATTGTCAGTTATTTCCAATTCTTTTTGACCCCATTTGGGGTATTCTTGGCAAAGATACTGGAGTGGTTTGCCATTTCCTTCTCCAGCTCATTTTACACTTGAGGAAAATGAGACCAACACATGACTAGCCCAGGGTCATACAGGTAATAAGTGTCTGAGGCCAGATTTGATCTCAGGAAGAAGAGTCTCCTAGACTTCAGGTCTGGTACTGTATTACATCAGCCTAGTTGACCTTAGAATAACAGAGATAAGAGGGACTTTAGAGTATAAAGTATCAGAGCTGGGAGGAGTCTTATATAATACCCAAGAAAGTCAGAGTTAAGGGACAGAAGACAGTTAAGATGGTTTAATCCAAACTCCTTATTTTTTTTTCCTTCAGAGAAACAAAAGTCCACAACAATGACCAGTCTCAGAGTGAATTAGGGACAGAGACAATTAAAGGGAATTTTTTTCTTTGTGTTTTTTTTCCTAATAAAGGGACCAAATTTAGTACTTTGTTTAATTGGTGGTAGAGCAAATGGTCCTGGGTCTTGTTTCCCAAAGAGTGGAAAAAAAGAACGCTTGAAGACCATTTGAAGCCAAGGGAAGATATCTATTTACCATTTGTTTAAGGACCTCTCCTATGGGGCTTAAGGGAGAGTATCTCACAGGAACCTTTTCTACACTGGTGAGCTCCCAAGACAGCATGTGAAAAGTCCAATTGGCCCCTTATGACTAGGTGATATTTTCTTTTTATTATTTTACTCACTAGGTGTGAAGTGGGAGGGAAGGGGGGCTATAAATAGAGAGGAATAGTAGATAGAAGAATAAGGGACTGGATGGCAGAACTTCTTGTTTTAACCCTTCAAGGGACACCAGCTGGCAGAAATAGTCTTCAAGGCTTGTCTTCATTACTGCACCCTGTTGGTACTTAACCCAAAGCTACCAAAGGGAGAAATGTTTATTTCTTTAAAAAGTCTTTCCACTGCAAAAGCCAAATCAACACAGCATGAACAATTAGTGGTGTTTAATTACCTACAGAAGATTAGACTTACAAGTTGATATATGGCCCCAAAGATGAAACATGCATACTCAGAGTGAAGAAAATATCCTCTTATTAATATGTGGGATGGGAGGCAGGGTAGGGGGTCACGATACAGAGCCCATTTCCCTAGGGTATCAGAACTGGGGCTGTGGGCCCCAACTTCCTCCTTGGAAATTTCTTGAGGCTTAGATGCCTCTCCAATTAGCTGTGCTAATTATCTGGGGAAGATGAACAAAAACAGCAGGGGGAGGAGGAGAGTGAGAGGAACCCAGCCACCTTTACTCCTCATTTTCGCTGTTGGTTGGCCAGGTGTTCCTGGTAGCAGCTTCTACTACCAAAAGCAGGAAAAGACCTTTCCTCCTAAATAATAGCAGTAAATAAAACTTATATAGAATTTATGATGTGCCAGATTTTGTACTAAATGCTTTACAATTTTTATGTCATTTGATCCTTATTACAACACTGAGCCTGGCAGGTAGATGTTATTATTATGCCCATTTTACAGATCAGGTAACTGAGGAAAACAGAGGTGAAATGACTTTCTCAGGGTCACACAGCTAGTGAATATCTGAGGCCATTCTTGAACCCAGATCTTCCTGACTCTAGGACTAGGGCTCTAACCATTGTAATCACTTAGTTACCTAAAGTATCCATGTGGAATTTTTCAGATTGGTATTGTTACTATCATGGTGAGAAACACTTTTTCTCTTCATTTTTTTTGAGAAACACTTTTTCAATGGGAGATCATGGACCCCTAGGAGGAAAAAATATTGGGGGAAAAGTAAGGTAACAGTGCTACTATTTTAGTGAATAGTACTAGACTTTTATTGGAAATATTAGGGTTCAAAGCCCACACATGATTCTTATTAGCTGTAAACAAGTCACTGAAGAAGTCACATAACTTTTCTAAGCCTCAGTTTCCCCATCTACAAGATGAAAGTGCTAGATGATATGGCCTCAAAGATCTCTTCTACCTTTGCCCCTCTATAAGCCACTGTTTTCTGCCCTGGTCAGATAACATCTGGAGTATTATTTTCAGTTCTAGGTACCATATGTTAGGGCATTGAGAAGGTAGAGTGTACCTGGCAGAGGGATGGTGAGTATAGTAATGAAGTTGCAGACTGGGCCATATGAGAAGTGAATATATGAGGAAACTAGGGATGCTTCTCTTGCATAATCTAGAGAATGAGGCAGTAATGTAATGACAACTGTCTTCAACTCATACTGTCATACAAAAGAAGGATTAATCTTGTTCTGCTTGGTCCCAGAGGGCCAAGCCAGGAGTAACTGATTTGAGCTACAAAGAGGCAGATTCAGGCTTAGTATAAGGACCAACTTCCTAAGAACGAGAATGGGCTGCTTTGGGAGGTGGTGGATTCCTCCTTGGGAGTTTCCACCTTGGGTGGTAGTTGTCTTGGAGGTCTCAAACAGAGTGAGATGACCACTTGCTGGATATATTGTAGAAAGATTTGTCCTTGCATGATTTAGTGTGCATGACCACTGTGGTTCCTTCCAGTCCTGAAAGGCATATACATTAAAATCAATTTAATTTGTTGGGGATATATTTTTTCTTTGAGAGAGAAGTATAAAAAGAATCTTCTCATTGTCTCTTGAAATGAAGGCAAGGGAATATGCAGTTTTCTTTAATAAATATGAACCTATGACATGGAACTAATAATAAAAATATTTTATTTCTATTCTGAGGCCAATTAAAGGTAATTTTTTGGCATAGTGAAAACAGTAAAGGACTTGGGTGCTGGAAGATCTAGGTTCTAATTCAGGTTTTGGATTGTGTGAATTTCCATAATTTATTGAATATCTTTGGGTTTTCCTCCTTTAACTGTAAAATGAATGTATTGAACTGGTTTCATTCATTCATTTAAAAAAAACTATATTGTGCAAGACACTATGCTTGGATCTGGAAGAATAAGTAAGATTACTCCTTGAGCTCATGGAGATTGCAATCCAGTAAGACAACAGGATCCCGACGTGGATAATTCTAATATTCAATATTATACTAAAAGTATATCAGAGAGCTCCAAAACAAAATACTTTCTGAAGTTTGAGTGAAAAGAAAGGGGAACGGAGGATAAGAGAAGTTTTCATGTAAGAGATGGCATTTAAAATGGACTTTAAAGGGTGAGTAGGAACTCAACACCTAAGACAAATGGAAGACATTCCATGTAGAGGGATTAAACTGAGCTAAGGTTCAGAGGCAAGAAATCATAAACATAAAGCAAAGCTTAAGGACAGGAGTAGACAATAGATGTTGGATAGACTGGATATTTAAGGTACTTTTAATCTCAAAGATTTTTAAAAAAGAAATGGGAGGGGGTAGAGAGAGAGGGGGAAAAAGAGAGAGAGGGGGAAAAAGAGAGAGAGAAAAGAAGAAGAAGAAGAAGAAGAAGAAGAAGAAGAAGAAGAAGAAGAAGAAGAAGAAGAAGAAGAAGAAGAAGAAGAAGAAGAAGAAGAAGAAGAAG
>NW_027185573.1:5314120-5319168 GCF_028583685.1 Petaurus breviceps papuanus | reverse complement strand
AGAAGAAGAAGAAGAAGAAGAAGAAGAAGAAGAAGAAGAAGAAGAAGGTAGAGGAGGAGGAGAAAGGGAGAGAGAATGAGAGAAAAGGAAGATTAGGACATGAATAAAGGTAGGTAGACCTATAGATAAATTTTCATAGAAACACACTTCAGTGTTTTTAGACATCAAATCTCTAAAAACAAACGAACAAACACGTTTTAGATAAAGCCTCTAAAGACACAGATTTTTTCAACAATAGAGAGTAATTGTTTCATATTTGCAACAATAGGCAAAAATGATGATATTTTACCACAGACCAAGTGAAGTTGTCAGGATCTAGAAGTTTCCGGTTCTTGTTTTAGGAAATTTCTTGCTGAGATAATCACTCTATTTAATTTTTGATGGCTTACAAAATGCTTCAAAATTCAAAGTTTTCCCTATTTTTCATTGATTTTGAGACGAATACTTGAAGCACTGCAATTTAATATGTGAGAAGCTGAGCCTGAGAAATCTTGAATTGAAAAGATTATTCATATTTATTTTATCTTGAATATGAGAGGACTAGAGATTCGTGAAAATATAAACAAGGGCAAAGATCTTTTATCTTCCAAAGTTTAAGCATAGATAATGAGGCTAGAGAAGGTACAAACTAGCTTTCTATGAGCACAGATTTCTCAGGAGAACCAGGCTGATGATTTTGTTGTCCTTCTCCAAACATAGGATGGTTTAGAGTAGGATGGTTTCAGCAAAGTAGGAAGGCAGAACCCCAAAATGCCAGGTTCCAGGGTTTCTTTTACAAGAAGAGACTGCTACCTGCTGCCCTCCCCCCCACACACACCACTTTCAAAACTGTCCTGCTTGTCTGTTCTTCCTTTTGAACATTCTATTTTCTTCTCTACATAAAAAAACAATGTTTCAGGGGCTCTCTTTTTTTTGGGGGGGGGCATGATTGTTGCTAATATTTCTTCCCCATCCCATGAAAACTGAAATAAAGGGGTGGGAAATCCCTCTGAAATAAATAATCAGCTAAAATGAATCCGTTCAAATGGATAAATCTCTTTGTGTCCATCACCTTTCTGTCGAGAGTTCTTAATTCTTTCAAAGTTGTTTTTGTATTATAACTCCGTTTTGCCGTGAAGAAACTGAAGGTCAGAGATTTAAGTAATTTCACTCTGTTTACTAATACGTCCTGGAACAGGATTAAAATGCAGTTCTCCTTACTTCAAGTACTGTACAAGGCTTTTATACTCTCCCTCTTCTCCTTTCCCCTTCTCCCGCCCCCCTCCCCAACACCAGAATAAAGTAAACACCGTGGGTTTCAGGAGCTCACTTAATAAAGGAGGCAGGGAAATCCAGAGCCAGAGCTAAAAATTAGTAACCTGCCCCTCCCCCAAGGACGATGGATAACTGTAGGCTGGGGTCCAAAGAGATGGTCCATGACTCCAGAGAGTTGAGTGGTTTGGGAAAAGCTCCCAACCTGTTGGCCCAGTTGCTGCGGGTACCTGGAAAGTAAAAGGGGAAACTGACCCCTGACCCTTGAACAAGGGGTTATCCACTTGGGTCTTCCACCACCTGCCTCAGTGATTGGCCCACCAGCTCGGAGGAGCGGGGGAGGTGAGAGGTGGAATTAGCTGTGCGGATTGGGGTTCACGGCTGTCACTCTGAAAGGGTGGGGCTTTTAAAAAGATATCGCTGTTTTTAAAGGGGAAAAATCCATCTTTATGATGATAACAGTTCCTGATCCGATATTTGCCTGCTTGGAACAGAGAGCCAGCTGAGAAGGAGGAGGAGGAGAGGAGGAGAAGCTCAAGGCAGCTGGAGGGGGCGCCCCTCTCCAGAAACCAGCGGTGCCACCTCTGCTGCACATCTGTTCCGCATCAGGACCGGCCCCTCCCGCGTGCCTGGCTCTGGGCTCAGGAGCTACTTTGTGCGTTCTACTACTAGGGGCTAGGCTGGGACTGAGACTGAGCCAGCACCTGCCAGAGCCCTAGCCTGAGCAGGGCCGGGGAGGGTGAGGCAGGCCGGCCGGCTGGCCTGTGGGAGGGGAGGGGCACTCCGGCCCCAGGCAAACTTTGGCTCCCAGTAGCAGCGGAGGTGGCGGCGGCAGCAGCTACATCAGCAGCGGCGGTGGCAGCCGCGCAAGCCCTGCTCTGAGACACGGCTGGGGCGCGCCGGCATGTGGGCGCAGTGCCGGGCCGCCCCGGGCCGCCGCCGCCGCGTGCGCCCGGGGCCAGTTGAGCCCCGGCTCCAGGGCTCCCCGGCTGCCCAGTCTCCCCGACTCCGGGCGACTGCAAGCTAACCACCTACCGAGTCTCCTTCACCAGGGGCTGGGGGCCACTTTGGGCCGGCCAGGCCCCATCCCCCGCCCCCTGCACACCCTCGCATACACCCTGGAGCTAGAGACTGGAGACGCGGCTCCCTTGCCATCCCTCTCCTCCTCCTGTTGCAAACTCTAGACTGATTGTTTTCTTTCCCCTAGAGGAAGAGACAGTCCTCGGGGCTAGGTTCGCATCCCCAAGGGCAGACTGGGCGAACTCTGAAGGGACTCCCCAACCCGTCACTATAGCGACCCCCGACCGCTTCGGGGCCATGGGGATCCTGTGCTCGGGAGAAGGCTCTGGGCTCCGTAGGCGCCTTTGCCTTTAGTACCCTCCCTCCTGCCTCCCTGCTCGGTCCTCGCTGGTTTGTTTGGGATGCCGTTCTACCCCGTAGTTAGCCTCTCAGCCTAGACGGCACAGGGGAGGAGACTTGCTCGCCTGTCAGCCGGTTCCAAGATGTGCCCGTCGGAGATGGGGACGCTGTGGCAGCATTGGTCACCTGTGCTCTTCAGCCTGGCCGCTCTGTTTTCCAAAGGTAAGCCAATGAGCCCGGTTGGGCCAGTGCCCTCAAGGAGCCCAGGCTAACTTTCCTCCAAGTGTGGGGGAAGGGGTAGGGGAGAGAGGTTGGGTTGTCTCCCCTTTCCCCGGTCCAAAATGTGTGAGACTGAAGGGAAAAGAAGTGTGTGTGTGTGTGTGTGTGTGTGTGTATGTGTGTGTCTGTCTGTCTGTCTGTCTGTCTGTGTGTTGGGCATGGGGGAGAAGGGACCGCTTGTTAAAGACAGAAACGTGTTTGGAATAAAGAGAGGGGATAGAGAGAACAGTAGAAATATGAAAAACGCACTCTTGCTTCTCCATAACATTTCAGGGGAGAAGTGGATTGGGGGTGGGGAGAGGTCTGAGCCAGACTACCAGGGGTGGGAGCTCTAATTCGAGTCCTAAAATAATCTTACAGTTGGGACTTTCACTGCTTCCACTGGGTCACCAGGACATAATTTAAGAGCCCTCTCTCTGCAGGTTAATGCTTCTTATTACATCTCGGGATGTTACTGGTCTGCTATAAATGTGAGTTAGTGAAAAAACACTAAGGAGAGTCCCTGAGAAATGACCCTGGGTGATTTTATTGGGAGGGGGGTGTGTATGTAGGTTGGCCTTTCCCTTTGTATCTCTGTCACCAAATGCTTTCCCTATGTTGAAGGATGAGTTGAGATGCTGTAACTCCTAGCTTGTGAGATCTCATCAGGGCCCCTAGCAGGGAACAGTGAGTAGATTGAGGGATTCCCTGTTTGTAGTCCCTCCTTTTTCTCTGACTTCTTGTCTTACACTGGAAAAAGCAAGCTGCTATTTCCAGGAGGGAATGTTATTTGATGCGGTTAGCATGTTCAAGCAGTATAAATGGTGTATTGATTATTGACCAGACGCTGTGATTTCTGTGTCTTCTTTCCAAGAACCCCCTTTCCCCTGAGGGAATGTCTCTAGGGAGTCTGAGAAGGCAGCATCCACAACAGTCTTAACTGAGTGGCGGAATCCTTCTGTAGGAGCGTTCTGTTAAGAATTGCACGCTGAGATTTCCCTTAGCAACTTCAAAGCCCATTACCCTACACGGGGAGTTTTAGTTACACTAATTGTCTATTAGCTGGTATTGGAGAGGCATGGATGTTGCTTATTTTGAATCTGTTCAGATTGTAGCTGCTTCCTCGATAGCTTTTTACACCCTGCTGTGATTCAGGGAGGGGGATCGGCATAGCTTTCTCAGGAGGGCAGCTGTGATGCACCCACATTGTTATTCTGAGTTAAGACAGTCTGAAAGACCAGACCTTTGAGTTGATTTATGCCATCAACTAGCTTCTACAGCAGAGACTGGTGACTCCAACCCAAGCAATGATTTGGGGGCACAGGTGGCCAGGGAAGACAGCTCAGCTCTCATACATATATTTCTAGATAGCTTTAAGGTAGACAAAGCAATTTACTTACAACAGTCTTATGTGGTAAGTACTATGGAAAAGAACAGAATTGAAGAATGGGGCTGTGAGTACAGTTGTGTGAAGTCCCTTCATTGATAACTCTAAGATTTGGGATTGGTGTGTAAGGGAGATGTGACCAATATAGCTCCATCCCCAAGGTTTGCATAACATTTTCTGTCTGATGGCATCCCCTGTGAAAGAGATTCCAAGGACTGGTACAATAAATAGAATTGTAGATTTAGAACAGGAAGGGACTTTAGAGATAATTTAATTCAATGCTCTTTCTCTGTCAATCAATCAAGAGACTCTTATTAAAAGTGCCTACTATGTTCCAGGCCCAGGACTAGGTGCTAGGGATTCCAAGATCCTGCATTCCTGGTTTTTGATTGGTGAGCATTCACCTCGTTTTGCCCAGTCCTGGACCTATCATGCCTCTTTCTGGCCATCAGCTTGCCATGACACCCTGCATGTGTCATATCCACTCTTCCCTCATCATCTTCCAGCTCTATCTCTGAGAATAACAACCACATCAATATGCCATTCCTGGAATGGATGGCTCAGTTCCTTGCTCTGTGTCTCTAATCACCATTCCCTCTGATTTCCCTGTTCAAAATGTTCCTTCCTGGTCACCATGCGCTTATATGTGTTGTGTTCTTCTATTCCAATGAAGTCTTTTTGAGGTCTGGGATCATCTTTCTTGCTTGGATTTGTACCCCCCAACACTTAGCACTAGTGCTTGGCATATAGATAGATAGATAGATAGATAGATAGATAGATAGATAGATAGATA
>NW_027185573.1:5242315-5314110 GCF_028583685.1 Petaurus breviceps papuanus | reverse complement strand
ATAGATAGATAGATAGATAGATAGATAGATAGATAGATAGATAGATAGTAAATGCTTTTTAAAATTCATTCAACAACCCCTACCTTCAAGGGGCTTACTTTTGTTAAATAGTTATACATCCTTTTATTACTTTATAGATATGGAAACTGAGGTTCAAGGGAGCTCATTTGACTTGCTGAAGGCAAGTAGATAGGCATTCAGGCAGCAAAAAGTAGATAGGGATTTATCCCTCAGGTCCTCTGATTCCAAATTCAGTTTTCTTTCCACTCTACCACACTATTTCCCTTGGTAGATAAATCCCAGGATGTTGCTTAAGGCTTGGATAGGATAGGTAACTTGCCTAGGGTCTACATTTATTATTAGCCTCCATTTTACAGATGATTAAACTGAGGCTCAAAGGTTAAGTGGTTTGCTCATGGACACATAACCAGTAGTCATCTCTTGGGAGACTTGAATGCAGGTCTCCAGAGTCCAAAATCAGTATTAAAACTGGATTATTTCCACAGGGCACAATTCTTTGTTGTCTCTGGCTGATTAATAGTAGTAGCCTTCTCCATTATATGTCATAATCATAGGGTTTTATTAAGAAAAGTTCAGAGTGTCTAGTCACAAGGGACCCAACTAGTGTGTTCTTACACTCTGATATCTGCACTTTTCTCTTGCTTTATATGTTCTATAGCAATGGAAAAGAACTGTATTCTCCAAAGACTTTCTGACTCCATCAAGGGAAATACTAGCTACATATACAGAGCATAGTGTTCGATCTCAGTTGTGAGAGGTACGATGACTGTGGTAAGAGCAGGAAATCTGGAATCAAAAGACCTGGTTTCTGGTGCCTTCTGCGGTTGTTGGGGGGAAAGCACTAAGCAATGTGAAGAGAGCTCAGAGTATCCCAGAATCTATGTTGGAAGAGACCTCTGAATCCATTTAGGCTAAGCCAGAAGTGGGGATCTGGGGCTTTGAGGCTACACATGGCTCTCTAGGTCCTCAAGTGTGGCCCTTTGGCTGTTACTATACTTAGAAGAATTTGTTTGGATTCAGTCAAAGGGCCATACTTGAGGACCTAGAGGGCCATGTGTGACCTTGAGGCCCCAGGTTCCCCACCCGTGTGCTCAACTGTACTTGATCAGAATCCTCTCCATAATGTAACTGAGGAGAGGTTGGTCATCCAGCCTCTGCCATTAATCAATCCATCCAAAATTTAGTAAACACCTACTATGTGCCAGACACTGGGCTACCTCTGGAGGTAGCCATTTCACTTTGGGACAGCTCTCGGTATTAGGGAGTTCTTCCTGATATCAAGCCTAAAATGACCTTTTTGACAACTTCCATCCTTTGCCATGGTTCTGCCATCTAGGGCCAAGAAGAAGGACAAATCCCTCCTCTTCAATAAAAATTTCTTCTGAATATTGAAGAGAAAAATCAAGTTTTCTCCATTATTCTGCCTGTTTCTTTTTTCCAGTGCAATCAAATGGAAACTCCCATAGTTATGAGGATACATATAGGTTGGAAACTCATGAAAGACAGGGACCAGGGCTCATACTGGTCACATATGTCTTTCCATATGTATCTGAGAGCTGCTCTGCTTTTGAGAGGTTATATAATATGATGGAAATAGCTTAAGAGCTGGAGTACAGACCTAGGTTCACATTGTTTAGGTCCATACTCTTCCTAGCTGGTGGTTATCCTTGTCACTTAATCTGTTTGGGTCTCAGTTTCTTCCTCTGTCTAATGAAATCAGCAAGGTCTAGTGGGCAGCTATTTGGCACAATGGATAGATGGCCAGTCCTAGAATCAGGAAGACCTGAGTTTGAATCTGACCTCAAATACTTACTAGCTGTGTGACCCTGGACAAGTCACTTTGCTCTGTTTACCTCAGTTTCCTCATCTGTACAATGAGCTAGAGAAGGAAAGGCAAACCACTCCAGCAACTTTGCCAAGAAAACCCCAAATGGAGTCACAAAGAGTTGGACATGAATGAACAATAATGAGGTCACAATAAAATTGTGACTATTACCTTCCTATTCCTGGAAACATCTCTTTAATATAGCCCAAGATCACATGACTGTCCTTAGATGTCCTGTGAGTCATATTCCATTTCCAATCTACTAGAACCCTTCAAATCTTTATGCAGAATAACTGCTGTCTCTCCATGCCTCCCCATCTTATACTTGTGGAGTGGAGTTTTCGTATTCATGTCAGATTTTATGTTTATCTCTGTTGAATTTCTTCTAATTAGATTCATCTTATGAAATCTTGTGGTGTAGTGGAGAGACAACTGGTCTTGGAGCTTGGGTTCAAATGACACTTGTGATAAATATAGGCTTGGACAGGTCACCTAATCTTCCCTTGCTCTAGGCAATTCTAGATTATATTACAAGATGCAGATAAGATGTCAATGTGCATTGATAGAAATTCTGGTCTAGGAGGGCCATCAGTGAAATCACTGGTCCATTTCCTAGATGAAGTCCATTGCTCTAACTTGTCATGATCTTTTTCTGATCTTGACTCTTAGGATGCTTGGTGTTAGCCATCCCTCCCATCTCTGTGTCATCTCCAAATCTGATGTGTACCTATCCATCCCTTTTTCAAGTTATTGATTGGAAATATTGAACAATGCTGGACTAAGCATGAATCCCTGGGGTACTCTACTGACAACATCCTGCCATGTTGAAATTGAATCATTGAAACTATTTTTAAAATTCATCTATCCTACCAGTTCTCATTCCTTCTAATTGTATTATTGGATAGTCTGTATCTCCCCATTATTTCCATAAGAGTGGTGTGAGAAAATTTAGGGGAAAATGTACAATTTATATCCACAACTTTTCCTTCATCCACTAGTTTTGTAACCCTCTCTAAAACATGAAAAAAGGTTAGTCTTGCATGACTGTTCTTGATGAAACCATACTGGTTCTTTGTAATCACCCAAGAAGGAGCCCAATTATTAGCTTCACCAGGACCTGTACCTTCATCTGTATGAGCACTCTTGACATACCACCTCTCTGTGCCTTGCAAGGTGGTATTCAGAATTTGTGAAGCAGGAAAAATTCACCACTTTCCCCAATGTGACCCAAGAGTAAGACATTAAAAGTATGACGTTCAGAGTAAAGAGCTATTCATTTTTTCCAATATGTTCAAACAAATTCAACTGAAATAGCTGGATTCCTTGATAATAATAGCTAATAGTAATAATAGCTAGCATTTATATAGTGCTTTAAGATTTGCAATGCACTATACAAATAACATCTCGTTTTATTCTTAGAATAATCCTGCTAGGTAGGCGCTATCATTATCTCACATTTACAGATAAAGAAACTGAGTCAGTCAAAAGTTAAGTGACTTGCCCAGGGTCAAATAGCTAGTAAGTGTATTGGTCCAAAGTTGAATTGAGGTCTTCCTGACTTTAGCACCGGTGCTGTACCCACACGGCCACCTAGCTGTCAAGTGTGGTACCAAGGATGAAAGTCACATGGAATGTCCACAAGATCATTGTTGGACGAGATGGCCTCCAAGAATCCCTTTTACTTCTAAGCCTATGATGCTATGAATGGTTCCCCGTCCCCAGTAGCTGGGTGGAATTGTAGGCAGTATTTTTGCATATTTTGAGATTTGCTTTATACATGTTATCTCAGTTGATCCTTACAAGCAACCCTATGACGTAGGTGTTACTCTTAGCCTATTTTTACAGATGAAGAAATTGAGCCCAGAGAGGTAAAATTACTTATGCAAGATCAATAGCCCAAGAATAACATAGCAAAGGAAGGATTTATGCACAGATCCTCTGACTTAAAGTTCAAGGCTCTATCCATTCTACAACACTGTCTTGTTTTCTGTTGTAAATATGCACACACATATGTCAGTGCTGTTGAGTTTTGGGGAATGGAGCCCAAGAGGTATTTTCTCCAAAGATGCCTTGGAATTAGTATCTAATTTCTGATTAAGTGTATAGGAACATGGATCTAAAACTGGAGCAGGCCTTAGAATCCAGCTAATGCTACCCCCCTTGGGGAACCCAAGAACGGGTGAGTTGAAGTGAATTGGCCAGGTCCATGCAGAGAAAGAACCCATGTCTTCTGATGCCAGTGCCTGGAATCTTTCCATTGAACCACATTTCCTCCTGATTATAATCATTCTTATTTATAGAACTTCTCTCTTAGCCCCAGAATTATGTCCACTGAAGATATAGCAAATGTCCCTGTCTGTATTCCAAAGATGAATACCATCAAGGGACCAGGTTGACCTCCTTGGTGCAATTTCATCTTTTTAAATGTTTTAAAATTCAAGAGCTGCAAATAGTAGTAATCATGCCCACCTTCTTCTCCCATCTGCTCATCCTCCTACCTCTTACATTTAGCATAGGGGCATAATTATCCTGCAAAGGATTGTGGCCTTACTCTCATGATTTTCAGATCTCTGAACCTTTCTCTGGGCACGACCTCCTGTCAGATTGCCAGCAATGGCAGGTATTTCACTTAAGGGGATTGCCCAGTAATTGTTCAGTATCTGATGTAGAGGACAGTTATTCTAACCTACAGATGGGCCTGATTGAGTTCTTCATGGCCCTGCCAGTTTCATTAACTAGTGGAGTGGGAAAGAGGGACATTTCAAAAACAAATAAGGCAAAAGACCAGGGATTAAAGTGCACATGCTATTTCTTCTAGACATCTCTTTTTGAACATATTTCAGGATGCTTGTTTATTTTGAGTGCTGGAATTGAAATCAATGAACTTGGATTGGAACCCTGCCTGACTTTGGGCAAGTCACTTATCTGGGTTTCAGTGAGTTTAGGTTCCACATGATCTTTTAGGCCCTGTCTGGTGCTAAATTTATGGTCTTATCATGACTTTTTCTTAGAATCAGATGGACTGGAAGGGACTATAAAGATTCACTAACCAAACTATCCATACTGTCATTGGTTAGTCATTTCAGTCCTGTCTGACTCTCTGTGACCCCATTTGAGGTTTACTTGACAAAGATATTAGAGTGGTTTACCATTTCCTTCTCATTTTACTCATTTTATAGACAAGGCAACTGAGCCAATAGGGTTAAGTGACTTGCCCATGGTCACACAACTAGTAAAGTGTCTGAAGCTGGATTTGATGTTTTCTTGGCAAAGATACTAGAGGGGTTTGCCATTTCCTTCTCCAGCTCATTGTATAGATGAGGAAACTGAGGCAAACAGGGTTAAGTGATTTTCCCAGGGTCACATAGCTAGTAAATATCTGAGGCTGAATTTGAGCTCTGGTCTTCCCTACTCTAGGTCCAGCATTTGATTCCCTGTGTCATAATAGCTAGCTAATGATAGCAAATGACACTTACATAGCATTTATATAGCACCTTCAGGTTTGCAAAGGGCTTTAAACATATCTCATTTGATTCCTCTAAACCAGTGGTGTCAAAGACTACATGGACCCAGGACATCCTCTAATACAGAAAAACCAGATGAAAATAAAATTGGGAAATATTTAACAAAATAAATAGCATTACAATAAAACATAGATAATGCCAATTTGTGATTTACTAAGTCAATAAAGGATTCTTACACATGGCTTAGTGGCTTCCTTGTCTACTTGAGTTTGACACCCCAGTTTTAAATAACTCTGTGATGTGGACACTATTATGATCCCTGTTTTTCTGGAGAGAAAACTGAGGCTGAGAAAGGTCAAATTACTTGGCTGGTGTCAGGCAGGATTTAAACTCAAGCCTTCCTGCCTCCAAGTCCAATACTTTCTCTGCTCTGACACCTAGCTCGCTCATTTGACCACTGGGGTTCCTCTAGTGTATGTTCTGTTAACTCAGTTATACGCACACATAACCTTTAGTCAACCAGTCAACCAGATAGCAAGCATTTCTTAGACACATTACTTGCTGTGCACTATGCTAAGGGCTGGGGGATACAAAGAGAGATAAAAACCAAGTCCCTGCCCTTATGGGGCTTCCATTCTTATGTAAATAATCAGATACAAACAAGACTTATACAGAATGAGTGGAAGGAAAGCATTGGCAGGAGGGAGGTAAGGGCAATGGGAAAAGGTCTGCAGAAAGTGGGATTTGAAGTGAGTCTTAGAGGAAACCAGGGTTGCCAAGAGGCAGAGATGAGGAAGAAAAACATTGGAGGCATGGGTCCAGCCAAGGCAAAATTGTAGAGATGGGAGTGTCACGTATGAGAAACAGCAAAGAGGCTGGTGTAGCTAGATAATACATAGTGCATGGATGGGAGTGAACTATAAGAAGACTGGAAGGGCAAGAAGGTCAGGAAAGAGGTGTTATTTTTAATAAAGGAGGTATTCTTTTATCCTGGATGTAATAGAGAACCACCGAGTTTAATTGAGGGAGGCAGGGAGTGGTATGATAAGACTTGTGCCTTAGAAAATCACTTTGGCAGCCGAGGAGTAGATGGACTAGAGGGAGGATTGTCTTGGGCGAAGGGACCAGTTAATTAGAAGGCTATTGGCAATAATCCAGAAGAGAAGTATTGAAGGCTTGAACTAAGGTCATGACTGTGTGAGTGGAGAGGAGGTAGTGTCATTCCAACTGTGCTCTGGCCCCATCTGACAACATCTGGAGTATTGCATTTTTGGATGCTGTGTGTTTGGAAGGATGTTTTAAAGCAGGAGATTGTCAAGAGAGGGCAGGTAGCATGGTGACGGGCCTCAGTATGGTAGTATGAAGATTGAATGAAGGAATTGGGGATGTTTAGCCTGGAGAAGTAACTTGGTGGTGGTGGAGGGCAGTGGGTGGTGGAGGGGAGTGATTTTTCAGGTATTTGGAGGACGGTTGTGTGGTAACTTGCACCATTTATACTAAGGGGAAGAACCTGGAGCAAAGGGTAGAAATTACAGAGACAAATCTAGGTTCAAATATGAGAGGAAAGATCCCCAATTGATTGGAATTATATTTAAAAAAAGAAGTTTGAATGGGAGGGGAGAGGGAGCAGTGGTAGTTTCTCTTTACTGATGGCCTTTAAGCAATAGCTAGCTACCTATCCCCTTACCAGGTATACTCTAGAGGGGATACAAGCAAAAATTGGATTGGATGGCCACTGCATCCTTTCCAGTGTCATGATTCTGTGATTCTGTATCCAAAGAGTCCTCAGTTTCCCAGGTCCTGAGCTGACAACTTCTCTCTGGTTTATCTGAGCAAATTTTTCTAATTTAGAAATAAAACATCTCTGCATGAGACTTACCATTTTTTACTTCAGAAGGCTGCGCTGTCCCAAACTCGGTCATGGAAAAGAAACCAAAGCAAAGTCAACCCTTTCTAGTGACTCAATTCCCTAGGCTCCTAAAGGTAGAAAGACACATCTGACAAAGATAATTCATGGGTCTTTGTATGGCCGTTCCCTGAATGCAGAGTTTTCAAAATGGGAAAAAGAGGGAAAGGAGAAACTCTTGAATTTAACTTTTGTTTAAGCAAAGGGTCGACTATGAGAAGAGTTTAAGTGCTTACTATTGTGTGAGGTAGCGGCCACTAGGTGGTGCCATAGTGCATAGAGCACTGGAATTGGAATCAGAAAGCCTCATCTCCCTGAGTTCAAATCTGGCCTCATACACTTACTTATTAGATGTGTGACAATGGACAAGTCACTTTCACCTATGTCTGCCTCAGTTTCCTAATCTGTAAAATGGAGATAATAATAGCATCTAGCTCCTAGGGTTGCTGTGAGGATCAAATGAGATTATATGTGTGTATAAATAAAATGTGTGTGTATGTATACATATATACATACACACATGTGTATACATCCATCCATTCATACATACATACATACATACATTCATTTATTTGGAGGGTGGAAGGCAAGGCAATTGGGGTTAAGTGACTTACCCAGGGTCACATAGCTATTAAGTGTCAAGTGTCTGAGGCTGGATTTGAACTCAGATTTTCCTGACTCCAGGCCCCATGCTCTATTCACTGCATCACCTAGGTGCCCCATGAGATAATATTTTAAAAGAACTTTGCTATATAATGGCTAGTCATTATTATTATTAAGCCACTTATATATGTGCTGTCAACAAATTCAACACATTTCCTAAGCACTTCCTATGTGCAAGGCCCTGGGGCATACAGAGACATGCAGTAATCCCTCAACACACACACAGACACAAACAGTCCTTGACCGCTAATATATTACATTCTATTGGGGATGGGGGAGGGATGAAACATAAATATAAGAAATACAAGGTTATTTGAGAAGGGAGAAAGTCCTGATAACTGAGGTAAGGGAGGGGGCAGGAAAGGCTTCTTGGATCAGGAGTTAGGAATACTGGAGGGGGGTGGGGGAAAGGGGAATATAAGGATGGTGCATTGTAGGAATGGGAAGGAGCTCTTGTAACATCCCAAATAGGTTAGGGTCTAGTGCTCAATCCAAGGAGCTAGCAGGTCAATCTGAAGATATACAGAGCATATATAGGGCAGCAAGATATACCTGCAAGGTATGTGGGAGCCCGATCGAGGCTTTAATTGCCAGGCTGATGAGTTTGTGTCTTATCCTGGATACAAGAGGAAATCATGGAACGTTTTTGAGAAAGGGGATGACATGGTCAGACCTTTGCCTTTGTAAGGTTATTTACTAGCTCTGCAGATTGGCAAGGGGAGAACCTGAAAGTTGGGCTGTTGATTCAGAGGCTATCAGAATTGTTCAGGTGATGAGGGTCTCAGCTAGAGTGATGTATGAATGAATGGAGAAGAGAGGGACAAATGTGAGAGCTGCTACAAAGGCAGGATGGAAAAAAATTGGCAATTGATTGGATATGGGGGATGAGGGAGTGGGAAGAGTCAAGGATGATGCCAACATTGTGCTTTGTGTTACTGGAAAGTTAGTTGTGCTGTCCTTATCGGAAACAGGGAGTTTTGGAGAAGAGGGTGAGGGTTTCTTTCTTTTTTACCCCCATTGCTTTGTTTTTGGTTGGGAGGAGGGAAGGGAGATGTTAGGTTGTGACTGGGGAATGTTGAATTTGAGATACTTATGAACCATCTAGTTATAGATATTCAACTGACAGTTAGTGATTGGAGTTCATGAAAGAGAGTAGCTATGGCTGCTGTTTATCTTGGCGTCATCTGCCCAGGAAAGATAATTAAACCTGAAGGAGCTGATGAGATCACTGAGAAAGAGGGTAGGGACAGGAGAGGGCACAAGACAGAGTCTTGGGGGACTTCCAAGATTAGGAAGTGGGACAAGATGATCCAGCAGATGAGACAAAGGTGAGGCCAGACAGGTAGGAGGAGAATCATAAGAGAACAGAGTCACAAAAGCCAAGGAAGGGAGGAGTCATCCGAATGAAGGCATCAGAAGGGGTTATTAAATAGTACATTTTAATATCATTAAAAGCAGCAGAGAGGCCAAGAAGGATGAAGACTTTGAAAAAAAAAGGCACTGGGTTCAGCAATTAAGCAATCTTTGGTAACTTTAGAGAGAACAGCTTCTGTTGAGTGTTGGGGTCAGAGGCTAGATAAGTAAGTGAGCAGAAAGCAGGCAAATTAAGGCGAAGGAGTATAGATGGCCCTTTCAGTGTGAAAGAGAGAAAGTAGACTATAGGCCAATAAATCCTCATTTTTAATAATTATCATTGCTAGCTAGGTGCTAATTGTGTCACCTATGGCTGTGCATTATGGGCATGAGGGAGGTGGGGAGAAGTTCTAATAGCCCTTTTCACTCATTCACTTCTCTCCTGTATCACTACTATTTCTGTCTTCAGAGATAGTAGACTCAATCCTGGACACCAATCTCTCCCCTTTCAAAATAAAGAATCACAACCTTTGAGTTGGAAGGGAACTTAGAGGTCAACTCTCTGCAGATGAGGACATTGAGGCCCTGAATACGTACAGTAACATGCCCAGGATCACAGAGCTAGTAAGTGTCTGGGGAGAGATTTGAATTCAGGTCTTTCTGACTCCCAGTCCAGGGCTCTGTTCAGTGTGCCACCAACTGTCTCGTGTGTGATGGATAAGGAAGACTTGACCTTAGGAAGAGAGAGGGGGAACTTACCTGCTGATTGGACACTGGCTGAGCCAATCCACAGACTCTCTCCTACTGTGTGTATATGGTGGGGGGCAGAAGGAAGCAGAAGGGAGCCCATTGTTGGGTCATTCCTTAACTTGAGGTAACTTGAGAAGAGAGAAGGCACTGGCAATTGGAAGAGAGAAGATCAGGGAAGGCATTCCCTTTCTTCCTCTCTCCTCTTTTGGGAAAGGGCAGACACATTGGAAAAGGACACCGCTTCAGCAGATCTCCAGTTGTAACTACACCAGGTGTAGTCTGGGTCTCCTCCTTCCCCCATCCTATCAACATCTCCCATTAATGGAGCCAAGGGCCTGAACTGGCAGGTGGATTGGAAGGCTGAGGTTCCCATTGGAGCTATCCTCTGGGAACAAACAATTCTTCACTTTCTCTTCCCCCTCTCCCCTATGTTCAGGGAGAGACCTCAAGGAGGTTTACATATTAAGGGCTACCAATTATTCCTGTCCTTTTGCCCACTCTCTCCCCTCCCCCTATCCTAACTTCTGTAAGAAGTGTCCAGAAATGTCCAGAACATTGCAGCAAAGTCTATTAAGGGAAGAACAGAGCCCCATCTCTGATTTCCCCAGAATGCTGGATAGAGCTTTGGCATCAGGAACTTAGGCAATTCTACCATCTTCACTTGTTTGCTTTGGAACTTTAGCCAAACTCCCAGCAGAGAGACTCCTGGATTGTAGAGTTCTTCCCTCCAATGGGAGCCTACCTCAACACTGGCCATCCTGTTAGCATCTCTGTCCAGTCATGAGTCCAATCTCATCACCAAGCTCCATTATTTTATGTTTCCTTAGAGGATTATAAGACCTGTAAATGGCACTTCAAAATTTCTTCTCTGGACCAAAGCCCCATTCCTTCCCATTTTCCCACTTCCCTCCCAGTCTAGTTAGAACTCTGGTTTTCAGACTTCTTAATTATATGTAAAAAATCAGACACCATGGAAATTATGCTTGTGAATAAATATTTACACTGTGTGCTATCATCCAAACATACAAATACAAACATGTGGTCCCTTTACTTTGAATTGTGAGCATAGAGTGAAAGGCACCAGAGATTCTTAGGAGGAAACAAGAGAGAACACTTCAGAGAGAGTGTTTCTAGAGGGAGTGGTGTCCGCAAAGCTGGTAGAACAGTGATTTCGCATGTTAGAGTAATGTGACAAATGGCTTACAGATGCTCTCGGCATTATCCAAACAAGTGCAGCATCTCTGAGCCCAGCATAATAAGTGTTTTGCTTGATTTACTTTAATTATGGAGTATGCATAAGTTAGTGGGTTTTTTGTTGGTGGCTTTGATAAATGTGACCTTAAAAGCTACTCTGGTATTTCATAGGGTCTGTGAGTTTGTTGGAGTGGGAGTTCCTTCTAGTGACATAGATTCCACTGCTACCATGGTGATGATGGTACAGGTGATGCTGATATATCTCACAAGGGTTTGCAGAGTGCTTAAAACACAGTATTTCATTTGATCCTAAATTTCATTTACCACCTCCATGCCTTTGCCCCAGGTTGATGCTCCTGCCTGGACTGAACTCCTTCTTTACTTGTGCTTTATCGAATCCCTGGTTTTTCAGTTCAAATGCCACCTTAGAGGAGAAGCTTTTCCTTTTTTCCCTCAGCCGTTAGCTCCTCCCCCAAGAAATTGCCTTGTAATTATTTTACATATAATTATTCTGAGGCAGTGTGTATAATGGAGATCTGACTTTAAGTCCTGCTCTGATCCCTACTGGCTGGGCAATCCTGACAAAGTCACTCTCCCGATCTTCCTTAATGCTAGTGCTTTTTCTCTCTTGATTATCTCCAATTTATTTTGCCTACAGTTTGTTGATTTGTTTGTTTATAGCTATTTGCATGTTGCCTTTTCCATGAGACTGCGAGCTCCTTGAAGCCAAAGAATTTTTTAAAATTTTCTTTGTATCCCCAACACTTTGCATAGTATAGTGCCTGACACATAAGTAGATTTTAATTAATACTTGTTAATGGACTGATTTCTGAGCTATAGATATTTGCTTTTTGGAGGGGAGAAGGGGCAGGGAAATTGGGGTTAAGTGACTTGCCCAAGGTCACATGGGTAATTTTGTGTTAAGTGTCTGAGGCCTGATTTGCACTCAGGTCCTCCTGACTCCAGGGCTGGTGCTCTATTCACTGTGCCACCTAGCCACCCCTATAGATCTGTGTTAGCAGAGGGAACTTCTTCAACTGAGAGTTCCCTCTACATGTGAAATTACAGGTCCAGTCCCTAGACCTATAAAATTATTCTGTATGGAGACAGAATATAGTCACTCCATTGGTTCCCTGTTGCCTGTAGGAAAAAATTGAGACATTTTCATTTTGCTTTTGCCCCATCATACCTGGAACTCATTTCCTCCTCGACTCAGTCTATTGACTTCTCTGACGTTCTTTCAGTCCCAACTAAAATCCTACCTTCTACAGAAAGTCTTCCCCAAATCCCTTTTAATTCCAGTGCCCTCCTTCTCTTAACTGTTTTCTATTTATCCTGTATATAGCTTGCTTGCACATATTGGTTTGCATGTTTTTCCCCTATTAGATTGTAAGCACCTTGAGGGCAGGAACTGTCTTTTGTTCTTTTTGTATCCCCAGCACTTAGCACAGGTGCATAAAAATATTGATTGATTGGCCCCAACCTCTCTTTCCAGTCTCACTATATGAATTTGTTACACAAAACTCCCCCTGTAGTTTAGATAGACTGGCCTTCTCTCTGTCCTTCATGAAGGGCATGAAGCTTTTCTTGATCCATTGTTAGCATACTCCCTTCCAAACTACTGGGCATTTATTTAGTATTTGTTCTGCATATACTTATATATGTATGTTGTTTTCCTTGAAAAATGTCAGAACCTGATTGTAGTTCTTGTCTCATTCTTTGACTGTGATGTAGTGCCTAGCACACCAAGGCTGATTGATGAGTATTACTTGGTTGATTGTCTACCTATACCACAGAAGGCCATGGGATGTAAGCTTCAAGTCAAGGAATGTTGCATTTATTTCTTTTTAATCCCAATATCGAAGGCAGGTAGGTGGGGCAATGGATAGAGGGCTGGGCTTGGAGTCAGGAAGACCTGAATTCAGATGTGACCTCAGATACTACTTAGCTATGTGACCCTCGGAAAGTCACTCAGTCCTGTTTGATTCAGTTTCCTCATCTTGTAAAATGAGCTAGAGAAGGAAATAGCAAACCACTCTGGTATCTTTGCCAAGACAACCCCAAATGGAGTCACAAAGAGTCGGATATGAATGAAATAGTTGAACAACCATAGTCCTAGGACCTAGTACACTGATTGGCATTATAGTAGTGAAGAAAATATTCTGTAATATTAACTATGTTCCAGCACTGTAGTAAGTGCCTTTAAAAAATAAAACACGAGCATTTCATTTGATCCTTACCACCACTCTGGGAGGGAGGGAGGTACTATTATTATCCTCATTTTATGGATGAGGAAACTGAGGCTGACAACAGTGACTTTTCCAGGGTAAGACATATACAAAGTGTTAGGGATGGTATTGGAACCCAATGTCTCTTGGCTCTAAGACTAAGGTTCTTTCCATGTGATGCTGCCTTAATCCATGCTTTGGAACATGGTCTTAGTGCATTGCTATGATTAAAACAACAACAAAACCAAACAAAAAAACCCATAACCCTTTAGTAACCAATCTGATGATGAATCTCTGCAAGCATCTTTAACTGGGCTGGTTTTGGTCTGACAAGTGCTTTTTGCTTCTAGGCCCATTTAAGCAAAGTCCATCCATTTGGGTAGGACCTGACAGTATTTTGCATACTGCAACTGCAAAATAATAAATTTATTTATTTATGCAAAATTGATTTATTCGTTCATTCATTTGTTTGTTTATTTGTTTTTTTTTGTTGGTTGGTTGGTTTGGACCTGGTTTGTGATTTCATTTGTTGGGAGAACTCTAGGTGAGCAAACTTCTACCAATGCAGACTAATTATTTCTCCTCATATTACAATTATAAACTATTCCTTGAAAAGTTAAGTGACTTGTCTAGCTCACCTAGCTAATATATCTTAGGGGCAGGATCTGGCAACTTATATTCCCTCCAGATATTTGCATGCACATAGACACACAGACATATACTTTCAAATATTTATTATTATTAATTACATGTAAATATACATTATTAATGATATATACATACATATGTAGAATTAAACTTCCACTCTCTTATACTACTATATATAGTATAGCATATATATCTCATATATGTAAAATATACAATATAAACAGACAAGTATATAATATATGCATAGACAAACATACATGCATACACTTTATTATTAATATTATATATTCTTAATTATGTATCATGTATTCATATATAGAATGTAAGCTCTTACTCTATATCATACTATAAATAATTTAGTATAGCATATATGTATAGATATATGTAAGCATACATATAACTACAAATATATTAATAGAATGTTATTAAGAAATATTATAGCTATATGTATTATATAAATTATACAAATGAAATGTATATAATACAAATATAAATAGAATAACAAAATAAAATGTTTATGTATCTATAACTATGTCTATATTTCTGTTTACAGATTCTTTTCCTCAATAAAATGTAAACTCCTTGAAGGAAGGTGATTTGTATCCTCCTGTGATATCATATTGCTTATAGTATCAATATCAGTATGTCTGGAGCATTGGGGATTTAAATGCCTCGCCGAGGGTCACATATCACAGGCAGGACTTGACAGTGTCTGTGTAACTTAGGGGGGCACTAGGAAAGTACAGTGACTTTCCCAGGGTCAGTCACACAGCCAGTATGTATCAGAGGACCTAGGTCTCCCAAATTCTGAGGCCAGCTCTCTATGCATGAGTTCATGCTGTCTCTCTGCAGACATGCCGCTGATAAATTAGCAACCTCCCAGATATATCCATGGGTCAGCTTTCAGAAATAGGTTGCTCGAATCCCAATACCAGTTCCATGGGAAGGCTGGAGTGAGTCGTGGTCTTTGAGATTGGTAGGTTTGTATAACAGGTAGCCTTAGCTTATGGCTTTCAGAGAGTGGTACCTTACCAGACTGCTCCAAGAGTCTTTGCAGTCAGTCTGACTGTGGGAAGCAGATGATCCACTCTCTGTGACCTTATCTGTCCTCCAGATTTAAGGATGAGCTCTGTAGAGTAAATAGGAATGAATTCTTCCGCTGCTAGGAAATGCCTCTGAAATCCAGCTGCGGAACAGCTGGAACCTTCCATCTCTAGTACATGACTTGGATACACAAAATGACCAGGCATTGGAGAAAGGTTAGAAGCTTTTCTTTGGAGTTCACTCTATTCTCCCTGTGTCTCTAGGGCTTAGTTTCACAGAGTTATAGAATCTCTAGTCCAAACCATACTTGAAAGAGAATCACTACTCTATCCTACCTAAGTTATCAACCAAACTCTTTTTTAAAGACCTCTAGTGAAGAGAAACCCCTCTCCTCCTGAGACAGCCCCCTCTAAAAGGAGAGACCTCTGATTGTTAGGTAATTTGTTTTTTCTTTGAATCATACCTAAATTGGCTTCTCTGAAGCTTCCACCTATTTCTCCAAAGTTTGTCCTCTGAGCCAAAAAGCACAGAATTCTTTAGCTTCCTTCAAGGTTAAGTTCAAGCATTCGACCTTTCCTGAATTTTAGTCCCCTCCCCCCCAGATATTACTTTATTTTTACTATATATGTATATATACACATGCATATATACATACATACATGATATGTATTCATAGTTACAAAGACACATATACACATATAAACACAATATATTTCTTTCTATGAATAGAATGTGTTTCAATGGAATGTAAGCTACCTGAGGGTAGGGACTGTTACATGTGTGTCATAAATTCTAGTTGAATGAATTATAATTTCTTATCCTCAAATACTTGAAGTCAGCTACCATCTTCTTCTCCCCTCCCCCTACTCTTCTCTTCTCTAGGATTGTTTTTCAGTTATGTCTGACTCTTCATGACCCCTTGGGTTTGTCCATGGGATTTTCTTGGCAGAGATGGCTGGATTTGAACTTGGATCTTCCTGACTTCCAGGTCCAGTGTTCTATCCACCACCTAGTGCTCTAACACCACCTAGCTGCCCCCTTCTCCAGGAAAAAAAACATTTCTAATTACTTTAACTGATTGCCCTATGACATGATCTCAAGGCCTTTTGCCATTCTGATTGGCCTCTTCTGAAAGCTCTTGAACTTATCAAGGACATTCCGAAAATGTGGTGCCCAGAACAAAATAGAGAGCTATAGATGTGGTTGCTGTTCAGTCATGTCTGATGCCCTGTGACCCCATTTGGGGTTTTCTTGTCAAAGATACTGGATTTCCTTCTCTACCTCATTTTATAGATGAGGAAACTGAGGCAAACAGGGTCTGACTTTCCCAGGGTCACACAGCTAGTAAGTGTCTGAAGCTGAATGAAGATGAGTCTTCCTAATTCCAAGTCCAGTGCTTTATCCACTGAGCCACCTAGCTGCCCCCAGAAGCATGATGAGATTCTTATCCTCTTAGTAGCTGGCAGCATAACAACATTTGAGTGCTCCCAGGCAATCCTCTTAAACTCTAGATGGTAGAGCTCATAATACCAATCAGAAATGATATGGTTACTTTACCTAGGAAATTGCTGCATGTCCAGACCTCCCCCCAAAATCACTCCATTATTTAGAGAGCCAAACTCTGGGATGGTGCCCCCCCTCAAAACTCAGCATTTCTATAAAGAAGTGAGTCTAAAGTTCGCCTCCTTGTCCTTTCGTAAATGAAGGACAAGCTTGCTTTGAAATCTGGCACACTGAATATATGTTGTCTCTTTGGGTGGCTACTGCCCACTCTATTAGTTGAGACCGAACCTGCTCCATGGGGAGGGTGAGTACAGCCAACAGGGTTCAGTTCCTGGCAGTCGAAATTGTTTCATAGACAGTGAGGACTCAAGACTCTCCCCCGGAAACTTCCTGCTGGTTTTGACAAATCAGCCTAAATCCCTATTGTTTGTTTTTCCAATAATGGCATTCCACTCTCTTTTAATTGTCTTCATTTCTTCTATTATTTGAGGAGCACTAAATCAGAGTAATGGTGTGATAATGACGATCAAAACAGGCTTTTTCCCTCTTGGCGTGTAGTCACACTTTCCATTCTGTTAATCACAGTCAGAATAATGCATCTGCTTGGAGGCCGTCTTCTATCAGATCCTGGAAAAGCAGACAGAAAAGAAATTGGGGAATAAAATAACTTATTATGCATATGTCTGATGCTTTGATTTAAAGGAAAATAACCATCTTGCCCGTCTGATCCATTTAATAAAAGCAAACAGTAGATACTGTGAGGACAGGTGGCACTTTACATCAGTGTGGTATTGGGAGAGTGGTGGCAGCCAAGGAGTGGTATGTGGGAAAACAGAAGAGAGCATGTCCAAAGTCAGTTGGCAAGCCAGACGGAGGAAGGACCAGAAGAATGATATAAGCATCTTTGTGGCATTATATTGAGGGCTAGATTTGGTATCACAGAGACTGGGGTTTAGAACTTGTCTCAGACATTTAGTGTCTGCATAAAGCTAGATACGTTCCTAGGAAGGAAGGAAGTAAAGAAGGGTGGAAAAGCATTTATATGGCACCTACTATGTGCCAGGCACATACTAAATGCTTTACAAATATTGCCTCATTTTCTCCTCATAACAACTCTGGGAGATAGGTGCTATTATTATCCTCATTTTACAGTTGAGGAAACTGAGGCAGACAAAAATGAAGTGACTTGCTCAGGGTGACATGGCTAAGTATCTGAGGCCAGATTTGAACTCGGGTCTTCTTGCCTCCAGTTCTAGCATTCTATTGACTGTGTCACCTAGCTATGATGATGAGATCATAGTTCTAGGGCTGGAAGGGACCATGATTGTTATCTCCTCATTTTATATATGAGGAAAATATATTACATAATATCTCTGAACCTCTGTTTCCTTATCTATAAAATGGTGCCAATAGTATTAATTTCACAGAAGATGTTGGAGGGCTGGTTCAGATTCTGCCTGTGTCACTTAGGACAAGACAGTTTCCCCATCTGTAACTTAAAGCGGCTGGACTAGATCTTTAAGGTCCCTTCCATCCCTAAATCTGACAACCTATGGTCGAGAGAAATAATTTATTTAAAGTGCTTTGCAAATCCCAAAGTGCTACATAAATATGAATTATTGTTATTATCTAACTTTGAAAGAAATCCTCTTCACCCCAGTGGAATTAAATTGTCTCTCATTTTCCTGATGGATGTCTAGGTCTCAGTTTCTGAGAGGGGAGGAGAGGGATCGGGCTAGCTGATCTCAAGGGTTTTTTTAATTTTTATAAAGGGGCTCATCAAGAGGCAATGGGACATGGTGGATGGCTTCCTTGAGGCAGGAAGACCCTTCAAAGCTTGTCTCTGACCTTGGTAGCTGTGTGGGCAAGGATAAGTCAGTCAGTTAACTGACATTTATTCTTTGCCTACTGCATACTGGGCACTGGGCAAAATGCTGGGTATTCAAAGGAAGGCAAGGGACAGTCTCCGCCTCTGGGAGCTCACAGTTCATTGGGGGACAACTATGTACAAATCAGATTCAGACAAAGATAAATTGGAGATAATCAGTAGGAGGAAGGCACTAGCCATTTACATTCTCCAGTTCTCAGTTTCCTCATCTGTAAAGGCAGGGTCAATAATATGAAGGTAACTATCTTATAGGAATGTGTGACCTTGTACAGGTCTTCCATCCTTCTGAGCCTTAGTTTGCATATCTGTAAAATGGGATTGAGAATAACTGTGGTATTGACCTCATTGGCATTTTATGAGACTTATTGAGATACTGATTTTTAACTGATAATGATTCTGACTCTAAAGTACCATGTAAATGTCACTTATTATTGGAACCCACCTATGATTTCCTTGATATAAAGAATACCCAGTAAGGAAAATCCCCTTACTAACACAAATATACAGCAATTTCGCCATTGGTAATCCTAGAGAATTGTCTGAGCCAGTAAGTGATTAAATGACTTGCTTAAGGCCACTTAGTCATTTTATTTCAAAGCAGGACTGACTCAAGTCTTCTTATTCTGTGGTTGGCCCCAATCTACTATGACTTCTTACTATAAGAACGAAACTACCCTACATCTCTTGGCTCTGGCCTTTTCTCTGGCTCCCTTCCTGAGATAAATGATTATTAATAACCACTGATTTGGGGAGATCCAGAATACCCCCTCCCCTTTTTTTTCTGAAGTCCTCATTTCAAAACTCAGTCTCTGAAGGTTGAATTAACTTTCTCCTCTATTGTGGTCAGACCCCACCCAACCTTCAAGGAATTTAATCTGAAATTATGCTCTAAACTAAATTAAACTCTAATCTATGCTCTAAACAGGTTTGGGTGGGGATCAATTCTTTGAATAGGTTGCACAAGACTGGGCAACTGAGAAGTAACTTACATAATTAAAGTTCATTAGAATTGGTCCAGCCCCTCATTTTAATATTCATTCTCTTTCATTGCCTGTTAACCAATTAGAGTTGATTTTTAGGAGCAACATTCATCCAAGGGCATATAAACTGTGAGTTCATACCATGAAGGTTCTTTGGGCATTTAGGCATGCCACTGATCTCTTTTTTAATAAGTTACTAGGTATAGCAATAAATTGATACATTATTTATGAATTTATAAAAAATTTAATTAAATTATAAACTTACAAATTCATAAATTAATAAAATTACTAATTACCCAGAAATAATGTCTCAAACTTTCTAAATATTATACTCTTTAACCTCACTGCACCTGGAATGCTCTCCCTTCTCATCACTACCTCCTGGCTTCCTTCAAGTCCCAATTAAAATCTCATCTCCTACAGAAAGTCTTTTCCAGTATCTTTTGATTCCAGTGCCTTTTCTGTGTTAATTTTATCCGATATTTCTGTAGCACCAATGCAATATTCACTATAAATATACCAGCATAGTGCTTGATCACAAGATATAACAGACTCTCCAAACAGAAGAAAGAAGCAAAACATTTGTTCTGACACCAGAAAACCAAATCCCAACACCAAGAAACCAAATCCATCATAGCAGCATAGAAGTTAATGCACCACAACACAGCAGAGAGCCATACCATCCTTTAGCCTTCCCACAAACCAACACAAGTCTAGCTGTCACAGCAGGTGGCAAACACAAACATTTACTCACAAACCTGTCTCCCTTGGATGTGTCTCTCCTCCCTCCATGTCTAGTTACTCTGACTTCGAGCTTTCTGCGGGTTCCGCTCCACCCTTCCGCAAACTCCTCCACCACAGGTTCCATGGGATTACATTCAACCTATTAGAGGGCAGGGTATATCTTCAAAGCAGGGAAGGTCTTCAGATTCCCTTAGGTTTATTAAGGGGCAGGGAAGATCTTCAAATTCCCATTCCCATTACAATTTCCTGCACATAGCTTGTTTGTACACTTTTGTTTTCTTGTCTCTTTCATTATACTGTGAGCTCCTTTCCAGTTATTATTAGTCTGAAATTGTTTGAATCTGTGATTCTTCCTAATCCACATTCACAGATATGCCCCATCTACCCAATTCCCTCATTTGACAGGTGAAGCAACTAAGTTTCAAAAGAGTCACCAAGATAGTTAATAGGTGAACTGTGATTCAAACCCAGGTCCTGTGATTCCAAGTCCAGTATTCTTTCCTCTGCATAGTGTCCCTTTTAGAATTTAAATCAAATGTTTGGTCTAAAATGATTCTTGCTGTATGCAAAAGTGTTGGAAAATGGTATAGGGAGGCCAAGTCTTAATACCCAATATTCCACATTTAGAAAGCTGGGCTGTTTCCTTGGGAAGATGGCTTCCATCAGTAATAAGTCAGAGTTCCTTACTTTTGTTATATGATGGACCCCTTTGGCAGTCTGGTGAAACCTATGGACCCTTTCTCAGCATCATGTTTGTTGCCAATATTCTTAATTGAAGGAAATGCTAAGTTTCAGTTAGATATTAATGCAAATAAGTTTTTCCCCCATCTAAGTTCAAAGCCTCTCTGAAATCTATCCACAGATCTGTTGGGACCTCGTGGACCATGGGTTAAGAATCTCTGTTCTAAAAAAAAAAAAAAAAGGAAAAAAAAGAAAGTTACATGATAACTTTATTTTATATTTAAATGCATTACTTTCATGTTTCATGTGCAGACATTTTTTTTACTATATCATGTCATGGAAATGCTTCCCTTATCCCCAAAATTAAAAATAAAATTAATAAAAATTGGAAAAAAAATCCCTGTTCTAAGTAATACATTTAGCAGTCAATTCCTTTTGAGAAGCATTCTTGACTCTTCTAGCCTTTAGCCTTTTGGGAAATTTTCCTGCTGGCAGAGGAAAATCTTCTGGGAATAATAATACCAGTGGCAGCTGAAGGCAGTGGGATGAAGGTTCTGTGATAGATGACCATGTGTTTTCTGAAGAAGAGGAAATATCTTCCATAAGTTAGCTCCTGATCATAAGACCAAAATTGCCTTCACACTCCTGCTTCCTGTTATAAGAGCCAGATTAGGTAGAGTGTGCGTCTGAGCTCATAGCTGCTTCTGTGGGAGATTGCTCCCCATCAGAAAAAGGCTATTGAACATTCACACCTTATTCTGCTTGTGTCTCAATTATTGTACTACCAAGAGCAGAGATGGGTTCAGTCTTACTAGGTAAAAGATGTCATTGGCCCTGAAAAGTTGCTGAGTGATAAGATTTATTTTTTAAGAGCAAAAAAAAAGATTAATTAGATCTTTTGGTTTTCTGCCATTTTTAGAGATAACTAGAATTGAATGTTCTCGTCTAGTAATTGATGAACCTTTTATTAAGCACCTGCCAAGCAGCTATGTGGTAGAGTGGTTAGAGCAGGAGGCTTGGTGTCAGGAAGAATCATCTGACTGAGTTCAAATCTGGCCTCAGATCATTACTAACTGTCTGACCCTGAGCAAGTCACTTCACCCTATTTGCCTCAGTTTCCTCATCTGTAAAATGAGCTGGAGAAGCAAATGGCAAACCACTCCAGTATCTGCCAAGAAAACACCAGATGGGGCCACAAAGAGTGAGACACAACTGAAATGACTGAACAAAATTAACAAAACATATACCAGATATTTTACTAAGAAAAAAGCCTGACCCCTCAATATTATATAACAAAGCAAAAGCATTATGCATAAACAACTGGTACCATGATGGTGTCTGACAATGTGGGTGATGCTCTGCCCTTGCCATTGAGACTATTATTGTACCCATTTCACAGCAAAGGAAACTGAGGCTCAGAGATGTCAAATGGCTTTCTGAGGGTTTCACAGCTAATAAGTGTCAGAGGCAGGATTCATATCCAAGCTGTCTTGATTCCTAAGTGTTCTACTCATTACATCATGCCACCACTCAATATTAGCATGTCTCAGAAGTAGAGGGCTCCTTCACAACATGTTGCTTGAGGCCCTAGAATTTTGACTTAGGCCATACTTCTGGTTTAATCATATGATACTAACTATTAATAAATAGGGCAATTAATGTTTGATAGTCTAAAACCCTCTTGCCATAAACCGCCACTTGAGAATATGAATTCAGCTCAAGAGACCCACCAATCTTCCAAACATCAAGGATAATTACTCTTAACTCAGAATAACCAAATGATAGATTTGCATTCCTCTTTCTAAAAAAAAGTCCTTTTAAATGTTTTACTGTATTTAATTTGGTGCATAAAATTAAGCTGAAAGAAACAGGTCATTGTAACAGTATTTGCTTTCACTGACTGTTTGCAAATATCTGTATCTATATATAGATACATAGATATAGATATGTATTTAGATATATAAATATATAATATACACATTCATATCTTAGAGGGGCCTTTAACATAGAATGTCCCAGATAAGAATGGCCTTAGAAAATTGAATTCCAGGGCTCAAAGGGAGCTTAGAACACAAACTATTACAGTTGGGAGGAAACTTAGCACAGAATATCAGAACTAGGAGAAACCTTAGAATGCAAGCTATCTATGTAATTGGAATCTCACCTAAGCCTGGGACATTTTGCTTACTGATGTGTATGCAGAGACACACTCCAATGCCTGGGAAGAATGCTGATGATAAACTTAGTGCCTGCATGAGGAGCAGAGTTGGTGTGAGACACATTCTCTTTGAGAGACACACATGATTCCACACATTCTTTAGGACCAAGTCCAAGGAGGAGAGAGAGAAAAACTTTGGAAACTGCAGACAAGTAGGGGAAGCTGACTCCTCAACAGAATCCTGATTTCCAGCTTGCTTCCCTAAAGATATCAGAGATAGAATTTCCCCTTGCATGAGATCTGGAAACTGTCTTTATTGGTCTGAGCTGATTCCCATCAGAAGAGCTCATTCATTCTTGTGGGGTTTTTTTTTGTGATATATTTCAATATGTATGACTTCAATTTATTTGACGTTTTGATTAGGTAAATGAGTTTACTCAATATTTGCTCCTTGTTCTGGTCTTTGGTATAACTAGCCTTTGATGGGATGAGGCCAAGGGAACGCGTATGTACATACATGGCACTCTCCTCTTAAAGTTAAGGGCTAGCAACAAGGATCTAACATTTGTTTTGAACCTATTATATTCAGCAAATAATGTTTAGTGGGGAAGATAAAGGTTGCGTTAGTCTGGTAACCTCCTCAGAGACTAGAGAAAAAAATGGAAGTATTAGCTTTTCTATTCCTCTTAAGATAGGAATTAGAGACCCTAACCACTAGAGGTGGGAATGGGCCAGTGATATCAATCAATGCCTCTTGCAAATCTGCATTTAGACAACCCACAATGGACACCACATAGGGGAATACATATATTAGGTCTGAAAGGAGGAGAAGGAAAGAATAATTTATTAAGCACCTACTATGTGCTGGGAACTGTACTAAGTGTTTTACACATTAAAAACCTCTATAAATGTTAACTAAGTTCCCCCCCCCCCCAGCTCTGATATTTTGTATTCTAAGGTCCCTGCAAACTATGACATTCTCTGTTCTAAGATGCCTCCAAGCTGTGATATTCTATAATTCTATTGACTTCATTTTCCCTGCCTTCTTGCTGAGGTGCTAAACAGTGACAGGAGTGTCTGACAAGTGAACGGCTGCCAGTGACCCTCCCTCCACCCTCAACATACTCTGGCCTCTATTTCTTCTGTCCACTTTTGACTCCTGTGGAAGTTTTCTTTCTACAACTTGGTGGCAGTCTGTGTATTTCTCAGATGGTTTCTTGTGCCTTGTTGGGCTATTGGGATGTTAACTCTTCCTACCTTCCCAAAGGTGACTGTGGTGGATTCCTCATTGGTCCTTTATTCATCCCTGTCTTGGAATCACATACCTATGAACCGCTTGACTTTTTGGTGTGAAACTTGTGTAACTGGTCCCTTTTGTAATGGAATGGTGGGATGCAGCGGGAAGCTAGGGAGGAAAGGAATGGAGAAAAGCAAGCTACATCTATCAAAGCCCATCTGGGGTTTTATTGTTGAGTTTGTATTGGCCATGGTCATTGACTCAGGAAACATTTCCTTGAGCTGACATCATCTTGGCAGATTTTCTTGGCGCCCACACTATGGCTTTTCCGTGGTGAATGTGTAACCTGCTGACACAAACCAAGGCTCAGAGCCATCCCTTACAAAGCTACATACATTTTGAATACAGGGGATGCTGGATAAATTGCGTAGAAATATGGCTGGTTCAATGTAAAAGGAAAGGAGACCTACAAAACCCCAAAAGATGATGTAGTGCATCAAGCTCAGGGCCTGAAAGAATAATATTCCCCCACTGATAACACAGGCTGTTTGAGTTTTTCTGGACTCTGCCTAGAGGCAAAACCATTCTGAAATATGGCAAACTAGGGCTGCCCCAGGCCTAGTAATATCGCAGGACATCGATTCAGGGAGGAGGTAATTGGGGAATAACTGATAAGATTACTCAAAAAAAAAAACAACATCCAACCATTTCCAGGGTTTATATATATTTGGTTGCATTCAATCCATCCACTTTTTATTGAGTGCCTACCTTTGTATTAGAAACTGTTAGGTAGTTGGAATTTGTAATCAAAGGACTTGCATTTGAATCCTGCCTCTGACACTTACTAGCCCTGTGATCCTTAACCTCTCTGAGACTCAGTTTCCTCATCTGTAAAATTTGTAAAGAGCAAACAAAACAAAACAAGTTTGTAGACTCCAGGTTACCCTTGGTAAGTCAATCAAGAAAAAAGAAACATTTATTAAGTACCTACTATGTGCCAAGAATTGTTCAAAGCTCTTATTGTTGTTCAGTCCTGTTCAATTCTTTGTGACCCTTTCTGGGGTTTTCTTGGTAGAGATACTAGAATGATTTGCCATTTCCTTCTTCATCTCATTTTACAGATAAGGAAACTGAGGCAAACAGAGTTAAGTGAGTTGCCCAGGGTCACACAGTTGGTAAATGTCTGAGGCCACATTTGAACTCAGGTCTTCTTGACTCCAGGCCTAGAGATCTATCTGCTGAACCACCTCATCTGTAAAATAGAGGGTATTAATAGGCCTTATCCCATAGCAGCTTTGTGAGGATCAAAGGAGATTTGGTCATATAAGATGCTTTGGAAATTAGGATACCATATAAAGTATCATCAGTGAGACACCTCCTCTATACCAGGTATTCTGCTAGGCATGCAAAGACAAAAGTGAGGCGATCCCTGCCCTCAAGCAGCTTAGGTCTCCTGTTGTGTGTGTGTGGGGGAGGACCCAACAGGTAGTACATGAAATAAAAGTAGAATAATAATAATAATAAATAATAAAATATTTTTAAAAAATATTTAAAAAATATTAAATAAAATAAATAAATAAAAATAAATAATAAAATAAAAATATTAAATAAAATAAAAAAATATTAAAAATATTAAAAAATAAAATATTTTTTTAAAAAAATAAATAAATAATAAAAATAATAAATGAATTTTGTGGTTGAGATAGAGGAAGTAATTGGAGAAATTGGGAGAGGCTTTGTGTAGGAGAATGTTGACATTGGTACTGGGATCTGGCTGCTTGTTACCTTCTAGTCCCTACCTCACTTTCTCCCCTTCTGTTTGTCTTATGAGATGCTTCTTTATCCTTCAGGACTGCCCTAGTTGGAGCTGTTAGATTTTACCTTCCAGAGAAAACACTAGGAGTTGTTGGGTAGGCAGAGAAAGACCTAAGGTCCTTGATATAATCCTAGAAAGCGCTTTAGAGGTCACCCATTTTACAGATGAGGACATTGATGTACAGAGAAGTCAGCACTTGTCCAAGGTCATATGGGCAAAAAGTAGCATAACTGGAATGAAAATTTAGACCCTTTTCTCTTTCTTCTCTCCCCTCTGACACTGTTTATGCACAGATCTTAAGGAGGACACCCCTTGCACAAAGCAAAGTATTCTCTTCTTTGTTTTCCCTTGGCAATGACCTGATTTCATCTTGGACCCAGACGTGGGCATGTGTGGAATCTTACTCCATATTCAGCAAGAGCTAAGACTGTCTGATCTGTCTCAGATCTGCCTGGGCTTTCACAGTTCTCTCTGGTATTCTTTTCATAGGACAACCGCTCCTTTTTTTAGCTCTGGCCCAACCCCAAGGGTCCCAGGAGGCAGCTGTTTCCCCATAGCTCATACTTTTTTCCCCAAGCTAAAAATGTCAGTGGCTTTTGTACAGCGCCCCGATATTTGTCTGTCAACCCGTCTGTTTCCACTTCCAAGTCTAAACTCCTGGCAATTTTCGATGCTACCTCTCTCTCCCTTGAGTAAGCTGACGGATGGCCCTACCTTCTTGTCTAAGTCCTCATTTCCTGATTTCCTTACCTGCTTTCATTGCAGCAGATGCCGTTGCTGTGGAAGCGTGGTCCTTGTACATAAAGATACAAAGCATGTCCTATAGCTTCACTGCTGTGTCCTGCCTGCTGGGGCCCTTTATTTTGACTTTAACCAAGCTCATCCCCACAGCTCCTTAAAACCCTCAAACATTTAGCCTGGGCTGTGTCAACTTATAATAGTGTTTTTATTTTGCCACAATGGAATAGTTAACTCCAGCATGGAGGCCAAATAGTTTGCTAAGTGCTTCTGAATGGAGGGACCGATTCCCTGATTACACTTGCACTCTCCCTTGATGGAATTCAAATAAACAATTCTGCTCTGTGAAAGAAGCTCAATTAGATTTATCTCTAAATTCTTTTAAAGATGTCCGCATGGACACCCCCAACCTAACTCCCCCCAGGGAAAGAGGAAAAGAAGGCCTCACTCAGCATGGCTGCTGGATTCTGTGACTGCTGGGAATTAATCTGGACCTATTGGAGATGAAAGGTTCAGAGAGCACAGATGGAAAAGATGGGAACCACAGCTTCTAGTGAATTGAAAGGGCAGAGAGATGCCATGTTCTCCTTAAAGCAGGAAAATACCTTATGCATTGAAAGTGCCAGCCAATGCTGAGCCCTCTGAAGAAGAACATGGGTCTTTTTGCCCTCCAAGGTTGGTTCCCAATTGCTAGTTATGGAGACCACAGAGGTTCGTGATTGAAACTGACCTCTGGGTGGTCATCTAATTCAATGCATGGCTGAAATGGATCCTCTGAGTTGTCATCCTACCTGTGCTTAAAGACATCCCTGCTACCTCCTCTGGGTAGACTGTTTCACTTTTGGATGGCTCACATTACTGAAATTTAATTTAAAATGAATGAATTTAAAAAAGCTAATTTCTTAAATGCTTACTGTGTGTAAGGTATTATGCCATACAAAGTACTTGGAACATAAATAGGAATCAGTTCCCGTCAAGGAGCTTATGTTCTAATAGGGAGGAATAAGATACATGTGGTGGACAGAGTTTTGGTGTCAGGAGTGGGGTCATTTATCTCCTCCTTTCCAGTAATAATGTCACTATTTATTTGATTGTGGTTATTCAGCTGTTTTAGTCATGTCCAACTCTTCATGGCCCCAATTGGAGTTTTCTTGGCAAAGATACTGGAAAGACTTGTCATTTCCTTCTCCAGCTCATTTTATAGATGAGGAAACTGGGCCAAACAGGGTTAAGTGACTTGTCCAGAGTCACACAGCTAGTAAGTGTCTGATGCTAGGAAGATGAGTTTTCTTGACTCTAGGCCCTAAATTCTATACTTTGTACCACTTAGCAGTCCATTTACTTGACCACTCTTCCTTGAACAATGGGTAACTGGGGGAGAGAAAAAAGGTTCACTTTTGGCATTGTCAGGTCAGATACCAAGATGCATGAGTAGAGTCTGATTTCCCAGGGACTCAGTGAATGGTCTGTGAGATGGGATCTCCCTCTGACTAGACAGAGTACATTAGGTAAGTTTATCCTTAACTACTCAACAATGGGGCCAATTCAGCCCCAAGACAGAATTTCAGAATTGAGCGAATTAACTCCCCTGGGGATGAGGCATAATTCTTTGTGGGTCCTGATACTTTCATGCTAATTTTGGGGGAAATTTTTCTGACCTTGAGTCTAAACTTACTTCCCAAAAATTTCAGTCCAGTATTTCCACTGCCTTTTGTGGTCAAGCAATTTAAAAAAAATCCCTCTCCTAAGGGAAAGTCTTTCAAATATTTAAGCCATTCCCCTGCTATCCCTCTCCAGGCCCTACCCCTCTCCAGGCCCTACCCCCAAACCTGTCTTCTTATAATTCCTGGCATTTAATAGGTGCTTAATGCATGCTTATTTGCTTTATTATTATATTGTATATTAGTAATATATGCTCCTTAGGAACAAATAAGCATTTATTAAGCACCTGCTATATGCTGGGCACTGTGAGGAGAAAGTAAATTGTCCAGTGCATAGCATCACTGATTCAGAGCTGATAGGGCCTTAGGGGCCATCTGGTCTAACCTCCCCATTTTACAGAGATTAAGTGACTTTCTCAGGGTCCCTCAACTAAGTGTTGGTGTTTGAATTCAGGCCTTCCTGGATCCAGGTCCAGTGCCCAATCATGGCATGGACTCAAGGCTCTTGACCAGCCCTGTTGCCCTCCTCTGGGTACCCTCCATCTTTTCAGTGTACTTTGAAAACAGTGGCCCCCAGAACTGAACCCCTTGCCCCAAGTATGGTCTGACCAGGGTACAGGACCATGGGACTAGTCCCTTGCTTATTCCTGGAAGCTCTGCCTCTTAATTCAGCCCAAGATCACATTAGCTTTTCTGGCCACCACATCCCCACCGTTCCAGCTTGCAAATTGCTCACAAGGACTGAACAGAAGGTAAGCAGCCCTCAAACCCACCAACTTGAAATCACCACCTGATTTTATGTCTGGTACTTATAAACACAGAATTTTCATTTGGGGGCTCCCTGTGTAAACATTTTCAGGATGGGCTTCCAAAGCAAATCTTGAAAGCAAGTTGAGTTGCCAATGTCCTTCTGTTCAGCATTGTCTTGGCTCGCAGGAAGCTGTGTCTACAGGCATAACTATCTTGGCTGGGTTAACTGGGGACTATTCTGGGTTTTCTCATTATAAAATCAGTTCAGAAAGCACCAGTGGAAGCAGTTGCCATAGCAGCTCTATAGGACGAGAATCAGAGGATCTGAGTTTTAGTCTTGCCAATGCTTAGTGAGGTGTATCACCCTGGGAAAGTTACTGAATCTCTCTGAGCCTCATCTGGAACATGGAGGATACTAATAGCACCTATCCTACTGAGTCATAGTGAGGATCACATGAGATTGACATGGAAAGCACATTGGAAATAGAGGGCTGTAAATGTCTGAATGTCCTTTGTAGGATATAATGGAAAGAGGGCTGGATTTAGAATCAGAGGACGGAGGTTCAGGCCCCACCTCTTCTACTTCTTTGCTCACCTGTGATCTTGGATCAATGATGTTGGCAATAATAGATAACATTAATGTAATACTTACTGTGTGCCAAGGACTGTGATAAGCATTTACAACTATTCTCTTGTTTGCTTCTCACAGCAACCCTGGAAGGTAGGTGCTGTTGTTATCCCCATTTTATAGATGGGGAAACTGGAATAAACAGAGGCCAAGTGACTTGACCAGGGTCACATAGCTAGTAAGTATCTGAGGTCATGGGGTAGGTATTACAGGCATTGAGGAAAGACTGGCACCTCTGGTGTGAGGGTTGCTGAGCCCTTTTCAGGCTGCTTTTCACTTTCGGTGTCTACCCAGTTCACCGAATTCTCACCTGTGGCTCCAAAAAGCTATGCCATGTGAAGTGGCCATACTCTGGGAAACCCTCTCAGCAAATGGGCTAAACCAGGTTGAAGGTAACCGACGGGTCTCAAACCCATTGGTGAATTAGGGGGGTGTCTACCTCAATCACATGAAGACTTGACCCAGCAGAATGGGTCGATGAGAACAATTTGTTCCAATGGCCGTGAAGGTGGCTGAAGCAGGTGCCATGGAGCGCCATAGCCAGACACAGAAGGTGCCAAGGGCATCCACAGCATCCTGGCCATTGCCAGTCATCTTGAGTTTGTCTTGCTGCTGGACTTCAATTACTCTAGAAGAGATGGTGATGTCCATGATTTCATGCAACTCTGCCTTACTTAAATCTAATTTATGTGTGAGTCAAAAGACATCGCCCAGACCACTGTACCGTTTTTGCATACCTCCGAGTCTGTGTTGAAGTGATGAAGGAGCAGGTGCGGATACACTGGGGCCTATATTCACAACCCCGCACACAGGTCGTAGGGTAGTCTTCTCGCTGGGCTGAGACACATTGGAGTCGGCCACCCCCTGGCTTTCTAAGAGCAGCCTTATTGAAGGACCGCACTGCTCACCTCCTGGTGTGTGGAAGGGGCTAGAAAAGGTGCCCTAAAAATAGTCTGCCTCCCCCAACTCTGGTGCAATTTACTGCAGCAGGCAGGGATCCCACCCTGTGTTTGAAACACAAAAAAAGTGCATTCAAAAAATAAAATTGAGATGCATAAATTTAGAGATATCTCCTCTCCAAATGTTCATGTGGACTATTCGTGTTCAAGCTTGGTAGAGCTTTCTGAGCACGTATTGGTTTGAGCAGGCACAGTCTGACACACTGCACCTTGACCTCGACATAGTGATATTATTTTGGTCCTCTTTGAGGAGGTAGGACAAAAACCAGCCAATCTGAAGTCCTATTTGAACTCAGGTCTTTCTGACTCCAGGCCTATCACACTGCACTGTGGCGCCCCCTAGTGCCTCTGGGACAAGTTACTTTACCTCTCCCAGTCTCAGTTTCCTCATCTGTAAAAATCAAATGCTTGGACTATTTGGCCTCTAATGACCTTTCAAGCTCCAAGTCTGTGACCCCGAAATACTGATCTTTCACTCAACTATCAGAGTATCAGCATCATCCATTGATAATGATTAGCAATCATAGAACACTTTAAAGGGCTTTCTGCAGGTTATCTAATTTGACTAGTCAATCAATTTATAAAGTGCCTCTTTCCAGTTCTGATCTACGATCCAAGGTGTCATATACTCAGCTAGGGTCTGGGGATGCAAAGCAAATAGGAGCTTAATAAGTGTCTATTGATTGATTGATTGAAACGAAATAGTCTCTTTCCTTAAAGAGCTTTTGTTATCTTGAGGGAGACAGTTTGACAGAAATACACAGAAAATATAAGCAGATTAAATAGAGAACAATGGGCACTGGTGATGGGAAGGCACTAACCACAGGATGTAGATGGTGGCGTTTGGGCTGTGCTTGGAAGGAAAAGACTTAATAATATAATACTAATAGGAAATAATATTAAAATATAACAAATTATAAATCTATAAAGATAAAATAAATATAATTATATAGAAAATAAAAATAGATTAAAAATTAATAATAAATAAACAGAAGAGATAAAGAACAATTATACTCCAGGAATGGAAGGATGTCAGGTGTTATAAGTGAAAAACAACAAGAATGCCAGTTTGGCCAGATTGAAAGATACATGAAGGGGGTTAATGCATAAGAAAGCTGGAAGTGCTTTCAATGACAAATGGAGGAGTTGGTATTAAGCCCTAGAGATAATAGGGGAACCACTGGATTTATTGAAGAGGGGAGTGACATGGTTAGACTTATGCTTTAGTAAATGATGTGGGGGAGGGATTAGAGAAGGAGACTAATTAGGAGGCGATCTAGGCAAGCATAGGGTCAGGGCCAGCTGAGGGGAGGGAGTAGGTAAGATGCTAGAAACATCGTGGGGGTAGAATCATTAAGACATTACATCTGATTAGAGAGATTGGATGAGTGGGTAACTTGAGAATGACTCCAAAGTTGTGGAGCTGGGAGAGCTGGGAAAATGATGGTGACTTTGACAGAAATCAGGAAGCTCAGAAGAAGGGAGGAAAGATAAGAAGTTGTGTTTTGAACACATTGATTTTGAGTTTGCTACAGAACAGGAAGTTTGAAATGCGCAACAGTCCCCTAGTGATGCTTGTTTGCAGCTCAAGAGAGACATGAGGACTGCATGTGTATAAATCTGTGAGTCAGTTGGACAGAGATGATAATTGAAGCTGTGGGAGTTGATTAGGTCAATAAGTGAAAAAACACATATAGAAGAAAAGGGCCCAGGACAAAATCTTGGGAGTTCACACAGGCCAGGAAATAGATGATTATGGTCTCTATGGGAAGATTCTCCTCTTCCAACGCAGTACCCTAAATCCAGCTGGGTACCTGAAGGCTCAGAAAAGTAGGCACTAGGGAAAGAGCTCTTCATGATCTTTTTGCCAATGCGCCATTTCCCTTTCTCATTCCAAGATGAACTTACAAGCCCACCTCCATAGGAAGGAATCCAGAGCTCTCATTCCACTCTGATCCTTGGAACTACTCTCCCCTTCCCAAAAGTCAGAACATGGATTGTGCCTCTCTATCCAGGTATAACATGTATGTAAATATAAAAGAATGTGTATCAAAGAAGTCCCTATGAGTTCCTCGATTGGGCTTGTGAAATTTCAGGGCATGAGACCTTGTTTGGAAGCATCTGATGGGTATCTCCTCATGGAGTAGAGCCTGTGTATTGGCACTTTTCTGAGAAGACTCAAGTCTATTCTTTGGTTCTCCATAATTGGGACTGACTTCAAGATGATTGGCTATCTGAGAAGAAAAGGGAAAGCTTCTTTTTAGTCTTTAAAAATGAGCTAAACATTACTTAGTTGCTTCCAAGATAATTTTTACTCTTGGACTTTGCAAAGACAGCACAGCTTTCAATAGAGTAGACTTGGATTTGGGAGCAAGGGGCTATACCTATATACAATTTTCTCTTCCCCAGGGGCAACAATGATCTCTCAATCACAAAATCTAATGGTCTTTTTTTACTCATCCTTCTTGAACTTTGTTTTGCTTTTAGTAGCTCAAAACTGCATGTAGACTTTTGGAACTTCTCCTCCCACCACATATGCAAGTATTGTACGTATATGTAATCATTGTATACATATATGTGTGTGTATTCCTATTTATGTAGGCATGTGTGAATATACACATACATGTATATATAAACATGTAACACATATATACACATAAGACATACATATGAAATATGTATTTTTGGCGATATTTTCTTGGTGATATTTTCAAACTATTCTTCAGTTATAGATTAGACTAAGTGGTTGCTAAAGTATCTTCAAAATCTGGAATTTCAGATAATTGAGAGAGAGAATAGAAGTGGGGCTGGGATGAATGGGTCACACTTAGGAGGAAAACAAGGCCACTGGTCAGAAATAAGGCTCAGTTCATCAGAGAAGTTTCTGGAAGGTAGAGAATCCTATAAATGTTCTAAAATTGAGAGTAGACTTTATGTTAGCATTTTCCTATCTGACCATTCTCTTGGCTTATAGGAAATGCACAGTTTCTCAATACAACATCTAATACTTTGCCTGAAGGAACACAATATTTACTACTTGGGATTTTAAAAAATTGTATAAAAGAATGAGTAGGTTGTAGGGTTTTTTCAAAAAATCTTAAATGTGAATACCATTTTAATTCCCAAGTAATTGGGTTGAATATTAAGCATGAGCCAACATAGTCTTTCATCTGCCATTCATTTATATGTGCATATGACTTACAAATTAGCTTGCTAAGAGTCAGTTATCTCTGTGGACTAACATTTCTCCCTTGTATGTAAAAGAACTGGATTCAGTATGGTTAGAATATCCTAGGTACTTGCTACAACATGCAGATCAAACTAATATTTGTGTGACCAACTATTGAGATGACCTTTCCTTTGAGGATCTTTTTTTTTTTTGTTTTGTTTTTTGCTTTTTGGAGGGGGGAAGGTAGGGCAATTGGAGTTAAGTGACTTGCCCAAGGTCACATGGCTAGTTTTGAATTAAGTGTCTGAGGTTGTAATGGGAATGCAAATTTAAAGATCTTCCCTGCCCCTAGGCTAAAGTGCACCTGAAGCCTGGGGTAGGAGGCTTGTTTTTCAGTAGATACTTTTTGATTGGCCAGTGGGTCAATAAGGTTGTTACATTCTCTGAGCCAGGAGAAGGCTATATAAGCCCTGATGTGTAGCTTTGTTTTGGGGCTCACTTTGAGAAGTGTTCTGTGATTTGATGAAACTCTGGGCTAGCCGTTGTCCAGAGCCCCCCGGCTTTGAAACCCAGATGTTGTTTGGTATGGATGTAATGGTTGCACAGTTTGTAAAGCTGTGTACTTGATCTGTTTTTGTCTTGATAATTGTCTGTATATTCTGAAATTCGGGGTGCTGACCTTTTTCCCCTGAACAAGGTAAACGATATATGTCTGACTGATTAAAGTAAGCTTGTTAACCCATTTTGAGTTGCTTTCCTTTAACAGAGGCCAATTTTGAACTCAGGCCTTCCTGACTCCAGGGCCGGTGCTCTATTCACTACACCACTTAGCTGCCCCCCTTTGAGGATCTTTTGACAATATTATTTCAGAGTTCAGATGAATGCAAGCACAAAGTTGCTTATGAAATTGGATTTCCAATCACTGGACAATGTGCCAAAATGACTGGCAGTATCTGGTGGAGATTTCTGGAGTAGGACCTCCTCTAGAGTGTTTTTAGCACTTAGGAACATTTTTAATGCTTTGCTTCAGACTGGAACACATCTTCTGGAGGCCTAGCACAATGTAAACCTTGGATAAATATCACTTGGTGTTAATAACTTACAACTGGTAACAGTTTAAAAAAAATACTACATAAAATGATCCTTCCTCCTCCGTCTGTCAAACCACATCACTTTGTTCTTTTGATAAGCATCTCCATGGCTGCTACCACCTCCAGAATGTCTTCCTAATACATTGATGCCCATTTCTACTGACAAGTCATTGAGTTTGATATTTCTGGAAATAGCTAGTGCCATGAGGAGATCATGTTTGTAAGGTAACTTATTCAGGTCCATATCAATTTCTTTAATTTTTTTGTTGCTTTTCATTTCTACATTACAATCATTTCTGGAAATAGCCACTGCTAACCCACCCACCCCCCTTCAAAAGTCACATCTTCCTTTGTCACAAAAACAACTAAGTAAAAAAGAAAACCCAAATGAATGACAGTTTCTAAAATGTATATAGCATTCAGTTATAATAGTCAACAACCTTCCACTTCCACCCATACACAGCTTTCTGCCAAAACAGAGCTATATTTCCTTATCTTTTGTTGTCCATGACCATTATTAGTTGCTCCATTACTTACAGTTTGCCTTCCTTTTTGAGCTACTTTCACTTGCTTTGCTTCTATCAATGTAAATTTTTTTTTGGTTCTTATTTGAGTGCATCAATTCATACAAATCTTTTCATGTTTCTCTGAATTCTTGACGTCGTCATATTTATGATTCTTTTTACTCCATTCCTTTCCATTAATGTATCAGCCAGTTAGTCAATAAGCTTTAATTAAGTGTCTACTAAATGGCAGACACTGTTCTCAGTCCTGGGAATACAAAGAAAGATAAAAGACAGTCCCTGCTTTTAAGGAATTCCCAGTGTACTAGAGGAGGAAACATGAGAACTATATACAAAGAAAGTATAAAAAGGATAAATTGGAGATAATCAACAGGAGGGAGGCACTAGAATTAAGGGTTGGTTCAGTTATTCTCCAAATCCATTAGATAAAAATTCAGAAGACAAAAATAAAGTCAAAACATATACAAGCAAAGCCTCAAAGAAAAATGTGAGGTGGACACAAATTCAACAAGAATTTCCAAAAGAGTTAAAAATGATAACAAAAATCAAATAGGAGTTGCGCATAAAAAAATAGGAAAATAAATGAAAGCAAAGGAAGAAAATTTTAAAAAGACAATAGGTTGGTAGAAGAGGGAAAAATGCTGAGAAAATACATTAAAAAACAGAATTGATCAAATGGAAAAAAGTACAAAAATTCTTTAAAGAAAATAATCACTTAAAAATTGGGCAAGTGAAAATTAATGACTCTGTGAGACATCAAGCAACAATAGAACAAAGTCAAAAGAGTGGAAAAATAGAAGAAAATGTGAAATATCTTATTGAGAAAACAGCTGACATGAAAATAGATCAAGGAGAGATAATTTAAGAATTATTGGACTACCTAGAAGCCATGATTTTAAAAAAAGAGTCTATATATCATATTTCAAGAAAAAAATCCCTCATATTCTTTAATTAGTGGGTAAAAGAGATATTCAAAGAATCTTCTGATCACCATTTGAAAGAGATCCCCAAATAAAAACTACCAAGAATATTGTAGTCAAATTCTAGAGTTCCCAGGTCAAAGAGAAAATATTGGAAAGAATTGGAAAGAAACAATTCAAATATTACAAAGCCACAGTCAGTATCACACAAGATATAGTAGTTGCCTCATTAAAGGAGTGGAGAGCTTAAAATATGATATTCTGCAAAGCAAAAGAACTAGGAGTAGAAACACGAATAATTTACCCAGTAAAATTGAGTATAATCTTTCAAGGGAAATGGATATTTAATGAAATAGAAGACTTTCAGGCATTCCTGATGAAAAGATGAAAGCTGAATAGAAAATACGACTTTGAAATATCAGGCTCATGAAAAGTCTAAAAAAGGTAAACATGAAAGAGAAATCATAATGGACTCAATAAACTTAAACTGTTCAGCTTTCTGTATGGGAGGATGAGACATACATCTTCTAAGAATTGTGCCATTAGTAGAGTAGTTAAAGAATTCTACATAGGAAAATGATGTGGGAATGAGTTTATTATGTTGGGATGATGAAAAAAGAATGGATAAGTGAGAAAGAAGGATGCCCTGGGAGAAAGGGGAAGGGAGAAGAATGGGGAAAATTATCTCACATATAAGAGGTATGAAAAAGAAAGGCTTTTACAGCAGAGTGGGAAATGGTGGGGGTGGGGTTGACCAGGCAGCATTTGAACCTTGCTCACATCTAAATTTTTCTAAAGGAGGAAATATATGTATGTGTATACAGGAGAGTAGGAGGGAAAGAGGACAAGAGAAGAGGGGTGTGTGTGATAAAACAGAGGGCAGATAAAAGAATGCATTTGTCAGAAGCAAAAGAGACTTGAGAGGAGGGAGAGGATAAAAAGAGAGAGGGAATGACAAATAGAATAAACCAGGATGGAGGGAAATTCACAGTAGTAATCATAACTTTGAAGGTGAATGGGATGAACTCACCCACAAAACAGAAGCAGATAGCAGAATGGTTTAGAAACCAGAATCCAATGACATGTTTACAAGAGACATGCTGGTAATTGAGAGACACATATAAAGTCAAAATAACGTGCTGGAGTTGAATGTATTATGCTTCATCTGAAGTAAAAAATCATGATCTCAAAGACCAAGTAACAAGGATAAGCCAGGAAACTGCTTCTTGCTAAAGAGAACAATAGAGAATGAAGTAACATCAATACTAAACATTCACACCAAGTGGCATAACATCCAAATTCTTGAAGAAAAAGTTAAATGAATTACAGGAGGAAATAGAGAGTAAAACTATGCCAGTGGAGGACCTTAACCTTCCCTTATCAGAGCTAGATAAATCTAACCACAAAATAAATAAGAAAGAAGTTCAAAAGATGAATAGAATCTTAGAAAAGTTAGATATGATAGATCTCTGGAGAAAACTGAATAGGAATAGAAAGGAGTTTATCTTTTTCTCAGCTGTACAGGGCATCTTGACAAAAATTGACCATGTATTAGGGCATAAAATCCTTACAACCAAATGCAGAAAAGCACAAATATTAAATACACCCCTTTCTTACAATAATACAAGAAAATTATATTTAATAAAGGGCTATGGAAGCATAAATTAAAAGCTAATTAGAGACTAAGTAATCTAATCCTAAAGAATGAGAGGGTCAAATAACAAATCATAAGAAGAATCAATAATTTCATTAAAGGGAATGACAATGAAAAAACAGTCCAAAATTTGTGGGATGCAGTCAAAGAAGTAATTAGGAGAAAATTTATATCTCCAAATGTATACATCAGTTAGAAAGAGAAAGAACAGATCAATGAATTGGGCATTCAACTAAAAAAAACCTAGAAAAAGAACAAATTTAAAATGCTCAATTAAACACTAAAATGAAAATCCTGAAAAACCAATGGAGATATTAATAAAATTGAAAGTAAAAAATGAACTAATAAATAAAACTAGGAGCTGGTTTTATGAAAAAAATTCCAATAAAATAGAAAAACCAAAATTTAATTTGATTAAAAAAATCCAAATTACTAGTATCAAAAATGAAAAGGGTGACTACAGCACTGGTGAAGAGGAAATTAAAGCACTTATTATGAGGTTTTTTGCCCAGTTATATGACAATAAAATTGGCAAATCTAAGTAATATTGATAAATATTTATAAAAACATATAAACTGCCTAGATGAACAGATATGGAAACAGAATAACCCTATCTTAGATAAAGAAATTGAACAATCCTTCAATAAACTGCTTAAGAAAAATCCCCAGGACTAGAAGGATTTACAAGTGAATACTACCAAACATTTAAGGAATAATTAATCCCAATACTATATAAACTATTTGAAATATATATATAGGAAAATGAATGCCACCAAATTTCTTTTGTGACTCAAATATGCTTTTGATACCTAAACCAGGAAGAGCAAAAACAGAAGAAAAACTATAGACCCATTTCCTTAATGAATATTGACGGGAATGTTTTAAACAAAATACTAGCAAAGATATCTATCTATCTATCTATCTATCTATCTATCTATTTATCTATCTATCTATCTATCTATCTATCTATCTATCTATCTATCTATCTATCTATCTATCTATCTATATCTATCTAAAATACAGCAAGATATCACAAAGATCATATAGGTAGGATTTATAATAGGGATACAGGGCTGTTCAATATTAGAACAACTATTAGTATAATTGACCATAAATAACAAAAAATCATACGATTCTATCAATATATTCAGAAAAATCATTTGACAAAAGCACTCATTCCTATTCAAAACAACAGAAAGCAGTAATCAATTAAACTTTTCTTAAAATGATAAGTAATATCTACCTAAAAGAAAGAACAAACATTATTCTTAATGGAGGTAAGTTAGAAACCTTCCCAGTAAGATCAGGGGTGCAGCAAGGAAGTCATCATTATTTTTCAATATTGTACTACAAATTCTAGCTATAGTAATATGATAAGAAAAGTAAATTGAATAAATAAAATAGGGTTAGGCAAAAAGGAAGCAAACTACTGCTCTTTTCAGATGCTATGACTTTGTCTGTGCTTATGGAAAAGTATATCACAGACTTTTGTGGGACGGAGATTTGGACCAATTCTTCTTGTCTTACTCTCTTAGCAAATGTCTCTTTGTAAATGCTAATTGAATCTAAATTATTAACTTATGTCAATTTATAATTATGTCAAGAAGCAAACCAGTGGGGCTTCTGAGTTATAGCACCAGACAGGCAGCCTTCAGCCCCCTACAGCCTTTAAAGGCTACAGTACCTCCGATCTGGGGACCCAATTCCTGAATGTTACTGAGAGTTGTGATTGTCTCAAAACATGTGCTATGTACATATTTGGAATTTTATATTATTTCTACTTCTCAAACCAGTTCATAGATTTAAAAATGGAAGGGACCTTAGAGGCCACTGAGTCCAATCCCTTCATTTTATAAATGAGGAAACTGAGGCAAACAGAGGTAAAATGACTCGGATCACAGTCTGAGGCTATATTTGAGCTTGGGTCTTCCTGATTCTAGCTCTAATGGTCTATCTGCTTTACACCCTAAATGCTTTAATTATGTAACTATGAAGATGTAGCCTGTTAGATAAAAACCTGGCTATTTACTTCTTAATTTTTCATCAAGTATATCCTCAAAGGTTTTACAAATATTTTTTAAAGCACATATATGGGTCAGTAGTATTGTCTTACTATTTGACTTTTAAAAAACATAGAGACTATACCTGTAATCTCAGTGTTAAAGGAAATATCTAACTAAGAAAAATCCTTCCATGAATGCATGTCAGCACCTTCTCTGAAACTTGAAATCTACCTAGAGCATAGAGAGGTTAAATGACTTACCTAGGGTCACAGAGCCAATATGTATCAACTGTGGGACTTGAACCCAAGTCTTTCCTGTTCCAGACCCAGTTCTTTGTCCACTAAGTCATGGATACTCCTCCCTGGAAGCATTTAAATGAAGGTAGTCTTTTTGATGTTTGATGAATCATACTTTATTTCAGGTATATTGAATATTGATCCCAGAGTGCCTTAAATAAATGTGTTGCTTCCATCCTGGGTTATTCCTGTAGATTCAGTTTTCCAAACTTGATCTCCCTATGTATCATTACTACTTCTCATAACATATTTAGTTTTGGGAGTAGAGAGCAGGGTAAGAGCCAGAGTGGAATGGCTCCATTATCATTGCTGATGAGTAAAGGTCACAGTGGATAGAATACTGTGCTTGGAATTGGAAAGACACATCTTTCTGAGTTCAAATCTGGCCTCAGACATTTACTAGCTATGTGACCCTGAGCGAGTCACTTATCACTGTTTGCTTCACTTTCCTCATCTATAAAATAAGCTGGAGAAGGAAATGGCAAACCTTTCAGTATTTTTGCCAAGAAAACCCTAAATGGGGTCATGAAGATCCAGACACTACTGAGCCAACTGAGTAGCAACAAGAGAGGTCACTATAGAAATTTTGACACAACTTATCTGTGTCATGTCCGTTGTGTTTCTTCTTGTTTTATCTATGACTCCCTTGGGGCTGGTCTAGTATTGCTAAGCCTGTACAGGCTTAATTTCTCCTCAGCTGCTTTTCACTATTTTTCAGTCACCTTGGAGTTATGTTTGGGGATTGGTGGTGATGGTGGTGGTGGTAATACAAAGTAAGGCAGGTCAGTTTTACTATAGCAACCAAGAGGGCGACGAGAAGATTCACCTTCTTCTATGTAAGTAGTTTTGCAAATGAAGTTGTAGTATAAAATAGTGATAATAGCTAGCATTTATATAACACTTCAAGATTTACAAAGGACTTTACAATTATTATTTCATTTGATCCTCATAGTGACCCTGGAAAGTAAGTGCTATTATTATCACCCCCATTTTGCAAATGGGGAAACTGAGGCAAAGAGAGCTTAAATGACTCACCCAGGGTCACACAGATAATAAAGGTCTAAAGTTGGATTTGAACTCAGGTCTTTCTGTCTCCAGATCCATCTCTCTTTTCACAGTGTTACTTAATTGCCTCTGCTATCACATTTATTGACAAGATTGTTTCTCAGATGAAATGGTATCTAGACTCTTTCATCCTCCTAGTTGGAGTAACTGTAAATTAGTTAAAGTTTCCTAAGCAATGCTGATTTGGAGTTCATATCTTCAGTTTTGTCCATTTCCGATTCGAAGGGAGTCAATGGTTTGTCTAAATTGACCAGATTGGTGTTGCTATAGCAACCTGTGATACTTTCCTCATCTTTATCTCCCTATCCCCCTATTTTCTTTAACTTTTTCTCTTATCAGTTGATGATCTGTTTGCACCTAGGTAGCTGTTTCTGAAATGATGGCTGCTGTAGCCTGTCACTTCCTCTCCATTAAGACTGAGTCAGTCTCACTCTTTATGGTGCCTGGTGTCTACTGTCTTCTGTTTCTTCTTGAAGATGAAATTCACTATGTAATGGAGTGAAATTTCTAAATGATTTTCAAGCTTTGGTTCTTTTTCACTTTGTTATGTTTCCATTCCAGTGTTTTCTAATATTGTTTTCACCAGTGTTTGCACCATTCTCCACCGTGCTGCTTCTTTTTTTTTTTTTTTAAAGCAATCGGGGTTAATTAAGTAACTTGCTCAAGGTTACACGGCCAGGTGTTTCTGGGTGGGTGCTAAGTGTCTGAGCCCGGGATTCAATCTCCAGGTCTTCTCAACACTGGAGCTGGTGCTCTTACTCGCTGTGCTACCTGGCCGCCCCATCCACCATGCTTCTTTTTGTGTTAAAGTTGTTGACTATCAGTCATAGTATATGCTGAAAATTTGAAGAATGTTCATAGAATTTGTTCTCTTTTTCATTCTCTGCAAAGAGATGCTGACTTATCACCTATAATTATCTTCATGGAAATCTGCCTTTCTTCTTATGAGCTCTAAAAGGCAAAATGACCAATGTTACCATGTTACAATGTGATTTGTTGCCTTTGGATCTATAATCAAATCAACTAGTCCACTTCTCTTATTTATATCTCCAAAGAGAAGCTCTGAACAATTATTCTATTTGGCCATACCATTTTATATTTACATGTTATATTATAGAAGAATGTCACTATAAGTGTGCTTCAGTTCCTCCAATAATGAATAATGTGTCAGCTCTGGTTGTTGGGCAGAGAACACATATCTGATGTGCCCTGATTGTCTCTCCAATTAGAATATGAGCTCTTTAATAAGAGGGGCTGTATTGCTCTTCTAGTTATACCTACTGGGCTTAGGTCAGTGCTTGACCCATAGGAAGTATTTAATAAATACTTTTCCCTTCCTTTCCTTCCCCTTTCCTTTCCCCTTCCCTCCCTTTTCTCTAATAAAAATAAGTTATTTTGTATTTGAAAAATTCATTTAATACATTTGATCTCAAAGATGAATTTCTATGTAAAATGTTCTAATAGCTTAGTAGTTATTCCCTGTTTTCCCTTTTGTTATCTATCCACTTATCTTTGTTCTCTGTGTTAATGTTTTCCATTTATGTAAAGTCAGTATTATGTTGATGGTCCTGGTTCTACTTTCTTTGCGTATTATTACATGTCTTTTGAAATTTCCTTATATTTCTCATTTATATTATTTTTAGATTTGATTCATTCCATTCCATTGACATACCGTATATTATTTAGGGATAAGTATTTTAGAATACATAATAATAGGGGTGGCTAGGTGGCGCAGCGAGTAGAGTGCTGGCCCTGGAGTCAGGAGGACCTGAGTTTGGATCCAGCCTCAGACACTTAAAACATACACACACACACACACACACACACACACACACACACACACACACAACCTAGCTGTGTGACCTTGGGCAAGTTACTTAACCCCAATTGCCCTCCAAAAAGCAAAATAAAATAAAATAAAATACATGATAATAATAATAATAATAATAAAGAGAGGATAACATGTGTTCTAATGGGTCTAGATTGGCTTCAGGGTAAGAAAGACAGGAGTTCAAGTCCTGTTTGACACATATTGGCTTGTGACCCTAGGTTAGTCACATAACTACTTTATGCTTAGACAAGTCCAAGAGGTGTTGATCTGTATTGGAAGATGAAATTCCTCTTTAGGAGCTTCCTACAATGATAAAATATTATTGCTATTATTAGTTCTAATAACTTTTATAAAGTACATGAAGGTTTACAATGTACTTTCCTCATAGCATTTCTTGGAGATAAGCAGTGTAAGCACTATTATCCCATTTTACAGATGAGGAAACCTGCCCTTAAAGGGTAAGTGACTTGTCTGTGACTGCACAGTTAGCTAAATGTCAGAACCAGGATTCTGATAGAGTTATCCTAGGTCCCTTTTCCAAGAGACTGTGCCATACATCATGCAATGGTAGCAAAGTTGAATTGTAATGGTGAATAAAGTGACGGTGTAGCTAGGTGATGTTGGATAGAGTTCCAGGTCCAGAGGCAGGAAGACTCCTCTTCCTGAGTTCAAATCTGGCCCCAGACACTTACTAGCTGTGTGACCCTCGGCAAGTCACTTAACCCTCTTTGCCTCAGTTTCCTCATCTGTAAAATGAGTTGGAGAAGGAAATGACAAACCACCCCAAATGGGGTTATGAGCACTGAAAAATGATAAAAAAGTGACTGAACAGCAACAAAAGCGAAGATGAGTGCTTTATTCTTTAGCTCATCATTTCTAGGTTCTGTTGTATTTTGAGGGGTGGAAGAGTGAGGATTGTAGGCACTCTTCAGGGGTCCTAGAGATTAGCTGCTTTCTCCTCATTGCTATGTACGCTCACTACCCATTATGGGACTTATGTAGCCACTGACTAAGGTGGAGAGAATTTGTTACTGGTTATTACAAATAGATTTCTGCTTCCTCTGAACTTTCAATGAATTCAGCAACAATATTTTAAGTACTTTTATGGGCAGCACACTGAGGGGATACAAAACCAGAAAAGTAACAGTCCCTGCAGGTCAGTAATTATAATCTACTGGGGAGGGAAAAGAGATTTAACCTTATACAGCATAAGAAAAGACAAAATAATTTGAGAAGGGAGAGAAAGCAAATTATGGGATGGAATGCATTAGGAATCAGGGAAGATTTCATGAAAGTAGCTCTGATCTAAGCCTTCAAAATTGATAAGGAATTTGGAAGCACAATGGGAGACTGGAATAGAAGCTGGCCTGCTAAAGTTGGAGAGATAGGGGAAGGGAACTCCTGGGTTTAAGGAATAGTTTTTTTGGTATAGTTGACCTGGATGGGATACTCTCATTCTATTTTTTTTTCACTGCCCGTCATACCTACTCTCTCCCAAATGGAGATTGTCTCTGATTTGGAATCTTGAAGCGTCTAAGAGTTCTGGTTCCTATGGACCTCCTGCAGCAATAAAAGCACAACTATGAAAATGAGATCAATTTAGATTATTATAGTCTTTTATCATATATAGTCATGTATATTACATATAATATGATAAATTCATTCTTGTATAGTATTGTAATAGTTTTAGTCTAGTGATGTTGTTGGTGTTGATATCCTGTTGAGCAGAGTTATTGGAAGAATCCCATGTCTATTTACTCATTTTACCCTCTGGTGGGCAGCACCACTCCTTTCCAGCTACTCCCTTGGTTCCTCAGCTGTGACTTTCTTTCCATTTACTTTGTAAGCTTTTTCCCTTGGAAGAAGTGGTTTTCCTTTCAAACTTGTAATAGAAAAGCAATGAAAAGGCTAAGTGACCAAGGGCCATCCCCACCTCCCACCCTCATCACCTAAAGATGCTGACTCATTTACCTAGGCAGATTGGGGTCTAAGTTTATTTCTGTGTACTGTGAAGTTTTACAAAAAAGTGAATCAATAATTCTCTTTCTAAAATCTGAACTCTCAGGTTGAGAATCTCTTTCTCCCCCTTTCTCTTTCTCTTTCCCCCAAGGGCAAACACACACACACACACACACACACACACACACATTTGCAGGCAAGCCAATGCCAAGGTTATACAATCTATTTCTTTCCTCCTGGGTCATCCATCTCTCACCCTTGGCTTCTCCCTCTCTGCTTCATTTGCATAAGAAAGCACACAGATTAGCACTGCAAGGCTTAACAACCTGGATCTTAAAGTTTACTTTAAAAAACAAGCTTAAAAGCAAGGTAAATAAACTTTCAGGTCCCGGGAATAAGTACCTGGTTTGAGGAAGTGAGAAGGAGTGAAAGGAACAGAGATCTTAGAAAAAAGCAGCTCCACCCAGATGTACCATGTGATTTTGGAGTATGGCACCAGTAAACCCATCCAAGCAAGTCCACATCTGCCTGGAGAGGTTGGATTAGATTAGTTTTAAGGTCCCTTTTGGGAAGCTAGGTGGCACTGTGGGTAGAATGCTGGGATTGTATTCAGGAAGACTTATTTTTCCAAAATTCAGCCTCAGACACTTACTAGCTGTGTAACCCTGGACAAGACCCTGTTTGCCTCAGTTTCCCCATCTCATCTGTAAAATGAACTGAAGAAGGAAATGGCAAGTATCTTGGCCAAGAAAACCACAAATGGGGTCACACAGAGTCAGATGTCATTGAAACCCCAGAAAAACAAAACCAACCAAAGATTGTGAATTTCTGATTCCATGATCTGCTTTCCTAGCCTTCTCCCTGACTGCTTGTTGAGGCTGTTTCTAGAGGGCACCCTCTTCATGAAGTGGCATTCTTTCCACTTTCCATCTTTCATGGATTGACTGCCCCTAGCCTGGAAAGAATAGGTCTATACACCTCAGCCTGCTTCTGACACTCATTTGGTTAGGGCAAATTCTCAACAGACTGAGTAGGGTGATACTGGGAATTTCTAATTTCTGAGTTTTAATCCATCCTTTAAGATTTTCCAGCTGTGTGTGAGCAAATCATTTAACCTGTCTGAGCCTCAGTTTCCGCATCAGTAACATGGGGATAATAATACCCAGAGCACTTACTTCACAACGGTGTTATGGGACTCAAATATATAATGTCTGTAAAATATTTTAAACATTCTAGTTTTTAAAAAATATTTTTCTCCAATTACATGTTAAAACAATTTTGAATGTTTTTTTTTTTTATTTTGAGTTTCAGATTCTAATTCTCCCTCCCTTCCTCCCCAAGATGGTAAGAAATCTGATATAGGTTGTACATAAAAGTCCTCTATACAGGGCAGTTGTTGGTATTCTTGGTATATTCCTAATAGAGGATGTGTGATACAGAGAACAAGTTTCCAGGAAGATTTGGCAAAGCAGAAAGAGTCCACAGGAGCCTTGATAGGAAGCAGGTCCTGAGAAGCCAAGGTGGGAAAGCTGCTGGGGGCTTTCTTTCCTTTTTAGTTTCAAGTAGCTGAGGTTATGCTGGCCTCTGGGAGAGCTTTGTCACAGGTGTGCAAGGTTATGGTTCCAGAGTTTAATATGGCTTCTGTTTCTTTTCAATGAATAAACTTGTTCATTCTTTGGCCTTGGTAAGTCAGCTACTCACCAAAACAGGAAAAAAAAAAAACTAACAAAAGAAAGGGAAGAAAACAGTCTGAGACTGCATAAAGAGAGGCATGGTATCCCAGAGTAGGGAGGTGAGGCTTTCACTGGATTTTCCATTAGACAGGGGTGAGGAACCTGGGACCTTGAGGCCACATGTGGCCCTCTAAGTCCTCAAGTGCAGCCCTTTGACAGAATCCAAACTTTACAGAACAAATCCCCTTCATAAAAGGATTTGTTCTGTAAAACCTGGACTCAGTAGAAAGGCTGTACTCAAGGACCTAGAATGCCACATGTGGCCTCCAGGCTGCAGGACCCCTATCCCTGTGGACTTAGGGCATTTCTGCTGCACCACACTTTAAGAAGGATATAAATAGGGGTGGTTAGGTGGCACAGTCAGGAAGACCTGAGGGTTCAAATCCAGTCTTAGACACTTAATACTTACTAGCCATGTGACCTTGGACAAGTCACTTAACCCCAATTGCCCTGCCTTCCCCCCTCCAAAAAGCAAAAAAAAAAAAAAAGGATAGAAATAAGCTGAACAGTGTCCAGAGAAGGACATCCAGGATGGTAAGGGACCTTGAGACTATGGAGTTCACTTGAATTAATTAGAGATATTTAACTTGGGGGGGAAAAATATATATATATATATATATATACATGTATGTGTATACATATATATATACACACACATGTGTATATGTGTGTGTGTATGTGTGAGTGTGTGTGTGTTGGAAGACATGGTGGGAACAATAGTCACCTTCAAGTATCTGAAGGGCTATTATTGAGAACAGGCTTTAGATTTTTGCTGCTGGCTCCAGAGAATAGGAGTACAGGGTGGAAATAGTAGAAAGGAAGGTTTAGATTTCACAAGGAAAGGCTTTCTACCAGTTTACGCTATCCAGAAATGGAATGGACTGTTTCGGGAAGGTTTCCTCTAAGAAAAGGCAGATTGGTTGATTATTAGACATATTATACGGGGGGATTATCCAGGTATGGCTTGATAAATGTTTCTGAGCTGCCTTTAAATTCTGACATCCTCTGATTCTAGTTCTAAGGGGCTGTCAGGCTAGTAGCCTACCATGGGGTGATGAGCAAGGATTTCTCACATGACCTGGATGGAGGCAATGTTCCAGAGAAGCAAGAAGGGCCCATTAAAGCATAACTAGACCTTGCTGGAGGAAACTTCTGACCCCAAGACTTGTTTGAATTTGGAATCAGACAAATTCATTCTGTATCCCTAAACTGTGCCTTACTAATTTTGGGCCCTTGGGTTAATAATAATAATAGTGCTAATAACAATAGCAATGACAATAGCTAACATTTGTTGTTTGGTCATTTCCAGTTGTATCCATTACCTAGCTGCCCCATCAACTTTGTTTACCATTACAACTCAACTTGGCTATCATCGCCCAATTTATGGCACAGTCTGTTGGAAAAGGTACCTAAGATAACTGCACTATTTGTTAAGTCTTCACTACGTTTTGGGCATTGTGCTAAGTGCTGCTTGAGGGTGCAAAGAGAAACAAAACAAACAAACAAAAAATCCCCAAACCCCAAAACATAGATCCTGTCCTCAAAGAGTTCACATTCCAATGGGGAGATAATGTGGGAAAAAGTTTACATGTTCAAGATATCTACAGCTTAAATAAAAGATAATCTCAGAGAGAAGGAACGAGAGTCTGTGGGAACCTTCCTGCAATAGATGTGATCTGAGGTTCCCCAGCCACTTCTTGGGGCTACTCCCAGGCTACTGCCTATTGGAAGGGGTAGGGCTTAGTCTTGGAGGAGCCTGTAGCAGCAAGCACCAAAGCATACCCAGCGTGTCTGCCAACACAGGTTCTTAGATATGCTTTTCTAAAGGAAAGCAACTCAAAATGGGTTAACAATCTTACTTTAACCAACAAAGCATATATTATTTACCTAGTTCAGGGGGAAAAGTCAGCACCCTGAACTTAAGAGAATACAAACAAGTTACAAGCAGAAGTTACAACCAGACAGAGAAACAGATCAGCAGACAGGCTTCCAGCTGTCTGACCATTACATCCATAGCTAGTCAATTACCAGAAAGGGAAGCATCAACATCTGGGTTTTCAAAGCCGGGGAGCTCAACAGATGCCCAGAGTCTTGTCTGGTCAAATCATACAACTCTTCTCAAAGTGAGCCCCAAAACAAAACCTCATATCAGGGTATATATAGCCTTCTCCTGGGTCAGAGATCATCACAACCCTCATGACCCACTGCCCAATCACAAAGTATCAAGGTGTGAGCATTCCTGAAAAACAAGCCTCCCGCCATGGGCTCCAGGTGACCACATTAAGGCTATTAGGGGGCAGAGTATGTTTTCAAACCAAGCAAGGTTCTCAGAGTCACTTAAGCCTATCAAAGGGCCAAGGGGCAGGGAAGATCTTCAGATTCCCATTCCCATAACAGAGCCCAGGGAGGTGAAAATGCAAGGGTGAAGGAGAAGAGCCCTACAGGTGCGAGGGCCAGCTAATGCAAATTCCCATGGAGATGGCAAGCCAAGTGTGGTGTATGAGAAACAGCATGTTGTTCAACTTGTACTTGAAAAGAATGTGGGGAGCTGATTTTCCTTCAAAACAAAGATTTTAGGATTAGATATCTAGAGCTTGAAGGACCTTGTTATTGTTGTTCAGTCATGTCTAATGCTTCATGGCCCCATTTGGGGTTTTCTTGGCCAGCAATACTGGAGCGGTTTGCCATTTCCAGCTCATTCTACAGATGAGGAAACTGAGGCAAACAAGGTAAAGTGACTTGCCCAGGTCACACAGATGGTAAGTGTTTGAGGCTGGATTTGAACTCAGGTCCTCCTGACTCCAGGATGCTCTAACCATTGTGCTGTCTAGCAGCCCCAGAAGGAGCTTAGAGATCATCTAATATTAGTTAACATTCCTATAACACTTGAAGATTTATGAAACTCTTTACGTGTTAACTCATTTGATCCTTGTGACAATCCTGAGAGGCAGATGCTGTAATTATGCCCATTTTAAAAACGAGGGAACTTCGACACAGAAAGATTAAGAAGTGGTTTGCCCAGCATCACATAGTAAATAAATGTCGGAGACAGGATTTGAACTCTAGCCTCCCTGACTCCAGGTTGAGTGCTCCATTCACTGAGTGACCCAGTTGCCTATATTCAACTGTCAAATTGCTCTTCCTAAAGCTCAGGCCTGACCATATCATCCCCCTTCTGTCTCTACCCCTCCATACACACACACTTAGTAAACAGGAAAAATTGGAAAGAATCAATGAGAGAAGGCACTAGCATTAAGGACCACCAGGAAGGGCTCCCTACTGAAGGTGGAATTTTAGCTGAGCCTTGAAGGAAGCCAGGGAATCCCAGCGGCTTTGCATCTGCTGTTCTGCTTGATTTCAGCTCCATTGAACAAGATGCCCAGTGCTGGGGGCCCGGGCTACTCTTTTTTTTGTGTATTGTCTCTCTTTCCCATTACATTGCAAGCTCCTTGAGGCCAAGGACTGTCTTTCTTTTTATTAATTGCATCTTCAGCATTTAGCACCATGCCTAGCACATAGTAGGTACTTCTGGACTGGAGAAGGGAGATCATTCCAGGCATGGGGGACAGCCAATGAAAACATCAGGAGTCAGGAAATAGAGTAGCTTGTACAAGGAACAGCAATGCCTTCATTGTCAATGGACCCAAGAACACTTTGAGAGAGTGAAAATATGAGAAAACCAAAGCAGGGAGCAGGTAAAGAGGGGCTTTGAACGCTCATGCTAAGCTCCTAGTTCACATGTGAACGTTATCCTATCCCTGGGAGTCTGGGTCAGTGCTTGAGTGCTCACTCCCAATTTCATCTTCCATTATTTCCCAAACCTGTTTTGGTTTTGACAGAGAAAATCCTCCAATCAGAAGGACCAGAAAATGAAACAAGCAACAGTTGCCATGGAGGCACAATGGTTAGGACACTGGCAGGCCTTTTAAGAGGATGCTTTTACCCAGCACTGCTGAGGCTATCGCAGAGAAGGCAAGGGCAGAGTTGGGACTACATTCAGATTTCTTGTTTGTCTTGCTGTGACCAGTCATGGCTGGCACGGAAAATTTTCCTTTGGAGAGTTCCCTTTTTAATTATGGTGAGTCTGTGTGTCCTACCTTAGAATCCATGTCTAAGTCACAGAGAGGAAAAATATTGGCCCCCAAATGGTAATTTGCAATTAGAGGAGAGGTAGGGAGAAGGAGGACTGACTGGGGTGGCAGTGAGAAGGTATTGTCAGGAGTAATGGGAAGGAATTGAGCAAGGCAGAATGTAGGCCGGATAATAACAGGCGAAATAATTTCTCGCCTGTGGGCTAGGCACATCAGGGAAGGGCTGGGAGGCCTTTTGTGAGAAAAGAAGAAAACTGGGCTAAACGCAAAACAGCCTATTACCCCGTAGGGAAGCATCCCAACTCCTGGGGAGAGGGAGGTGAAGTTGTTCTTCCTATTCATTGCTAATTTCCATGATTAAAAACGCAAATTCCAAAGAGATATGTTGAGGCAACCTATTAAATATGAGGGGGCCCGATGGAGATCTTTTTAATATCATCTTAAGGGGAAAAAATAGAGCTACTTTACTTATAATTCAAAGGGAGGTCAGAATCCTTTGTTTCTGAAAATAGGCCTGGAGTCTCCTAGAAAATGAAAACATTCCAATTTAAGTGACTTTTCTTAGTCTGGGGTCAGTCTGTACAAGCTTTCTAGTACACTGGATAATGATTCTTCTATTTCAGGTATGGGTAGAAGATATGAAGTGGAATGGGAAAATCATTGCATTTTGTCTACTACCGGGGTGGGGAACCTTTAGCTTCAAGGTCACATGTGGCCCCCTAGGTCCTCAAGTGGGGCCCTTTGACTGAATCCAAACTTCGCAGAATAAATCCCCTTAATAAAAGATCTGTTCTGAGAACTATGGATTCAAAGGATCATACTTGAGGACCCAGAAGGCCACATGTGGCTTTGAGGCTGCCAGTTCCCCACACCTGAAAAAATCAGAGGTATTGACTTCTGGCTACTTACTAACTCTGTGTTGTTGGATGAGGGTGTTAATGACAGCTCCACTTTCCTCATCTGATTCTCTCTGAAATTCCTTCTAATTTTCAATCTGATCGTTTGACTCTGAGTTGCATTTCGGTCTCAACGCAGATGCTTCCTCAATGGGTGAGACTTTGAACTAGTCACTTCCCCTCTGGTCCTTAGTTTCCTCATTTATACACCAAATAATAATAATTATTGGACGTGGGGTTTGAACTCCATCCCAGATCTTCCTCTCAAGTCTGTGTTCTTTCTTCTGTACTCTAACTTCCCTTGTCCAATGTCACAAAATCCACATGGGAGGTAAGACTTGAACTCGGGTCTTCCTAAGTGGTGTAGTGGATAGTGTGCTGTGTCTGGAGTCAGGAAGACCTGAAGACCTGAGTTCACATTCAGCTTCTGACACTGACTAACTGTGGGACCCTGGGCAAGTCACTTAACCCTGCTGGTCTTAGTTTACTTATCTGTAAAATGAACTGGAGAAGGAAATGGCAAACCAGCCCAACGTCTTTGCCAAGAAAACCCCATATTGGGTTACGAAGCATTGGACATGATTGAAAAATAAATTAAAAAAACTCAAACCCACTGCAAGGGTAAGTTTTATCAGAGGAGAAGAGGACATTTGAGGATCAGGTTAAAGTCATCTCTGGATTATTCGAGCTAAGGAAGAACAGTAACACATAGATAATGTGAAATAACGACGAACCTTCTAATCACATAGAGATCATTCCAAAGGAATTTATCTCACACTAGAATGGATTTACATTCCCGCTTTGGCCAATATTCAAGCCTGTTTACATTGCCTGGATGTAAAAATAAATTGATTATATTTCGGTATTGGTGAGAAGAGGGTTATGGGGAGACTGGAAGACAGGTAGTATAGAATAATGATTTACATTTTGGTAAAGTTCTTAAAATCATGAAACATTTTCTTCCTAACAGTCCAATAAGGTAAGTTGTTCAAGGTTTGGTTTTGGTAGAATTCATTTTATAGATATGGAATCATGAGCCTTAAATGGTCACATAGATAGTAAGAGTCAGAGGCTTAGAATGGAATAATGATAATCATATTTGCTATTATAGAATCCCTCAAAGCATATAAAACAAATTATACATTTTATTCCACCAGGTCATCATAACCACCTTGTGATGTATGTATTGTTATTATTGCCATTTTATAGATGGGGAAACTGAGGCTGAGAGAGCTTCAGTGATTTTTCTGTACTCACATAGTGAGTAGATGCCAGAGGCCTTGAGGGCCGGGATTCCATTTGCTACACCTTGTAGAAACTGCCCAGTGTCAAAGGAAAATGCAAGCTTGTTGACTACTTAGCCATGAATAAACAACAAAACAAAATCTCCTGTATGATTGAGTAGGAGTTGCTTTTTTTTTTTTTGAAGCAATTGAGGTTAAGTAACTTGCTCAAGTTTATACGGCCAGTTATTTCTGGGTGTGGTACTCAGTATCAGAGCCCGGATTCGATCCCAGGTCATCCCGACTCTGGGACATCTTACTCGCTGTGTTACTTGGCCTCCCCTGGAGTCACTTTTAAGCCTTGTTTTTCAGACTCATGCACATTGTGGAAGGCAGATCAGGATAGTCAAAGTAGTACTGAATTTGTAATGATTGAGATGACCTGGGTTTGAATTCAATCTCTGCCGTTTACTAGCTGAATGACCTTGGACAAGTTATTTAGCCCCTTTGAGTCTAGTATCTTTATCTATAAATATAGGAGTTTGGAATAGATGGGAACTAATTCCTTCCAGCCTCAGATCTATGATGCCATGATGCTCTAGGCAGGGTATGGCCAGGCAGGGTTAATTCACAGCTGCCTCAGTATGTCAGTTAGCTTCAAATATAAAAGGATGGGAGTCCAATTTCTCCCAAGTGGCTCCCTATTCAACAATGCCCCCTAATTATTTATGTGGCTTGTTGAAAGCTCTGGAGCTGCTTTCAAAGAGGCAGAGAAGCACTACTCTGGGATTTTTATTGGAGTTTCCCTGGAAACTATTTAGCTCATGGTGGATGTTCTCCTGAGAGTGGTTTTAATTCTGCATTGAACTTGCTGCTTCATTCTGAGGGCGGGATTTGGTCTTGGGCCATACAGCAGAGGACTGGCCCTGAGTGGAGAATGGCCTGTTTTTTTTTAATTTTTCAAATGCTTTATTAACTTCTGATTTACATCATTCATTTCCGCCAGGTTTTGAGTTACAAATTTTCTCCCCATTTTTCCCCTACCCACCACCCCAAAATAGCAGTCCCACAGGATATCCCCTCCTCCAGTCTGCTCTCTTCCATATTTTCTCCCATACCCCTTTCGACTTTTCCAGTAGGGCATGGTGGATCTCTATGCCCCAGTGCCTGTATATCTTATTTCCCAATTACATGTAAAATAGTATTAATTATATATATTTGAATATTTGATTTTAAAACTTTGAATTCCAGATTCATTCCCTTCCTCCCTTGTCTCCCACCCTTACTTGGAAGGTAAGCAGTTCAGTATAGGTTGTACATGTATAGCTAATGCAAAACAATAACATAGTAGATATATTGTAAGAGACTGACTATATTTCCCTCCCTCCTATCCCACCTCCCACTTGTTCTATTCTCTGCTTTGATCCTGTCCCTTTTCAAAAGTGGGTGCTTCCAACTTCCCTCCCCCCCCAGCCTGCCCTCCCTTCCATTATCCCCCCTCTCATCCCCTTCCCCCTACTCTCCTGGAAGGTGAGATACTCTATTGAGTGTGTATTTCATTCCCTCCTCAAGCCAAATTCAGTGGGAATAAGGTTGACCCATTCCCTTTTGCCTTCCTATTCTTCCCCTCCATTGTAACCATTTTCCCTTGCCTCTTCTATATGAGATAGTTTACCCCATTCTGTCTCTCCCCATCTCCTCTCATTATATTCCTCTCTTACCTCTTAATTTCACCTTTTAAGTATCATCCTTTCTGTTAAATTGGTCCTGTGCCCTCTATCTATGTATACCTGTAAACATATATACACACATTCACATATGTATTCATATGCCCATATACCCTCATATTTATGTATTTCTATTCCCTTCAACTACTGAGAAAAGTTTCATCAGTTACAATTATTATTTTTCCATGTAGGAATGTTAATAGTTCAACTTTGATAAGTTCCTTATGATTCCTTTTCCCTGTTTACCTTCTCATACTTCTCTTGCTTCTTGTATCTGAATGTCAAATTTTCTATTCAACTCTGGTTTTTTCAGCAAGAATGCTTGAAAGTCCTCTATTCCACTGAATGACCATATTTTCTCCTGAAACGTGATACTCAGTTTTGCTGGGCAGGTGACTCTTGGTTTTAATCCCAGCTCCTTTGACCTCTGGAATATCATATTCTAAGCTTTTTGATCCCTCAGTGTAGAAGCTGCCAGATCCTGGGTTATCCTGATTGTGTTTCCACAATATTAAAATTGTTTTTTCCTTGCTGCTTGTAATATTCTCTTCTTAATCTGGGAATTCCAGAAGCTGGCTATAATATTCCTAGGAGTTTTCTTTTTGGGATCTTTTTCAGGAGGTGATTGGTGGATTCTTTTAACCTCTGTTTTGCCCTCTGGTTCTAAAACATCAGGGCAGTTTTCTTTGAGAACTTCCTGGAGGATGATTTCTAGGTTCTTACTTTGGTCATGGCTTTCAGGTAATCCAATAATTTTTAAATTATGTCTCCTGGATCTATTTTCCAGGTCAGTGGCTTTTCCCATGAGATATTTCCACATTGCCTTCTATTCTTTCATTTGTTTGGATCTGGTTAACAGCATCTTGATTTCTCATAAAGTCATTAGCTTCCATTTGCTCCAATCTAATTCTAAATGATTCTCCTCATTGAGCTTTTGAGATTCTTTTTCCATCTGGCAAATTTGAGCCTCTTTTGCTATTTGAGTTAGTCTATTTTTTAAGGTGTGATTTTCCTCAGTCAGGCTGTTGACTTTCATTTCATAATTTTCTTGCATCGTTATCATTTTTCTTCCCAATTTTTCCTCCACTTTTCTTATCTGCTTCTTAAGGTCCTCTATGGCCTGTAACCAGCTCGTATTTTCCTTTGAAGCTTTTGGTGCAGGAGTTCTGATTTCACTTCCTCCTGTTCCATGCTTTGCTTATTTTGTCCCCAAAATAGGAGTCTAATGTTGGAATCTTCTGTCTGCTTTATTTCCTTTGCCTGGTCATGTCGCCCCTCAGTCACTTTACTGCTGGGCTTTTTGCCACAGTAGGACTCTGCCACCAGACAGGGGAGCTTTCATCCCAAAGGCTGGGGTTTTCTCAGCTGCTGGAGGTATTAGATGGGTTCCCTCTCTGAGGTCTCCACACACTCTGGCAAGCTGGACACACACCCCAGGACCTCCACCCTGTACTGAAATCCAGATGCAAGAAGGTTAAAGCAAGAGTGATTGCCCCTCAGACTGGTGCTTCATCCCCCTACACTCTGCAGGCCAGGAGCTGAAGCTGCCATGTGGCGCTGGCTGGCTGTGCCAGCACAGCGGCTTCTCGCCCCAGGGCCAAAAGCCATGCACTCCCACTTAATGGGTCCCAAAGTCCAGACTGCACTGACCTCTCACTTTATCCTTCACATCCATGTGTTTATAAATCTGGAAACAGCCACACCTGCTTCTGATCTGGAGTCCCTCTGGCTGGCAGCTGGTCAGGCCCTGAGAATGGCCTGTTTTTGTTGGGAAATAGGAACCTCACAAACTTACTAAAATATTTGTGTGTGTCCAGGTGCATCCAGATTCCAGATCTGGTTACCTACCAGAGCAAATGTAGAGGGTGGATATGGTAGCCTTGGGGAGTAGAGCTAAATGGTTATGTCTCAGACATCTTCAACTTCTCATATGGTTGAAGGCTATATTTACTTATTTAACTAAAATATGGAGTCACTATAAGAGATCTTAAGCATAAAATAAATCCAAGCAAGCTAAAAATAGCAATAACAACCTTATAACCTGCATAGAATTTTTTTTTTTTAAAGCAGTCGGGGTTAAGTAACTTGCTCAAGGTTACACGGCCAGTTATTTCTGGATGTGGTGCTAAGTATGTGAGCCCGGATTTGATCCCCAGGTCATCCCGACAGTGGAGCTGGTGCTCTTACTCGCTGAGCCACCTGGCAGCCCCATAGAATTTTTAAAAAAATGATTTCAAGGGGCTAGAATATTAAGTTCAATTGAATCAGATGGAATTGGTTAGAGAGAAAAGTAAAGTCTTACCTTTGGGTTCCAAAAAATCACTTCCAGAAGTAGAAGATGGGAAGGCAAAGCAAATTGTCAGTTTGTCTGAAGAAGATCTTGGAATTGTAATGGGCTTGGAGATCAGTGGTGTGATACAGCACCCAAGAAGGACAATACGATCTTTGACAGAGGAAAGAGAGTCAGAACATCTAGGAATAAGGAGTTGTTAGTTTTCCTGTACTTTACTCTAGGCAGACCACACACAGAACCTTGTCTTCAGTTCTGGGCACCACAGTTTTGGAATAATATTGACTAGCCAGAGCTATCCAGAGGAAGGCTACCAAGACAGAGAATGTCCTCAGATTGGTGCCATATGATAATTAATTGGAGGAAATGGGGATGTTTAGCCAAGAGCAGACTTGGTGATAATGGGGTATAATCATTGCCTTGAATTATTTAACTTGTATTAAACTTGGTCTGCTTGGTTCATCAGAATAGAACTATGGTATATGGATAGAAGTTTCAGTGAGAGAAATTCAGGCTTGATGCTAGGAAACACTTTCTAACATTTAGAGCTATCTGAAAATATATGTTAACACAGTGGATAGAGGACCAGGCCTTGAGTCAGGAAGACCTGAGTTCAAATCAGGCCTCAGATACTTACTAGCTGTGTGACCCTGGGGAAGTCACTTAACTCTGTTTTACCTCAGTTTCTTCATCTGTAGAATGAGCCAAAGAAGGAAATGGCAAACCAATCCAGTGTCTTTGCTCAAGAAAACTCCAAATGGGGTCGCAAGGAATCAGATATGACTGAAAAACAATTGAACAGTAAAAAAGGGAGAAAGGGCTACCCTGAAAGGTTGTGAGTTCCCTGTCACTGGAGGACTTCAAGTAGAGATTGGATGACCACTTGTCCAATTCATTGTAGTAGAGATTCTTGCTCATTATTTAGATTAGATGGTCACTACATTCCATTCCAATTTTGGGATTCTTTGGGGAAAAAGAAACCTCATTTTAGAAAACTTATCTATATTTGGAAATCTACCAGTACCTGAAATCTGTTTTTAAACAGTACTGCAGGGACCACAGGTGGTTTGATTATTAACCATCCCAGGAATATTAACCTGAAAACTAATTTATTTTAAAAAATTAGAGTAATATCACATTTATTTCCCTTGTGTTTAAGCACAGTTTTTTTTCTACAAGATGCTGAAAATAAACACTGCTTACCTAACTTGCCCCATATTACTGAGGATGAGAAGTCTTCCCTTTGTAAAAGTAGAGTGGGGTGGAAACTTTAGTAATTGACCAAACTTCTTAAAGGATAACTTTATTAAGATATCTTAGACCCATTTTAGTACTATGGGAAAATACTTTATTATTTATTAATATTATTTAAACCTAGCTTTATGTGGTTAAATATTGTTTAACCTAGAATATAAGTTGTAGGTCCACAAAGACCCTCAGGAAAGCAGAAGATTGCCACAAGAAATGCTTGAAGCCCACTGAGGTTTTGTTTTGGATTCACTCAAACTTTGTTTTTTGGGGTCTACCCACCCACATCTTTAGATTGCCTAATAGCTTGTATTTTAGTTTTACCCAAGTTTTGCTGAATGTTTATACTTACCTGCTGATGATGTACATCTCAAGCAATATCTGAAAACAGCCCTTTGTTGCAACTGTCTACATTTGGGCCCCTCAGCTTGTACCTTTGTTTGAATTCTTTGGAATGTGAACTTTAACAGAAATTCCAGGGGAGTCACCCCTTTCTATGACTCACTGCTGCTAAATTGACTTAACAAAATTCTTTTTAAAAAGCTTTTTGGGTTTTGGAGTTTTTTTCTTAACCAACAGCCAAAAATGAATGGGCAGAGCCGGTGGAAGCATGTGTGCTGATTGCAAGGCTTCACAATACCTCTGATCAGATCTGAATGTCTTTTGAACTGGAAAAGAGTACTTCTTTCAAATGTATTGTACTTAAGGCATCCTCTTTGCACTTGAATAATTTCAAAGTTCAAATGGAAACTATGGTAGGACTATTGATGCTTCTCACCCTCTTAGAATCAACCCTTAGCTTCCTTCCAAGAACAGTTCAACTGCCTCTTTGGACACCTGTTCTTGTTTTGTTGTTTTTGTTCAGTCATTTTTCAGTCACATTCCACTCTCCATGACCCCATTTGGGGTTGTCTTGGCAAAGACACTAGAGCGATTTGCCATTTCCTTCTCTAGCTCATTTTACAGATGAGGCAAACAGGATTAAGTGATTTACCCAGGGTCACCTAGCTAGTGAGTGTCTGAGGCCAGATTTGAACTCAGTAAGACTAATTTTCCTAACTCTGTTCTGGTCTTCTATCCATTGTGTGATGTAGAGGTCCTTGTTTGGATCAGCTCAATTGTTAGTGTCTCTACCTTGTCCATTATTTTCTGTTGTTCTGTATGTACTTTATATTTACTGGTCTACTCATATGTTCCATCCACTGAGTTGGAAGTTCATTAGGGGAAGAGGCAGTTGTTTTCATTTTTGGCTTTGTAGCCTCAGTGCCTTAGGTGGCACAATGGATAGAACAATAAGCCTTGAATCAGAAAGACTCATCTTCCTGAGTTGAAATCTAGCTTCAGATACTTCCTAGCTGTGTGACCCTGGACAAGTCATTTAACCCTGTTTGCCTCAGTTTCCCCACCTTTAAAATGAGTTGGAGAAGGAAATGGCAAACCATTCCAGCATCTTTGCTAAGAAAACACCAAGGGCGGCTAGATGGCACAGTGAATAGAGCACCTGCCCTAAAGTCAGGAGGACCTGAGTTCAAATCCAGCCTCAGATATTTAACACTTATTAGCGATGTGACCTTGGGCAAGTCGCTTAACTCCAACTGCCTTCAAAAAAAAAAAGAAAGAAAAAGAGACTATATGTCTTCTCTAAAGGGGTGGCCAGGTAGCACAGCGAGTAAGAGCACCGGCTCCAGTGTCAGGATGACCTGGATATCGAATCTGGGCTCCAACACTTAGCACCCACCCAGAAACACCTGGCCGTGTAACCTTGAGGAAGTTACTTAACCCCAGTTGCTTAGGGGCAGCCAGGTGGCTCAGCCAGTAAGAGCACCGGCTCCAGTGTTGGGATGACCTGGATCAAATCCGGGCTCAGATACTTAGCACCACACCCAGAAATAACTGGCCGTGTAACCTTGAGCAAGTTACTTAACCCCCATTGCTTAAAAAAGAAAACACCAAATGGGGTCCTGAAGAGTCAGACATGACTGGACAGACAACAGTGACAAGCCCAAGTGCCTCACTTAACTTTAGACATAGTAGACTTAAAGAAATAATTTGTGTTGAGTTTAATTGAATTGAATACAAAACCCCATTTCTTTTAGTCTTTGGGACTAAAAGAAGAATCCTGGAAGTACACAAAAGAAAAAAAAATTAATGTCCTATTAAAGCCTTTATACATTAATTATAAGTGCATTATAACCAAAGAACATTAGAGCCAGAAGGGGTCTCAAGTTGAATTCCATCCATCCATCCATCCATCAACATTTCTTTTCTGACCTCAGATATTTACTCAAATATATGACTCTAGGGAAGTCACTTAACCTAGGGATGGGTAACTTGCAATCTCAGTCACATGTGATCCTAGAACAAATACTTTTTTTTCTTTTTAAATTTATTTTTAGTTTTCAACATTCATTTCCACAACATTTTGAGTTAGATTTTCTCCCCATCTCTCTCCTACCCCCCCAATATAGTGAGCCTACTGAATACCCCTTCCCCCAATCTGTTCTTTCTTATATCCTCCCCCATTCCCCCACCCCCAACTTTCCTGTAGGGCAAGATTATGTTTTTATATTTGCCTGTATATCTTATTTCCTGGTTGCATGTAAAAAACAATTTTTTAACATTTGTTTTGAAAATTTTGGGTTCCAGATTCTCTCCTTTCTTCCACCCTCAACCCACCCCCACTGGGAAGACAAACAATTAAATATAAGTTGTATATGTGTAGTTACACAAAACATTTTCATAGTAGTTATATAGTGAAACACTAACTATGTGTCCCTCCATCCTATCCCGCCTTCCACTTATTGTATTTTCTCCTTGGACCCTGTCCCTTTTCAAAAGTGTTTGCTTCTTAACTACCCTCCCTCCCAGTCTGCACTCCCTTCTATCATCCCCCATCTTGTTTCCTTTCTCCCTACTTTGCTGTAGGGTAAGATACCTAATTGAGTGCATATTTTATTCCCTCCTTAAGCCAAATTCAATGAAAATAAAGTTAACTCATTCCCTTTTACCTTCCTGCTCTTCCCCTCCATTGTAACTGTTTTCTCTTGCCTCTTTTATATGAGATATTTTTTCCTATTCTATCTATCCCTTTCTCCTCCTCCCAATATATTCCTCTCACACCTTTTAATTTTACTTTTTAGATAGCGTCCTTTCATATTCAACTCATCCTATGCCCTCTGTCTAGGTATATGTGTACATGCATATACACAGATGTAGACACACAGACATATACACACACACAAGGCACCCTCCTATACATATATATATATATACACACACATATATGTACATATATATTCCCTTCAACTATCCTCATATTGAGAAAAGTCTCATGAGTTACAATTATCATCTTTCCATGTAGGAATGTAAATAGTTCAACTTTAATAAGTTCCTTATGATTTATTTTTCCTGTTTACCTTCTCATGCTTCCCTTGCTTCTTGTGTTTGAAAGACAACTTTTCTATTCAGCTCTGGTTTTTTCATCAAGAATGCTTGAAAGTCCTCTATTTCACTCAATATCCATATTTTCCCCTGAAATATTATATTCAGTTTTGCTGGGTAGGTGATTCTTAGTTTTAATCCTAGCTCCTTTGACCTCTGGAATTTCATATTCCAAGTTCTTCAATCCCTTAATATAGAAGCTGCTAGATCCTGTTTTATCCTGATTGTGTTTCCACAATACTAAAATTGTTTCTTCCCGACTATTTGCAATATTTTCTCCTTGACCTGGGAACTCTGGAATTTGGCTATAATATTCCTAGGAGTTTTCTTTTGGGGATCTTTTTCAAGAGGCATCAGTGAATTCTTTCCATTTCTATTTTGCCCTTTGGTTCTAGAATATCAGGGCAATTTTCCTTGATAATTTCTTGAAGGATGATTTCTGGGCTTTTTTTGATCATGCTTACAAGTAGTCCAATAATTTTTAAATTCTCTCCCAGATCTATTTTCCAGGTGACTGGTTTTTCCAATCAGATACTTCACATTGCCTTTTAATTTTTCGTTTTTTTGGATCTGTTTTATAGTATCTTGATTTCTCATAAAGTCATTAGCTTTCATTTTCTCCAATCATATTTTGAAGGAATTATTTTCTTCAATGAATTTTTGAAATTCTTTTCCATCTGGGCAATTTGGCTTTCTTTTTATTTGCCTTTTTGGAGGGGGAAGGGCAGGGCAATTGGGGTTATGTGACTTGCCCAAGGTCACATGGCTAGTGTGTCAAGTATCTGAGGCCAGATTTGAACTCAGGTCCTCCTGACTCCAGGGCCAGTCCTCTATTTGCTGTGCCATCTAGGCACCCCAGCAGTTTGGCTTTTTAAGGCATTCTTCTCCTCATTGGCTTTTTGGGCCTCTTTTGCCATTTGAGTTAGTCTACTTTTTAAGGTGTTATTTTCTTCAATATTTTGGGGGGGTCTTATTGACTCAATTTTATGATTTTCTTTCATCATTCTCATTTCTCTTCCCAATTTTTCCTCTACTTCTCTTACTTGATTTTCAAAATTCTTCTTGAGTTCCTCCATGGCCTGTGATCAATTCATATTTTTTCTTAGAGGTTTTTGATGCAGGAGTTTTGACTTTGTTTTCTTCTTCTGGTTCTATGTTTTGATCCTCTTTGTCCCCCCCAAAAGATTCTATGGTCTGATTGTACTTCCTCTGTTTGTTCATCTTGCCAGCCAGTTACTTGCCTTTTGAGCTCTTTGCCATGGTAGAACTCTGCCTTCAGAGTGGAGAGTGTCTGTGTCCCAAATTTCTGGGGTTTTGTTCAACCGTTGTCAGAGCCATGAGGAGGGCGCCCTCTCTACAGCCACTACAAGCTCTTGCATGGTAGCATTCCTCACCCCAGCATCACCACCCAAGACTTTGACCCAGAGCCAAGCAGGTCAAAGCAAGATCAATTACCCTCTGAACGGTCACATTTCCCCCCTATGAACTTCAGGCCAAAAGCTGCAGAGGTAGCCACTTGTCAGCAGGTGCAGCCACTGCACCACCACTAATTCACTCTCCTGAAGACTGCTCTAGTTGCTCTGGGCCGTGAGTCTGGGCTGGCATGGCTCACGCCTGGTTTGATAGACCCTCCCTGTTGGCCTCCCAGGCTGCCTTCAGTGGGAGATTTGTTTCTCTTTGTCACTTTGTGGATTCTGTAGCTCTAAAATTTGTTTAGAGTCATTTTATTTTACTCCGATATCTAGGCTCTGACCCCCAACAAATCCTTTTATTAAGGGGATTTTTTCTGTAAAGTTTAGATTGAGTCAGAAGGCTGAATTTGAGGACCTAGATGGCCACACATAACCTTGAGGTCATAGGTTCCTTATCACTGACATAACCTCTTCCTGCCTCAACATTTTCAACTGTAAAATGGGAATCATGTCAACACTTATGACCTAGGGCTGCTGTGAAGATTAAATGAATTAATATTTGTAAAGTCCTTAACACATTGCCTGGCACATAGTAAGCACTTAATAAATACTCATTTTCTTTCCTTCCTTCCTTTTTTCCTTCTTTTCTTCTTTCCTTACTTTCTATAGGCATTTATTAAATACCTTCTATGTATGCAGGCGTTGCTAGGTACTCAAGACACATAGCAACATTGTGAAGTAAACCCAGCAAATATTATTGCATTTCCTCTCCCATTCTACAGATGATGAAAATGATACCCTGAGATTTTATGTGATTTCCTCAAGGTCATCCAACTAGTAAGTGTCAGAAATGGCTTTTAATTCAGGTCTTCCCATTCTCTGAGTCTAGTGTTATCCACTCACTATACCAGTGTGGTTACTTTTATTTATGGATTTACTCCTTCCCTCCCCCCTCCCCCCTTCCCCTTCCCCTCAATGGACTCAGAAGTTCAAGGCTTCTCTTTATAGGTTATTTTCTCCAGCAATGGATTTCCCACTCCTTCACCAAGACCAATACAATATTCTTTGAGAGTTACAATCACAGAGATATTTCCTTTCCTTGATCTTTTTTTTGTTTGTTTTTTTGTTTGTCTTTTTGGACAGAGAAAGTTAGGGCAATTGGGGTTAAGCGACTTGCCCAAGGTCACACGGCTAGTTTTTTGTGTTAAGTGTCTGAAGCCAGATTTGAACTCAGATCCTCCTGACTTCAGGGCTGGTGTTTTATTCACTGTACCCCCTAGCTGTCCCCTTGATCTTTTGATTAGCAATATCGGGCACACATTTTGCATTTGGGTTAAAAAAAAATCACCTTCAGAAGGTGAAGATTGGGAAGGCATGGAAAAAATGTCAGTTTGTTCCTGAAAATGTTTGCCAATGTCATCAAGGATGTCTTGCTCAAAATCCTTTTGGAAGAGGGATTCCCTTTGATGGATAGGTCCTCGTCATGCTCATGATTGTAGGTGACGTTAAGCTCTGGAATGTTACATGCTGATGAAATAATTGATTTTGAACCTTAGGGATCTTAGAGTCCTTTCTATCTAATCTTCTCCTTTGGCAGATGAGGGAGCCAAGTACCAGATGGAGAAAAAAAGTAAATATCCCAAGGTTGCTTAGTTAGTAAGAGGCAGAGCTAGGGAATTGACCTCTAGTTCAAAATCAATGCCATTTTCTCCACACTGCTCAAACTCCTTTGTGGAGGAAGTCCATAGAATCATAGATTTAGGTATAGATCTATTTTTGTCCTTTCAGTTTGAGTATAATGACTAGATTTGACTCATAAAAGGAATTTGGTAATGTTTTCTTTCTAAATTTTCAGCAGCAGTTTTGTAGAGGCAATTTAATTATTTAAATTTGATAGATTATCCTATGAATCCATCAGAACCAGGAGTTTTCCTCCTCCGCCCTTTTGAAGTTTTTTTTTTTTTTTTACAGCTGATTCAGTTTTCTTTTCTGAGACTGAATTGTTTAAGATCTGTGTTTGGTATTCAGTTAGTTTGAAAATTTTATATTTTTAAAGATAACATTTCATTTGTGTTCTTTGTTTTGTTGGTACATAGCCTGCTTAATAGGTTCTGATAATTTTTTTAAAAATTTCTTCTTTTTTTGTCAACATCCTTTACTCAAGGCCATCCACCAAATTGGTAGTGCTCCCACTCACCCAAAATGATATTGTACTTTGTATATCTTTTTATTTACTTATCTATATATGTATTTTAGCCCCTCACCCCTATAGGATGTAAGCAGAGGGCTAGAACGGTTTCATTTTCTTTCCTTATTTCCTTCGTTTTCTTTCTTCCTTTCTTCCTTTCTTTCTTTCTTTCTTTCTTTCTTTCTTTCTTTCTTTCTTTCTTTCTTTCTTTCTTTCTTTCTTTCTTTCTTTCTTTCTTTCTTTCTTCCTTTCTTCCTTCCTTCCTTCCTTCCTTCCTTCCTTCCTTCCTTCCTTCCTTCCTTCCTTCCTTTCCCTCTCCCTTTTTTCTTTCTTTTTTTTCCCTTTCTTTAGTACTGACTACACTTCCTTGGTGCATAGTAGGTCCTTGGTAAATGTCTCTGGGCTTGAGCAGATAGAAATTGTATTGAAGCAATACAAAATATTAGGTGTATGTGGGCTGGTTTTGTTACTGTTGGTCCTTCTGTTTAACTTTATCCAAGAAGTTAGTATGTTGAAGATGATCCTGTCTAAATATACCAGTGCCCTTGAATTCCAGCTTTGTAGGTTATGAAAATGAGAATTTAAGGCACAAGTTAAGAAGTACTTTAAATGAAAATTTCCAATTGCATTAGAATTCCAGCCCACCTCATTATCACTGAGGCAAACGAAAGAAAGAACAGAAGGTAAAAATTAACACAATCTTGGCTCAAGTTCATGGCTTTGAAGAAAAACTTCTCCCTAAGGAACCTGGAGACTTAGGTTTGATTAAACTGGGATTTCAACATCTCTCAGCCCTGAATGAATGAAATAAAAAGGCATTATATCTAATTAGACAGTCTCACAGAGGGTTTGGGCCCCTAGATGATGCTGGTTTTTTCCCCCTCTGAAAATAATTCCCAGAAATCTGTGGTGATTTGTTTGCTTGTTTGGTTTAAGTTACAGGTCTGTTCCAGAAAATGTGTCAGGAAAGTTGGACCCTTTGAAAACTTTTGATGACCACTTTCTTCTTGAGGTGACTTTCTTACCAGAACTCAGAATCTCTTTCCTCCATCTCTTCTTACACTAGAATGAAGACTCAGAGTTTGAGAATTCACAAGTTATTAGACCTTTTATGTTGCTGCCTACAACAGGGCCAGACTAATTTTATTCAAGTCAGGAACATCTATCTTATCTGTGTAATTTGGTCATGGTGAGCATGGTGGACAGATTTCATCTTCCAGGGAATGGACTTTTTCTGTAGAGAAGCATTGTAGTATAGTGGATTGGGGACTGGATTTGGAATCAGGATGACCTGGGTTCAAATACTGATCCTGCCATCTCTCTCTCTCTCTCTCTCTCTCTCTCTCTCTCTCTCTCTCTCTCTTTCTCTCCTGGATCTTTCTGAGTCTGTCAGTCAACTACTATTTATTATGTACCAGGTATTGAGCTAAACACTGAAGATACAATGAAAGGCAAAAGACAATCCCTGCCCTCTAGGAGCTCGCATTCTAATGGGGGAAACAACATATATATATATAAATAATCATATAAATGATTATATACACAATGAGTTATTGAAAAGGTAAATTGGAGGAAGTTAATGCAGGGAATGCATTAACATTAAGGGGAATCAGCAAGATGGGATGTTAGCTTAGACCTGAAGGAAGCTGGACAATGTAGAAAAAGTAGATGAGAAGGGAGAATATTCTAGGCTTGGGGCACAGCCAATGAAAACACTTGGAGTGTGGTACAGCAAGACCAATCTTACTAGATCTCTTAGAGTATTCAGAGGGGAGTAAGGTATAAGAAGACTGGAAAAGTAGGAAGGGGGCAGGTGGTGGAGGGCTTTCAAAGTCAGACAGAAAATTTTATATTTGATCCTGAGGGCAATAGGGAGTCACTGGAGTTTACTCAAGAGGGGAGTTAAATGACCAGTCTTGTAGTTTATAGGAAGATCTTTTTGATAGTGGAGTGTATGGACTGGATTGAGGAGATACTTGAGTCTGGGAGATCAACCAACGGGGTATTGCAATAGTCTAGGCTAGAGGTCAGCTAGCTGGCACAGTGAATCGAGCACTGGTTCTAGAGTCAGGAGGACATGAATTGAAATCCAGCTTTTGACACTAGCTGTTTGACCCTGGACAAGCCACTTAACCCTTTTGCCTCAGTTCCTCATCTGTAAAATGAACCGGAGAAGGAAATGGCAAACCATTCCAATAACTTTGCCAAGAAAACCCCAAATGGAATTACAGAGAGTCAGACACAACGGAAACAAGTCAGCAGCAACAGTAGGGTGAGGGTCTGAACCTGACTGGTGACGATGTCCTTAGCAGAGAAGGGGGCAGATGTGAAAGAACTTCAGGAAGCTCCCTAAGACATTTACTAAGGTATAGATGGATGGCCCTTTGACAGAGGGAGTTTCCATATCAATGAAATCATAACCTTGCCCTATTTGATTGTAAACAGGCTTGCGGTTTGAGATTCGAATCGACAACTCCGGATGCTCCCAGTATACTTGATATTGTAGAAAAAAGGGCTTGGTGTGTATATCGAAACCCATGCCTGCCATTCTACCATATTGTGCTTCACATCCATATTCTGGGAGTCTCAACAGTGAGTTGGATCATGTGAGTTCTTTTTACTTTCCTGCCATAGTGACTCACAGATGTTGCTTGGTATAGGAGAGTTCTGGAAATGACTTTTTGTCTATTTTGTATTTAATTGTCTATCTCAATATAATTCTCCTCAGCAAAATGTACACTTCTTGAGGGCAGGCCTTTTTTTTTTCTTTGTTTCCCTAACATAGCTGTTGGCACATAGTAAATACATGATAAATGATTGTTGAACTGAAAAACTAAATGAATTAAATGGTTAAATTCTCTCACTTTATCCCTTGAGTAAACAAGAAGAAGAAACCTAATGAACTTCACTTTGATACAGAGATTTTGAAGGAAAGACTAAGAGGAAGTCTTTCTCTCTTCAAGGATTTTGTAGGGTAGGAGAAATTCAACATTTTTTCATTTCCTCTGTTAACTTATTTTTACCTTGACTGATGAATGATTTAAGGGCAAGACTATTGGCATTCTTGAGTTAATGGTGGGCCACCCATTGGTTTTAATGCTGATGGATGGCCTGGGTTTATGCCCTGGAATCCACCATGGCAATTTCTATAATGGAGGCCACAGCCGTTCTTGAGGAGTACATTGACTGATCAAATTTTATTGGTTTATAAAAATGTCAGAGGTTAACATCTTTATTTAGGAAGGGAGGGTTGGGACAGCTGTTTAGTTCCAAATCTGGGCAACTGCCTTATTTTCATCCGAAGTGAGGGGAAAAATAGATGTTTTGGATTACATTTGAGTGTGTAATTGTATATGACAGATGTATTGAATTAGCCTTACCAGGGCCCTTGGATCTCTGCCTCTGAACTGTAAATTTTCCCGGACTTTTTCATTTGCAGGTGGCATGAGATGATTTCATGTATATTTCATGGGCTTCAAAAAGGCAGAATAGTTCAAGAACTAATGTGGTGTTGTAGCCCATTCATTATAGACTGGACAGGGGCACATGATTGGGGACTGTTTTATCTGTTTTATCTCTCCAGCTTTAAAAATGAATTAAGAAAGAATGGAGAACACCAAAAGGTTTGGTTGTGTGGGAAAATCACCATCCACTAGGTTTGATTATGTCCTGAGCCAGAATTTGATGCGTTTCCCCCTTCCTATCTTCCATTAAAGCATAAATGTTTCTATTTAGAGAGCATCCTTTTCTTGATGGTGAGCACAGAGAGGCCATTTGTTTGTACCTGTTTGTAATAAAGAGACTTTGAAGCCTGAAGCCCGGCAACTGCATATCAATTTATCTGTGTGTGTAAAGGCAGTTCTTAGTAGAGGAGGCCTCAGTATAGAAAACTCACCGTTGTTCTCAATACGTGCTGAGTTGGCCTTGAGAATTTCTTCACTTTTAGAAGAATCGGCCCTAAGAAAATGACTTCTCTTTCAGAGAAGTCAGAAAGCAGTGCCTTGGAATCCATCCTCTTTGACTCCAAAGAAAGCAAACATTTGATCAGAGTCAGGAGAAAAACTGGGTTCTTAAAGACAAACTGCTTTTCTAGAGCTGTGCAAATTACAAAAATTTCCCTTCGGAGACATTTCTTGAAGTTAAAGTGGTTAAGCATAGCTGTTTACTGCCAATTAGCAACAGCTAAAGTCGGGTTTTCCTATTCCCCACTGAGCCTCTTGCTACCAAGACTCCTTCTTGCCTGGGTTAAGAATATATTTTTCCTTCATCTCCTTTCTTTTTTTCCCCCATTATAAAACTTCAAATCAATTAGGGGATAGATTTATTAGTGGTTGCCTTAATTAGACTGTTAATAACTGCAGCTACAAAGTGATTTTTTTTAGAAGCAGCTCTAATCTGTAAATTTTGTGGATTGAACTTTATTGACTAGGGATTCCAGCTCCAGCTTTTGTTAGCAGGGCATGTAGCTATGCAGACAACCAGATCATTTGGTAGCTGTAGCTCAGAGACATCTCTGCCCCCCACCCCTGCCCCTTTCTTGGGGGTATTAGGTAGGTTGTGGGGCCTCGTCCTCAATTTTTATTATTAATAAGAAAGTGTTCATAGTATGTGCATAGAAAACACACAAGCACTACCTTTATGTAAAGGAGGCCTAATGTATAGGCCTTTGATTTCTCAGTTATACTTTTGTGTAGCTCTACATTTGTTAATGGAACATCACCTTTCATATACCTACTATCTGGGTGGGAATGATAATGTATGTCTGCAATCCCTGATACAGAGAAAGGAGACTGAGGCTGGTAGATCTCGTGAGCTCAGGAATTCTGGACCTCGGCAGGCTATAAGTTGATAGGGTATCCTTGTTAGTTTGGCACTAAGTTTGTCAGGAAAGCCACCAAGGGCCTAATGCTAATCAATCAATAAGCATTTATTGATTGACACCTGGGGGTTGTCTTTAAAAGGCACTAGCCAGAGCCAGCTACGTGGCATGGTGATCCAGAACTCTGGCCTTAGAGTCAGGAGTTCAAATCTGGCCTCAGACACTTGATATTTATTAGCTGTGTGACCTTGGGCAAGTCACTTGACACCCCCCCCCAAAAGGTACTAGCCACCAGATACAGCCATCCTATGCAGGATAAATAGAAGGCAGCTCCAGAAGAGAAGACAATATGATGGTGGGGCTGGGACAGAAAATAGATAAGGTTTTCTTCACAAAGTAGAATTTGAATTGAATTTTGAAGGAATCTAGGAAAAGTAAGAGGAAGAAGTGAAGGGTCAAAGAATTTCAGGCATGGGAAACATCCAGTGCAAAAGCATGGAGACTAGAGGTGGAATGTAATTTTTATGGGAATGATACCCAGGGAAGAGTTTTGTTCCGGTGAGTCACAAAAATGGGGACAAGAGTTGCAGAGCAGTTCGTTGACTGTCATGCAAGATAATGCTTGCCCTCAAATAGCATATGTTCTGCTAGCCATAGCTCTGGTCAAACATCAATATTTGAATGCCTCTCTGAGTTCAGCTATGTGGCCACTCTCCACAGTGATGCAGTTGACAACCTGTTCACATCTTCTCAAACTGTGTGACTTGTCAGTGTTGTCTCATAAATCCTCAGTAGTGGGCTCACGTGCCAGGCCATCTGTCCTCCAGGTCTCTTAGTATTCTGTGGGCGACAATGTCACACATGGGCTACCCTTTCATTATCTGTTGTTCTTTCTACTTGACTAATATCAGGACAGATCAGGGGGTGAGCCTCTGGGTATGCTACCATCCCAGCCTTCAGGTTTTGCAGCTATCTCTGTGGCCCTGGAAAGTTACTTAAACTCTGTCTACCTCAGTTTTCTTAACTGTGAAATGGGGATAGTAATAGCATCTATGTCTCAGGGTTATGAGGATTATATGAGATAATATTTGTAAAGCACTTAGCACAATGCTTGGCACATAATAGGTACTTAATAAGTGCTTATTTTCTTCCTTCTTCCCTCCTCTCCTATCCTTCCTTCCTTTTCTCTTCTTTTCTTCCATCTTCCCTTTTTGATTTCTTTTCCTTCTTCCCCTTTCCTTTTTTCCTTTCCTTTTTCCCCTCCTCCCTCCCTCCCTCCCTCCCTCCCTTCCTTCCTTCCTTCCTTCCTTCCTTCCTTCCTTCCTTCCTTCCTTCCTTCCTTCCTTCCTTCCTTCCTTCCTTCCTTCCTTCCTTCC
>NW_027185573.1:5238585-5242305 GCF_028583685.1 Petaurus breviceps papuanus | reverse complement strand
TCCTTCCTTCCTTCCTTCCTTCCTTCCTTCCTTCCTTCCTTCCTTCCAGCACACTGTGCCTTTTGTCAAAATCCAGGCTTTCTTTCTCATTACCAGTAAGCTGGCCAATACATGATGAACTCTTTGGTCATGGGAATCCATGGGAGAAAACCCAAGGTACAGTTAGGCAGAAAACATGTTCATTTCTCTTGTTGGCCTCCTGTCAGCTTCCCCTTTTCTCCTCTATTCATTCAAAATACCACATACAAATAGAGCAAGTGGACTGCATCACCCTGGCTTTCTTTTGACCTGTGTGCTTGGACAAGGTGAGTACCAGGGCTTAAATTGACTCAGTGAGATCCCATCCTTTTTAGCCCTCCTTACCCCAGGAACCAAAGCCTCCTTCTTTTGTGTCCATCATAAAGAGTTTGGGAATACCTTCCACTAGTATGTGGGTGGGATGATGTGAGCAAAGTAAATGGAAGGAAGAGAAGAAACCATTATTTTTAAATTATTATTATTTTTATTATTTCACTCCTGCTGAGAGCAATTCATCAGTGTAAGAAATGAAGATCCATGTAATAGGTAAAAAATCTTGTGACTTATGAAGCTTCACGAGCATCATTTTAAGTAGGAGGAGATAATAAAAATAACAATTACACTAGTAATAGTTGACATTTTATAGTCCTTTAAGGTTTATAAAGAAGCAGTGTGGTAGAATGAATAGAGAGAGTTTGCCTCAGAGTCTGGAAGATTGGAGACCAAGTCCTGCTCCTATCATATACTGTGTCTTTAACCCTGGGAAAATCTCAGTATCTCCAGGCAACTCTCTAGGCAGTGCAGGAGACAGAGTTCTAGACTTGAGGGGTCAGAAAGATTTGAGTTCAAATCCTGCCTCAGAAACTTGCTCTGTGATAGTGGTCAAGAAAACCTCTAAGTCTTCACTTTCTTATTTGTAAAAATGGGGGGCTTCTAAGAACTTTTCCAGCTCTAAATCTATTATCTTATCCTCCTGTGATTATAAATTGTAGGACAATTCCCAATTTACTTGAGTAGATAGACTTTCTTCATTAGAGTTCTTTATGCCAATAAAATCACAGGTCTAGTTCCTTCCTCCCAGTCCCTCTCCGACCTCCCACCAACTGCAACCCATGGGGATGTTCCACAAAGGTATCAAAAATATAGACTCAGTCAGTCAATAGTCATCCATCTAGTTCAATCCAACCTCAACCAAAAATTCTTTCTATATCTTCAAACAGTGTAACAGCAAGCACCCCAAGCGTCCTCAGGGTTGCTGCCAACACAGGTTCTTGGATCTGCTTTGTTACAGGAAAGCAACTCAAAATGGGTTAACAAGCTTACTTTAATCAGTCAGATATGTATCGTTTACCTAGTTCAGGGGAAAAAGGTCAGCACCCCAAACTTCAAAGTATACAGACAGAATTATCAAGTCAGAGAAACAGATTAAGTAGACAGATTTCCAAACTGTCCAACCATTACATCTATACCCAATCAACATCTGGGTTTCAAAGCCAGGGGGCTCTGGACAACGGCTAGCCCAGAGTTTCATCAAATCACAGAACACTTCTCAAAGTGAGCCCCAAAACAAAGCTACACATCAGGGCTTATATAGCCTTCTCCTGGCTCAGAGAATGTAACAACCTTGTTGACTCACTGGCCAATCAAGAAGTATCTACTGAAAAACAAGCCTTCCACCCCAGGCTCCAGGTGCACTTTAGCCTAGGGGCAGGGAAGATCTTCCAAATTTGTATTCCCATTACAAACAGGGAGAAGTTCTGGGAGCTGGGAGGTGGAACATTTTTTTGGGATAGATCTCCCTTAGGAACCCCTCCCTTACATAAAGCCTCATTTTTTTGTAACTTCCATTCATTTCTCCTGGTTCTTTCTAATGAGACCAAACAGAACAAGATCATTAGACCTGGAATCTGGAAGGTTCTCAGCCCCTTACTGGCTATGTGAATTTGGACCAGCCAATTAAATTCTCCAGGCCTTCGTTTTTTCACTGGTAAAATGGAGATAAATACTTATCTCCATTATAATTATAAATTATAATTATCTTATATGTAATTATAAATAAATACTTTTATTCATTAACATTTCATTTATGCTGAGTTTTGTGAATTTTAAGTAATAAAATTTTTTACTTTAATTTGAATAAAACAAGGCACCCTGTCATTCATGTGCAGCAGTTCTTATATGACATTTTCTTAGTTGGGTCTATAGGAAGAGGAGATTCTCTTGCTTGGTCCCCTTGGTCACCCAGTCCATCTCATACATCAAAATTGTAGCTTATGCATTAAAACCCCGTTCACTGAGCAACGACTGATGAAAGTTTTTACAAATGACAAAAATCTACTAAGCCAATATAGAGTGCAAGATGGTGGTTATGTTAAATTTTAATGAGAAATATTTTAATATTTAAAAATTTAAATAATTAACCTTTCAAATTTTCCCCCTTAAGATTGTAGCATTTATAGTTATGAAATTATTAAAGCTTAGAACTATACTATGACTTTTGGGACACCCTGTATGAAAAGGGTTTTGATAACTTTAAAGTGCCTTGGAAATGTGAGATGTTATTGTCATTAGCAATAGCAATAATGGTAATGGCAATACTAGACAATGATTTGGTTTCAGAGTTGAATGGGAAGAAAAGGAAGAGTTGACTTAATTTTGGGAAATTGCAAATTTCCTTTAGAGACCCCAAGTTTCATAATTTAAAAAAAAGCCATCCTTACAATACTGAGATTTTGGTGTTGCTATATGACAATAAGATGTGGAATATAAGGAAGGAAGGGAACAAGCACTTATTAAGTGCCTACTGTTTGCCAGGCACTTTGCTAAGTGCTTGACAAAATGTTCTCATTTGATCATGTGCAATTATTAGCCCCATTTTACAGTTGAGGAAACTGAGGCAGACAACATTAAGTGACTTGCCAAAGGTCATATAACTAGGAAGTGTCTGAAGTCAAATTCGAACCTAGGTCTTCCTGACTTCAGCACTCTATACACTGCTCCACCTAGCTTCCCTCTAATATATAACAACCTCCAAAGAAATAAAAATATCCCACACATGGAGGGCACTGGGGAAGCACATGATGGACATGTGTAGGCTGCACCATAGAACCAATGAAGATCTCTGAGACAGAACGGAATAAGATACATCACTAAGAAATCATGAGGTAGGATGAGAAGATGGTCTGGTCTTGTGGAAAGGCAAGGCATAACAGAGAGATAGCTAGGCTGGGCTCTATAATGGCAGCTTTACAATGGCTGGAGATCACAAGGAAGGACTCTGGTATGTTGGGTGGACACTCTGTGGTGGACTTTGAGGAGGTCATGGGCAAGTGTACTTCACATTGGATGGGCAGCCATGAATGGGTTCTTGAGCCCTGCACTGTTAGAGGGAGATTTTTAGTCAATGAGATCCCAGATGCATTTGTGTGGCTGAGCACTGTTAATAACTTGACAGTCTTTCAGGTAAAGGGAGCTGTCATGTGCCCCAAGTCTTCTCTTCTCCAGACTAAACACCTCAAATTCCTTCATTCATTCTTATTGGGACACAAATATGAACCATTCACATGAACTCAGGATCATTGGTTACTCTCCCCTGGGAGTATATATTGTCAATATACTAAAATGCTGCTAGAACTGTATCTATAGATATAGAACTATAGATAGATAGATAGATAGATAGATAGATAGATAGATAGATAGATA
>NW_027185573.1:5232818-5238575 GCF_028583685.1 Petaurus breviceps papuanus | reverse complement strand
ATAGATAGATAGATAGATAGATAGATAGATAGATAGATAGATAGATATCGATATAGAACTATATCACTATAGTTGTGACCTAACCTTGTTAGAGGACTCCTCCCCATCCTGGTCCTAGGCATGGTGTCCCTCTTAGTCAAGAGCCAGCTCAAGACCCAACAGAAGGGTAGAGATTTAGATCCTCTCTGCATCTAGCCTCAGGCTTAATTGTACCAGGCTTCTTTACCACCACATTATTCTGTTGGCTACTTGATGAAAGGAACTTTCATTTCACCAAGACACTCAGTTTTTTTCAGATGTCTAGGCATACCTCCCTGAATCTTGTTTGTGTAAAGTTGATTTTTTGAAACCAAGTACAATATCTTGCATTCATCCCAATTTCATTTTATCTTTGTTATATATTTCTTGAATTACAGCCTTTGCATTCTATCTACTTTGGTAGAGTGTGAGCTCCATGAAGTCAAGGACTGCATCTTATCTAACTTTGGGGGCTTTCCCAGTACTGACTGAATATAGTACTCTGCAAACAGTAGGACACTGAACCCTATACTCTATTGTGCAGTTTTATATTTTATAGGGGACAGCTAGGAGGCGCCATAGTGGATAGAGTGCTATGCCTGGATTCAGTAAGACTCATCTTTATGAGTTCAAATCTGACCTCAAAAACTTTTAGTGACCCTGAGCACATCATTTAACCCTGTTTGCCTCAGTTTCCCCATCTGTAAAATGAACTCGAGGAGGAAATGACAAACTGCTCCAGTGTCTCTGTCAAGAAAACCCCAAATGGGGTCATGAGGAGTCAGGCATGACTAAACAACAACAACAACAACGTTTTATTGATGGATCACTGTGAAAACCTGAACAGCATAGACTTAAGAATAAAAGAAAATGTTCTGCTGTGGTGATGGTTTAAAAAATACAAGATCATGAAAATTTGTCTGAAAAAGAAAGCAATTTATGGTTTACAAGAGATCCATCAGTGCCAAGAGTTTAATGTATTTGGGAGAATTACAGATAATGGCTACATAGAGCAGGCAGCAGTCTGACTTCAAAAACAGGAAGATGGTGAGTGCTTTTTGGCAGTTTTGGGGAGAAGGAAGGAAGTTGAGAGGGCTGAAGGAAAGAGGAAAGCATCTGCCAAGTGAAAGGAAGATTATTGTTGTCAGAATGTTTTATAGACTTCTGGGTTCAGAGAGGTGGCAGTTCTGTCTAAAAAGCATGTGTTGTCAATAACCTGGCAGTTTGTGTTCTCAGGTGGCATAATGGGAGGACAGCTGCTCTATCAACAAAATGAACTTTCCCCATACCCAAAGAGACCTCTTAGATCAAGTCTCCATAGGGGCAGCAGAGATTAGGGAATCGAGTGCTGGACTTGGTGTTCAGGAACCTAGATTTGAATCTGGCTCTGCTACTTCCTGCCTCAATAGGGGCAGCAGAGATTAGGGAATCGAGTGCTGGACGTGGTGTTCAGGGACCTAGATTTGAATCTGGCTCTGATACTTCCTGCCTCAATGACCATGAGCAGACCCATATTTATTGAATTTCAACTTCTAAGCTCATATTTCTGTGTCTGTAAGGTTAGAATAGTAATCCTTGCATGAGGGGCAAGGTGATATAGTGGATGTGAAGTCAGGAAGATATGGGATCACATCCCCCACTCTGATACATATAGGCTGTGTGACCCTGATCAAGTCACTTAGTATATGAAATTAGCAGTTAAAAAATATGTGCCGATGTGTCAGTGGAGGGAACTGGTGCCGTTATTTTTAGCCAAGGGCTCTCTATGCTGATGAAATAATACATTCAGAACCTCCAGTACCTCACCCCATCCCCTCAAAAAAGCCTTGCATATCTACCTCATGGTGGAGTAAATTGCTGTGTAAACAGTGAAATACTACACAAAATATGGGACTTCACTTGATTTCATTGGCATAGGCAACTCCTAGCAATGTAGGCAGGCATCTTCTCAGCAATTTAATATTTGAGAGCTTCATAGGGTTTTGAGGTGTGAAGTGAGTGACTTACTCAGAGTCACATAACCAGTAGGTATCAGGGGAAGGACATGAACTCAGGTGTCACTAGCTTCCAGGCAGCCCATCTATGCAGACTTCCTTCTCAAAAAGCTACAGAAATCTGAAATATCATATAATAGTCCTGTGTGTCCTCTGTGGAATGGCCCATCTGTGTCTCTAAGGATCTGGAGAATGATCCTGAGATAGCCTAGAATTTCCTGTCCTGAAGCAACTACATTCTACTATGGATGCCATTCTACAGGGTGGGCAAACCAACTTTGCTTCCCAGCTCCCTGTTAGTTCTGAATGACCCTTCTTTGGGTTATTCAGTTGAATGTTGATGTTTTCCCAGTTGATGTTTTCATTGAAAGCTTATCTTTCACATGCAAGAATCAGTGGGAAATGGGGATTGGCTGAAAAGGGACCATTTAAATCCAAGGAAGGGCTTCCTAGCTAAAAAGTAGTTTGATGAAAGAGCAGAAAAATCCTCTGTCAGCCTCAGCAGCCTGATTGGGTGTAAGATTGCTGTGATTTTTTGCCAGCTGGTCCCAGTCTTTTTCAAATTGATGTGCAGAAGATGTGTGTGTGTGTGTAGTGTGTGTGTGTGGTGTGTGTGTGCATATGCAGTTTTTAGATTGGTTAGCAATCTGTATTAATAGTTGGAGATTTGAATTGGTCTTGATGAGAGAGTCAGAGGCTAGAGAGCACTGGATAGATTACCCCTTAATTGTAGCAGTCCTGATTGTAGAGAGGGAACAGCCGGTGACTTAGCTTTCCAGCCTTGGCCTCCATGGAGACTAAATACCCAGAGCCTCTCTCAGCTTTCCTCTCTCCTGGACACATTTCCTGATTTGGCCCGTTGACTCTTTTCTCTTCCTTTCTTGGTGATTTTTTGCCTCTCCCTTTCCATTCCAAGGCAAAGATTCCATACATAGGAACCTGGCAGGGCCAGTAGCCAATAGAAACAGGTTATCAAACCTGGCCTGATGGTAGAATATGGTGGCCTTAATATGTGGACAGTATCATGTGGCAACCAAAAAGTCCAGATCATTTTTTGATATGTTGGTGTTTCTAAACTTTATATTCTTCCTTTTTCTTAATTTCTTCTTTTTTTTTTGGAGGGGGGAAGGTAGGACAATTGGGGTTAAGTGACTTGGCCAAGGTCACACAGCTAGTTTTTGTGTTGTGTCTGAGGCTGGATTTGAAGTCAGGTCCTCCTGACTCCAGGGCCGCTGCTCTATTCACTGTGCCACCTAGCCACCCTTCTTAACTTCTTCTTTGTTATAAGGGATGGCTCTCCAGAAAGGGGTAGGGAAAGAGATACAGTGGGAAATGAAGGTGACATAAAAACATGAGATCAATAAAAATTTAGTTTAAAAACAAAGCAAAAAGAAGACATGTCTAGGGCTAGGGAGGTTGTAGTTTTCTTGTCTCCTTTCTTGGTCCTACCATAGCTGGAGTATTGTCTTTGGTTCTAGACACCATATTTTTGTTGTTGAGTTGTTTCAGTTGTGTTCGACAAATTGTGACCTCATTTGGGATTTTCTTGGCGAAGATACTGGAGTTATTTGCCATCTCCCTCTCTGACTCATTTTAAAGATGAGGAACTGAGGCAAACAGGGTTAATTGATTTGCCCAAGGTCAGTAAGTATCTGAGTTCAGATTTGAACTCAGGAAGATAGGCCTGATTCCAGGCCCAGGACTCTATCTACTGTACCACCTACCTGTCATAACACATTTTAGGAAGGGCATTTTATATGATGTAGAGCAAGGGAAAATAGGATGGGGGAGGGCCTCCAGTCTGGGTCATATGAGGATTGAATGAACTGGGAATATTGAGACCAGAGAAGAAGAGAGACAGGGAGGACATGCCTGGAATGTCTTTGCTCCTAATGTGTTTCTCTTAGAAGCCTTCAGCTCACGGAGCAGCCACCCATAAGAGGATTTTCCTCATTCTCTCCATGTTAAGTAACCTGCATCCCCATCCTCTCCCCATTCCAACCAAATCTCTGTATATTTATGTTGTATAATATACATTCTCTGTATGTCTCTAGATATGTAAATGTATAACATACATGTATACATGCGTATATGTGCATGTTTGTGAATGAGTAATTCTTGAAGACAGTTAGCCTGTCAATAATCAAAGAAACACTGGGGCTAGGGATACAAATACAAAAAGTGAGGGAACCCCTGCCCTCAAAGAGCTTACATTTTACTGGGAGGATGCAACGTGTTCATAGATGAGTAAATACAGGACATTGCCAGTCAATAGTGTACCACCTGTACAGCAATATATGCACACATATGTGCAGATATGTACACACAAGTATAATGATATTCGTACAATTATGTAGATGTGTATATGGACTTAACAAGCATGCATTCACCATCTACAACGTATACTAACACGTACATGTCATATATACATGCATGTACACTTATACACATATGTGTATGCAGTTGTTTTATACATAATGCATTGATATATGTATAATATTATATGTAATGCATGTTATATATACACAAAGAGACTGAATTTGTGATTTCATGGGTGTAGACACTCCATTAATGCAGTTTGCTACCTTCTCTGCAAGTTTTAGTCTTAGACAATTGCCTCTGGTAGACAGAGTTGAAGGATTTGCCTAGGGTCACACAGCCTAGTGTATCTAGTATTTACTTATCTATAAACACATTATATCCTCCTAGTAGAATGTAAGCTCTTTGAGGGCAGGCACTAGCTTGCTTTTTTTGCCCAGCACAGTGCCCTCCATATTGTAGGTGTTTAATAAATGCGTTTTGATTTATTGACATGCTAGTTGTCTGCAGGTGTCTGAAGGGTTTTTCATGTGGAAAAAGGATAAATGTTCTCCCTGGCCCCTTAGGGCAGAAACAGGGGTAATGGGTGGAAGTGTAGAGGGGCCAGTTTTAGGTTGGATGGCAGAAAAAACTGGCAAGCAGACTGTACCAAAGTCATTCTCTTTCCTCCCGAGTCCTTCCCCCTTCCTGATTTCCCTCTTATGGTCCAGGGCAACACAACCCTCCAAGTCCCTCAGTCTCACAACCTAGGAGTCGTCCTGGACTCCTGTCTCTCTCACTACTCCCCCCACCATATCCAGACTATTTGTCAAGGCTTGTCAATTTCACCTCTGCAATATCGCTGGAATTTACCCCCTTCTCCCCTCTGACACTGTCACCCCTCTGGTACAGACCCTTATCACCCTCTCACCAGGAGTACTGCAGTAGCTGATCATGGATAAGCTTGCCCACTCCAATTCATCCTCCATTCAATCACTAAAATGATTCTCCTAAAACAAAGGTCCAGTCATGTCATCCTTCCTTCTTAATAAACTTCAGAGGTTCCCTATCACCTCTAGGATCAAATACAAAATCCTCTGTATGGAATTCCAAGTCCAATCTACCCCACCCCTCCCCACTGCCTTTCCAGTCTTCTTATACCTTATCTGATTCAGTGACACTGGCTGCTTGGCTGTTCCTTAAACAATATACTCCATTTCTGGGATCTGGGTATTTTCACTGGTTGTTCCCCATACCTGGAGTGCCCTCCTTCTCATCTCTTCCCCTTGGGTTCTCTGATTTCCTTTCAGGCTCAGCCAAAATCCAATCTTCTGTAGAAAGCCTTTCCCAACCCCTCTTAATTCTAGTGCCTTCCTGTAGCAACAAGCACCCCAAGCGTTCTCAGGGTTTGCAGCTACCACAGGTTCTTGGATCTGCTTTGTTAAAG
>NW_027185573.1:5216991-5232808 GCF_028583685.1 Petaurus breviceps papuanus | reverse complement strand
TTAGCCTAGGGGCAGGGAAGATCTTTAAAATTTACATTCGCATTACACTTCCTTCAGTTATTTCCAATTTGTCCTGTCTAAATTGTATTTGTATTTAGTCGTTTGGACATGTAATCTCCCCCATTAGACTGTGAGTTCCTTGAAGGCAGTGACTATCTTTTGTCTTCTTTTTGGTAGCCTTAGGGCTTAACACAGTGCCTGTAATATGGTAGGTGTTTAATAAATGCTTGGTTGGTTATCGTCCTTTCTTCTAGAGGAACAAAATGACATCACTATGTTGGAGTCTGACGGTGTGTCTGACTGGCTGATCGAACCCATACAAGCTTGGAATGTTCTGCCATAGGTTGGGCATAAATAGTCCATATAAACATTTGGGGTGAAGATGTTTCTAAATTTGTGTATCTCCCATTTCTTCTAAGCTACTACAGTTCTGCTTCCCTCATAGAACACAGCACCTTTTTTGATGAGGGAATGCCATGCTGAGCAGTCCATTGCCAGCATCTTCCATGTTATGTAATCAATTTCAAAATTCTTCAGAGAGATCTTGAGAAGGTCCCTGTATTGCTTATTCTGGGCACTATGTGAACACCTTCTTTGCATGAGTTCTCCTTAAAAGAGTCTTTTAGGCAAGTGTATATTTGTCATTCAAACAACATGACCAGCCCATTAGAGTTGTGCTTTCTGCAATAGAGTTTGAATGCCTGGCAGTTCAAGAAAGAAGCTCAGTGTCCAGTATCTTATTCTGCCAGGTGATCTTTAGAATCTTCGTAAGACAATTCAAAAGTGACTCAGTTTCCTGGCATGGTGCTGGCAGACTGTCCACGTTTCACAGGCATACAACAATGAGGTCAACACAATGGTTCTGTAGACCTTCAGTTTGGTGGTCAAACTAATACCTCTTCTTTCCCATGCTTTCCTTCAGAGTCTCCCAAACACTGAGCTAGCTCTGGCAAATGCATGTGTCAACCTCATTATCAATGTGTACATTCTTGGAAAGTATATTGCCAAGGTAACTGATCTTATCCACAGCATTCAAAACTTCTCCATTTGCTGTGTAACTGATGGTTTTGTATGGCTGGTGTGGTGCTGGTTGGTGGAGCACCTGCATTTTCTTTGAGTTAGATTGTTAGGTCAAAATTAGCACAAGCAGCAGAGGATTGATCCATACTTTGTTGCATCTCAGCTTCAGAGGCTGCATTGAGTCCACAATCATCTGCAAACAGAAAATCATGCACCAACCCTCCCTCCACTTTAGTCTTGGCTCGTTAGCCTTTTAAGTTAAATAATCAGTGCAACATAGCTGACCTCAATGCCATTGACAAGGATGAACATGACATCAAGGCCAAATCAGTAATGTTGTCTGATGCCTTTAATGAGGAATAAATGCTTATTGACTGACTGAAAGAAATGGAGTGGGCTACCCTGAGAGGTAATGAAATTCTCCTGCACAAGTGGGGCTTAATTAAAGGCTGGATGACCACTTATTTGTTGGGTATATTTCTATTCAGGAAGAGGCTGGACTAGGTGTTCTCTAAGGACTTTTCTAATTCTTTTATTTTATTCTAGCCTTTTTATTTATTTTATTAGATATTTCCAAATTACATTTATAATTTTTTAAACAATCATTTAAAAATTTGAGTTTCAAATTCTCTTTCTGTACTGCTTCTCCTAGAGAAGAAAAACAATTTTATTTCAATTACACATGAGGTCATGTAAAATATATTTCCATATTAACCATGATACAAAAAAAACCCACAAATTTAAACCATAAAAATAAAGATAGTAATATGCTTTGATCTGTATTCAGAGTTAATCAATTCTCTCTCTGGAGGTAGATAGCATTTTTCATCATGGATCCTTTGGAATTGTCTTGGGTCATTGTTTTGATAAGAGTAGCTAAATCTTTCATAGTTCACCATCTTTACAATATTGCTGTTACTGTGTACAGTGCTTTTCTGGTTCTGCTCACTTCACTTAGTAAGAATTCATATAAGTCTTCCCAGGTTTTTCTGAAGTAATCCTGCTGATCATTTCTTATAGCAGTGTAGTAATCCATCACAATTATATGCCACAAATTGTTTAGCCATTCCCCAACTGATGGGCATCTCCTCAATTTCCAATTCTTTGGCACCACAAAAAGAAGTGCTATAAATATTTTTGTACAAATATGTCCTTTTCCTTTTCCTTTGATCTTTTTGGGATACAACCTAGTAGTGGTATTTCTGGATCAAAGGACATGCACACAGTTTGATAGCTCTTTTGGCACAGTTCCAAACTGTTCTCCAGTATGATTGGACTAGTTCACAACTCCACCCACAGTGCATTAGTGTCTCAATTTTTCCACATCTTCCCAGCATTTGTCACTTTCCTTTTCTGTCATGTTAGCCAATATGAAAGCTATGAGGTGGTATCTCAGTTGTTTTAATTTTTATTTCTCTAATCAGTAGTGATTTAGAGGATTTTTTCCATGTGACTATTGATAGCTTTGATTTCTTCTTCTGGAGCCTGTCTGCTCATTTCCTTTAACCATTTATCAACTGGGAAATGGCTCTTATTTTTAGAAATTGGATCAGTTCTCTATATATGTAAGAAATAAGGTCTTTATCAGAGAATCTAGATGCAAAATTTTTTCCTCATTTTTCTGTATTATAAGAGGTGATGGTTGTAGCACCAATGCAATATTTGCAGTGCTGATGGAAATTGTAAATATGCCACCACAGTTCTCAGTCACAAAAAATAACACTCTCCATATAGAAGACAGAAGCAAAACATTTATTCTGACGCTAGAAAACCAAATCCCAACACCAGAAAGTCAAATCCATCATAGTAGCAAAAAAGTTAATACACCATAGCACAGAATGAAGCCACACCATCCTTTAGCCTTCCCACAAACACACACTCACAAGCCTAGCTGTCATAGCAGGGGGCAACACTCACAAACCTGGCTGTCTCCCTGGGTGTATCCTCTCCTCCCTCCAGCTTTAACTGCTCTGACTCCCAGCTTCCTGTGGGCTCTGCTCCATTCTTCAGCAAACTCTTCCTAACACAGGTTTTGTGTGATTACATTCAGTCTATTAGGAGGCATCTTCAAATTCCCAACACCATTACAATGCTCTGGGAGGGAAAGGGAGACTTATTGAATAGAGGTGATATAAAAACAAAATATATCAATCAAAAAAGCCCTAAATTTAAAATGATAATTTCTATAAAATAGCTGTCATTTAGATATTCTTTTTAAGTTTGCAAAGTGATTTACACAGGTTATCTCCTTTCATCCTCAAAACAACCCTATGAAGTACATACTATTACTATTACCATTTTACAAATGAGCAAACTAATGTTGAGAGTTGCTAAGTGACTTGGTTAGGGTAACCCTGCTAGTGATTAAGGGAGAAAAGTTTCATACCACAACAAAAATCCAAAGCAGGAAAACAATCATACCAAACTTTACTATTCTAAGACTCTCCTCAGCTCCCGCTGCCTTCTGGACTCCTTTCACCAACTTTAGGTAGTGATTGTGGGTCTTTTTTCTGCATATAATTTACATGAAGTTATCTTCATTACAGAAAGGAATACAGTTATTAATGTATGTTCTCTGAACCTGCATGAGCATAAGCTTTCATTTACAGAGTCTGTCTTTAGGGCACACTTCATTTCCCTTAGAATAAATTATCATTCATTTATCATTAGTTAGCAAGTTATTAACATTAATATAAACAAATATGTGGCCCATTTTTCCACGATTACCTTTTTAATCACTTAGTGAGTGTAACAGGCAGCTTTTACATATTTTATTTTTTAAATGGCGATAGTTGCTTAATTTCCATATACAGAACTAAAAAAATAATAATAATTCCAGAGAATTTGCAACTGCTCATTCAAAATATAGCTAATTGAAGTGAAGAAGCTTGACATTTTTTTTTTCTTTCCCAGTGACATGCAGGAACTTCCTAACCCAATTTTTCCTACTTCTTGGAAACTTGTCGTAGAGGCTTCATAAGGCCTGGTTCTGTTTTGGGCAAAGAGCATTTGCTAATGAAATTAGGGAGTGGTTAGAGCCAGAAGCAGGATGGTTCTTTGAATGGGGCTTGTTGGGCTGTGATTTCCAGCTGAGTGATTAGCAAGAATATTTATTTAGAATCATTAAGACTTTTAGAAGGTCCAGGATTACATTAGGACTGCTGAACCTTCTGCCTATGCCAATAGTAACTCCATCCTGCCTTAGTAGATGACCTTCATGAGTGACTTTGGCCAAAAGGCAATTCATCAACTCATAGGTACACTATGGGTGTTGAGGTCTTCTGTATTTAGGAGGCAGTGTGAACAGTAGCAAGAACACTAACTTTGGAAACAATAACTTTCTCCATCTCTGATGTTTACCACTTTTATAACCTTTTGCCAAGTTACATCATTTCTATAGACCTCAGTTTCCTCATCTGTAAAAGGAAGAGGCTGTATTAGGTGTCCTATGATGTCTCTTTCAGTTCTAAATCTAAATCATTTACCTCATGATCCTAGGATTTAGTAGGGCAAAGACTGGGATCTTGGATACATAGTCTGTTTCAGGGATCCAATTGCAAGTGTTTCCATCCTAATAGAATCAGAGTTTGTGCCCTCCTGGCCAATCCTTTGGGGAACTACTTTCATATCATTATAAGACATTTCGGAAGGGACCTCAGAGGAGAATTTTGGAATATAAACAAGTGGAGGTAATTGCTAAGGCACTATCATTGACATTTGAAAGATCATGGAAAGTAAGAGAGGTACTGGGGGACTGGAAAAGGGCAAATGTTGCTCTGATTTTCAGAAAATGGGAAGATAATAGAATGCTAAACTATAGTGTAATAAGCTTGACTCCAATTCCAGGAAAATTCTAGATTATTAATGAACACCTAGAAAAGGAAATAAATATTGTAAAGAATTAGCATGACTTTATGAAGAACATGTCCAGCCAGCATAACTTGTTTATATTTTGGAAATGCTTGCTAGTCAGTCAATCAACAAACTTTTATTAAGTTCTTACCATATATCAGACACTGTGCTAAGCATTGAGGTTACATATACATGCAGAAAAACAGTTTCTGCTCTTAAAGAGTTTACTTTCTGGGGCAGCCAGGTAGCGCAGCGAGTAAGAGCACTGGCTCCACTGTCGGGATGACTTGTGGATCGAATCCGGGCTCAGACACTTAGCAACCACCCAGAAACACCTGGCTGTGTAACCTTTAGCAAGTTACTTAACCCCAATTGCTTAGGGGCGGCCAGGTGGCTCAGCAAGTAAGAGCCCGGCTCCAGTGTCGGGATGACCTGGGGTTCAAATCTGGGCTCAGATACTTAGCACCACTCCCAGAAATAACTGGCCATGTAACCTTGAGCAAGTTACTTAACCCCGATTGCTTTTAAAAAAAAAAGAGTTTACTTTCTAATGGGAAGAGAAAACACATAAAAAGAAATTGAAAAGTAGAGAGGGGGAGAGGTTTCTAATGAGAAGATCTGCTAGAGAAGGTCTAGAGTGTAGTCTAAAGAGGAATTACACATGACTGACCTGGACACCTTCCTTAAAATGGAGGCTGTAGCAGGAGCTATCCAATCTGAGTGAGGGGCCTTAGGGGAAATTCCACTATGGCTGGAAAGTACTTCTAGGAAGAAGAGGTTTCTAGGTTTCCAGGTTTCTAGGTTTCTAGCTAGACCTTACCTAGATTTTAGCAACGGGTTTGATACCATAAATCATGACATTCTTGTGAAAGAAATAGACATCCAAACAATGGTATAATTAGATAACAGTAGAAGTGTTTGAATAGTCAGACTCTAATAATTTTTCACTGTTATCTAGAAAGGCATTGTGATAGGTATTGCAACAAAGAAAAAAAAGTAACCAAAAAAAAAAAACCCCAAAATAACCCAAACTCAGAACAAAACAGTAGAGGGTTCCCAGAGATCTGGCTTTGAGTTTCTTAACTTTTTTTTTAATTAGTGGAAGTTTAGATGGTGTGTTTGTCAAGGTTGCAGATGACACAAAATTGGGAGGGTTGGGATTGGGTAGGGGATTGTGTCAGTCTCAAAAGTCACAAAGATTCATATTTTCAGGCTAAAACACTGGAATGAATCAAATAAGATGAAATGTAACAGAAGTCAATGTAAATTCTTACCCAAGAGTTCAAAAAATCAATGTCACAATGCCAAGGTGGTGAATTTCTTGTTAGGTAGCAGTTTATATAAAAAAGATTTGTGTTTTAGTGAACTAAAAACTCAGTTTAAGTCAGGAGTGTAATGTGGTAGCCTCAGTAGCCAATACAGTCTTGGAATACATTAAGAGAGAAACGGTTTAGAATAAAGAGGTGATATTGTCTTATGATATTCTACATTGATCAGATAACCTTAGTATTATTGTGTTCAGTGCTGTGTCACACTTTAGATATGACATTGATAAGCTGGAGAATATTCAAATGATGTTTATGCTGGAGAAGAGATACTCAAAATGACATGATAATTTTCCTTCAAATATTTGAAGAGTCATCATGTATGTAGAAGAAAGAGTAGACTTGTTCAGATTGACCCCAGAAAGCAGAACAAGGAGCAATAGGTAGGAATTGAAGAGAACAAATTGAAAAGAACAAAATTAGCCTTGATGTTAGGAAAAAATCCCTCACAATTAGAGTTGTCTCAAAGTGCAATGAACTGCTTTGGGGGAGTAGTTTTTTTTCCACCATTGGAAGGCATCAGGGAAAGACTGAATGATCACTTCTTAGGTATCATTTTTTGAGAGGGATGGGTTGAATTAGATGGCCATGGAGATCCCTTCTATTTCTAAAATAGGATATATTTTGTAAAAAGGCTAAAATAATTGTATTAGTTGGATTTCCCCCACCTCTAATCTGTACTCTACCTTTATGAGAGGCAAATGGCAGACTAGTTTTAGGCATTTTTTTTTTATTTTAAAATTTTAAACTTAAAAATTTTTAAGTTACTTCTCAAAAAGTTACTTATCAGTGAGTCTATATTGAGCCAGCCCCCTAAGCTCTTCTATCTCTATGGTCCTGTACACTAGTCATTGAACATTTATTAATATCTACATGGTATAGGCACTGTTCTAGGCATAAGGAATAAATTCAGAAACAAAAAAAGGGAAAAAAGTCATTTTCAAGGAGATCCCAATCCATTGGAGAAAGTAACATGTCTAAATATAAATATATGCATAATGAAATACAAAATAAGGATGGCATAATATTTTGGGCAGAGAAAAATTGATACTGTCCAAGCAGAGAACTAGGCAACCAATTATCAGGGAAGCTATAGAAGGTATTCTTACTTCAGGATAGTGTCGTGCAGTATAATGGAGTTATTGTTAAGTCATTTCAGTCATGTCTGACCCTTCAAGACCCCATTTGGGGTTTGCTTGGCAGATACTAGAGTGGTTTGCTGTTTCCTTCTCCAGCTCATCTTACGGATGAGCAAACTGAGGCAAATAGGGTTAAGTGACTTGCCCAGGGTCATATAACAATACATACAACAATAAGTGTCTGAGGCCAAATTTGAACTCATGAAGATGAATCTTCTTGATTTCAAGTCCAATGCTCTGTCCACTGTACCACCTAACTGCCCCAAGCACCTGGGTTCAAATTCTTTCCTTGCTATTTATTCCCTGTATGACCATGTACAAATCATTCCACTTTTCTGGCATTCAGTTTTCTCATATTTAAAATGAGGGGGTTGAGCTAGATGATTTCTATGGGCTTTCCCAGATCTGACTTGATGTTCTTAGGAGGACCTCTAGTTCTGAGATGCTGGTATGAGAATGATGACCTCGAGGCATCAAAGTACTTTATGAATCACCAAAGCAAAATTCCATTGCAGTTTTCATGTTCGTACATTTCAATGTACTTGAATCCTTGGAAAATGAGGTGTCCACATATGTTTTCCTCAGTTATTCTAAGATTCCTCTCACATCTTAGATTACATGATTCTTTTTCCATTGAACCTCTCCCTTGGGACCGTCTGCATTACCCTATACATGAATTATTTCAACATCCTACCTGGTCTCCCTCCACATTCTGCAGATTGCCGTTCTTGAGACATTACTATATATTTGAACCTCACATAAACTCTGATGTAATACAAGCATTGTTATTTCCATTTTACAGATGAAAAAACTGAGGCTCAGAAAAATTAAGTGAAATGGCCATCTTCATAAAGCTAGCAAGCATATGGAATAGAATTCAAGTCCTAATTCCATTGTCCTGATTACAAGTCTAATGCTCTGTGCACACAATCTAGCCCTCATTGCCTACTGAAATATCCTACATTTAATATCGATTTTGTCTTGGTGCTTACACTGCTTATCCTGGGGTATCCACTTAAAATTTGGGTCCTCCTTTAATGTTGAGTTGAAATCCTACCTCCTCCGTGATTTCTTCTTCCATCTAAACAGATGGTCGTATTTAATACAAAGTGTCCCCAAAGTCTTTGTGTAGTTTTAAGCTCCTGAACTTTATACTGCTTTAATAATAACCAAGGATATCTCCAAAGTCTTTATGCAGTTGCAGGTCGTGGTGAATTACTATATATTATAAGGAGATACTGTTGTTGTTCAGCCATTTTTTCAGTCATGTCTGACTCTGATCCCATTTGGGGTTTTCTTTGCAAAGATATTAGAGTGATTTGCCATTTCCTTCTCCAGCTCATTTTACAGATGAGGGAACTGAGGCAAACAGGGTTAAGTGACTTGCCCAGGGTCATACAACTAGTAATTGTCTGAGGCCAGATTTAAACTCAGAAAGATGAATCTTCCTGACTCTAGACTTGATGCTCTATCCGCCATACCACCTAGCTGCCCATTTTAAGGAAATAGTGTGTGACAGTGGTAACAGCACTATCTCTTCAGTTAGAGGACTGGGTTCAAACTATGTTTTTGATGCTTGCTACTTATGTGACTTTGGGCAAGTCACTAAAACTCCCTGGGCCTCAGTTTTTCTACCTATAAAATTTGAGAGTTGGATCAGATGGAATCTGAGGACCCATTCAGTTCTGAACCTATGATACGTGGTCTAGAATTTGCATTTGATTCACTTATTTGACTAGTTTACAGAGAGATCTTGAGAGATGAAAGAAAAAAAAAACTATTGGTAGAGGGTTTCCTTAGCCTAAAGAATAGGTTAGGCAGAAGTTTTCCTTTTTAACAGGTTTATTACTTGAATATTGTGATAGAAATTTAAATAGCAACATTAATAGGGAAAATGACAACAAATTCTGTCTCTGACATCTCTGCAATGAAGTGTGCATATGCAAATTTTGACTACATACCAGGTACTCCATATCTGTTTGTGTCTGTGCCAATGCCAACCTGAGATGTTTTTATTAAAACTACAAATATATTTCTTGTGTGCACCATCTGTTTCTTATTTCTTAGGTTGCTTTCTTTCTTTTTTATTTATTTTAAAAAACATTTAATTTGTTTGTTTATTTGTTGTAGGGGGGAAAGGTGTTTCTTTCCCGATCTTAAATGTTTTTGAAGATCCTTTTAGAAAGGAATTCTAAGTCCTTTGATATGGGTCCTTATTGGAATGAGGTCAGTAAATTAAATACTTCCAAGGTAGAATCAAGATTTTTCTTTCTCCAGTCCTTTAAGTTGCAGGAGTTACTTTCTCTCTCTCTAATATCTTCCAGCTCCCAGACATCATAGTGGTGGGTGATTAATATAAAGCCAAGCTGTTGGGTCCTTTGCAGAGCTGATCAAAATCTGGTCACTTCATCTCTTGTGGAATGCAGAGATTACATTACCTGTGTCCAAGTGTTTACAGGGTCATCAAGTGAAAGAAGAATTTGATTTGTTCTTTTTGGACTTAGCACAAGTTGAGCAATGGGTCGAAGTTACAAAGAAGCTAATGTAAGGGGAAGGAGAGAAACTTTCTTAATAATTAGAGCTATCTACAAATAGAATGGGCAGCATTAGAAGGAAGCATCCCCTCCCCTCTGCCTCCACTGGAGGACTACTTGTCAAAGGATGTTGCAGAAGGGAGTTTTTCTCAGGAATGAGTTGGAGTAGATTTGGGGATTTAGATTAAACTGGATGTCCATTAATATCTTTTCCAAATCCCTTCTGTGATTCCAGGGGGACCGAGGGCTGCCTATGTACTATCTGTACAGGTGATCACAATTGTGACTTTTGATGGAACTGCTATAACTTAGCTGTAGTCAAGTTATGGAGATGATTTTTTCCTCATTGTCTTCAAAATACAACCTTTGCTCGTTTACAAGAAACGAACCCATGCCAATTTCAATTAAATAGCGTTAGGGTTAGGGTTAGGGTTGGAGGCGGAATTAGGGTTAGGGTTAGATGCCCTGTTACTATGTGGAATGTTAGGCTCCTGATGGCAGGTGCTCATGATTGTTTTAATATCCCAAGCACCTGGGCCAGAGTTGGTGTCTAATAGATGCTCATTGATTAATTGAATGATCATTTGTTTTTTGTGTTCAGTTTATTTCCTACAGTGGAACTGAAGTTTCTTGAGAGCAAGATCTGTTTGTTCATAATAGCTTGTTGATCGATTGACTTAAATAAGTTATCTGTGTATAAGATGATTTGAAGATCAAATCAGATAATATGTAAATCTGAGAGTTTTTGTTATTATCCAGAACTCCACAGCAACCCCCCTCCCGCCCCCGTAGTACATTACCTAATAGAAGGCAGGGACCCTTTTGTTGTTTGTATTTATAACTCTGTGCCTAGCACAGAGTAATTGCCCAATATATCCTTGTTGATGAAATGATTATTTATATATCTGTATGCATCTTGTCCCCCAGGAGAAATGAAGCTCCTTGAGATCAGAGTGTTTTCTTTTCTTGGTATCACTAGCACCTCCAATAGTTTCTGACAACTAGTAGGAAGTTAAGAAACACTTATTGAAATGAATTGAAATGATGCCATTTAAAATCATTTTTATAACCATCAGCAGAGTTCTCCATATAATCAGTTATCCTCATTGAGGTGAGCTGGCTATTAAGCTGACTCTTGCCTAATTAAGCCACGTGCTATTCTTGGATAAGATTTGAAGACTGTGAACTAAGCTGACTCATCCAATGCAAAGGAAAAATCGGATCTCTATTTTCGTTCATATTTGTGATTCTCTTCCAGATTGTCTCTCCTGGAGAAAGCCATCTCAAGGTTTCAGAAATATTCATTCATGCATGAGAACACTGTATGCTTTAGTTGTACCAAATGTAATTATCAGGGACCTCTTATGAGCAGTGGGAAATATGTTACATGCTCATTGCAGGGCAGCCCCAGCAGAAGATCCTTCAGAAACTTGTCAGAGAAATGAACCTGAAAAAAAATCAAGAGAAGCTTATTATTATGAACGAGGCATCTCCCACTGCTCCCCCCATCCAACTTTGTAATTGTTTGCCCATGAGGATTTTTTTAAACTTAAAAATAGAACTTCTTTCTTCTCTGTTTGGATGCTTTCAATTTCATTCCTGGCTTAGACAATAGGATGCTGGGTGTATAAGCTGGAAAGATGAAGATTTAAATTCTACTTTTAATACCTGCTAGCTGTGTCATCCACCTAAATGATAGAATGACTGTTGGATTATAGAAAGGACTTTTGGATAGATATGACATTGGACTGGGAGGCAGGAAATGGGGAGTTTGAATCTTAGAGCTGAACTTTGCTAGTTATTGTGACCCTGGGCAAGTCACTGGGTCTCTCAACCTCTGTTTCTCCATCTGAAAAGTGGAGATAATAATAACCCCTATTTTCTAGGGTTGTTGGGAAGATCAAGGAAAATACTAAGATTTTTGCAAACCCTATAACATTTATTATTATTATTTCCAACTCTCGAAAATCTGTTTAGTTTTTATGTTCCTTAGCTTCACTATCCATAAAATGGGTTTGTTGATAATTGTAATTAGCATTTATATAAAACTTTAAGGTTTGTAAAGTGCTTTACACGCATTATCTCATTTTATCCTCACAGCTGTTCTTAGAGGTAAAGGCTACCATCTCCATTTTATGGAAGAAGAAACTGAAACTAAGGAGGTTGACTGAGTTGTTCAGGATCACATAGCTAGTTTGGATGAGGATTTGAACTCAGATCTTCCTGACTCCATGTCCAATGTTCTGTCCACTGCACAGGCTACTCAGTATCCAGGCAGAACCAGGGTCTTGCTATCTACTTGTGGTTGCCCAGTCACTATCCCTACTTTACCTCCTGTCTGTTGTTCAGGGAATTATAATCAAATCAACAATATTGTTATTAATTTGGAAGAGCAGCAGAGTTTTAATAAAAGGCTAGATGGCTAGAGTGATTGCTATCCCCCACTGCCTCAAGTGTTCATTTCACTTTTAGGGTTCTCTGGTATCTTTAGGAGACTGGGGGAGAGGATCGTCTCTGCCCTTGGCTCAAGTCCCCAGTGACTGTGTTACCTCCAGTTTTAGGGGCCCAAGCACCCTTGTTACATTTAACCACTCAATTCAGATTAGAGCTTTTATTTTCTTCCAAAAAATGGGAAGGAATAGGTATTTATTAAACACCTACTATGTGCCAGATAAGCCCTTTATTAATATTATCTTATTTGATCCTCACAACCCCAGGAGGTAGGTGCTTTTGTTACCTCCATTTTGTAGTTGAGGAAACTGAGGCAGACAGAGGTTAGGTGACTTGTCTTGGTGTCTCTTTAGCTAGTAAGTGTGTGAGATTCCAGGCCCAAGACACACACACACACTCTCTCTGTCTCTCTGTCTCTGTCTCTTTCTCTCTCCCTCTCTGTCTCTCTGTCTCTCTCTCCCCCCCTTTCTTTCCTTCTCTTCCTCCGTCTCTCTCTCTTTCTTTCTCTCTCCCTCTCTTTCTCTCTCCCTCTCTTTCTCTCTCTTTCTCTCTCTAATATATATATTTCAAAGTTATGGCAAGAGCAAACATGAAAGCATTTTCCCCAACACTCTGGGGGCATATTCTTCCTACACCACTTTTTCTATGGTGAAGGAGCAGGGTTAGCTTCACAGTTGAGCTTTGTTCCTACATAGGTCAGTTGCCCTATTTTCTAAGCCCAAAGGCCCCCTGGGTTTGACTTCCCAACCCTGCACAGTGGCTTCTTAAGGCTTCCCTGCTGGGCTGTTGCAACATGTGGTTTGGAATCCTGGGCTCCTGTGACTCAAGCTACCATTACATTGTGAGCTGCTTCAGAGCAGGGACCGTTGTATGCCTTTCCTTATATCTGGTACACTTAGCACCATGCCTGGCATACACTTATTCAGTTGTTTTTTAGTTGTGTCTGACTCTTCCTTTGGGGTTTTCTTGGCAGAGATGCTGGAGTGGTTTCCCATTTCCTTCTCCAGCTCATTTTCCAGATGAGGAAACTAAGGCAGACAGGGTTAAGTGACTTGCCCAGGGTGACATAGCTATTGCAGCGTCTGAGACCACATCTGAACTCAGGTCTTCTTGAATCCAGGCCTGGTGCCTGGCTGTCTAAACTTATGCCCACAGTATTATTGTTATTCAGTTGTGTCGTTCATGTTCACTCTTTGTGACCCCATTTGTGGTCTTCTCAGCAAACTTACTGGAGTGGTTTGCCATCTCCTTCTCCAGTTCATTTTACAGATGAGGAAACCGAGGCAAACAGGTCGAGTGACTCACCCAGAGTCATACAGCTAGGAAGTATCTAATGCCAGATTTCACAATCAGGAAGATGAGTCTTCCCGACTCCTGGCCCAGCACTGTATCCACTCTGCCATCTTGTTACCCAAAATGCTTTCCAAACCCTAAATCACTAATTGCTATTATGATTATGATTACAACTATTATCATTATTATTAAGGAATGGAGGTAGAAAGAAAAGGGAAAAAAAAGCACGTATGTGCCTAACTATGCTTAGCCCTTTGCTCTATTGTTACTATAAAGGAAGCCAGGGATTCTTTGATGTGTGGGGTGATGGTGGTGCAGGGGCCATTTATATGCAGATGTATTTGAGAATGTAGCCCATATAAAACTCTTTTCTACTGAGTATGACATTAATTGTTTCTCAAATTCAGTTCATTTCACAGCAACTTGATATTTAAGCAAGAACCAAAGATGAACTGTTTGGCTTGGATTTTGTTAGTAAAAAAAAAAAAATCTGTCTCCTTTTTTCTCTTGCTAATTCTTCAGACTGACTGCTGCTTGGGAGAGCATCATTCAGCCTTAATGTACTTTAGTGCATGGTAACCATTAAATAAACCTCCTTGTAGGGGGCTGACTATTAAACCCCTGTGTCAACTAAGATAGCAGAGTTTGCAATAAAAATGCAGTGATAATGGCATAACGGAAGGCCCGTGTACGCGAGCAGTGATTTTGTTGTTTAGCGGCTATACTTGAACTTCGATCAGATGGAGCTATTTTCATCCCGTGGTGTACATCCTAATCAGGCTAGGAGCCATTCTGTCTATCACCTTGTAAATCATTCTCTGGGGGAAGGATGAGTAGGAGGCTGGTTTGAGCCACCAGTCCCCACAGCCCCTGGCATCATAGAAAATGATTTGGAAGGGATCTTAGAGGTGAGCTGGTGGTCTAGTCAACTCATTTCACAGTTGGAGATTTAATTTCCAGGACCAAAAAGCAAGAAATGATTTGTCCAAGGTCATATAGTATTAGAGCTCTATTTTGAACCCAGATCCTGCTGACTCCAAAACCATATCAATCAAAGGAATATGTTTAAGTGCCTATTATATTCTAGGCACTGGCAAAAACGCAACTGTCTTTGCCCTTAAGAAGCTTATGCTCTGTGTGTACATATTTACACCCCTGATCGAAGATAAGTTTCTTGTCAGCAAGAATGATTGTATTTTTGTCTTTGTAGCCACAATACTCAGCCCAGTACCTGGCACATGTTTTCAGTTGTTTTTCAGTCCTGTCCAACTCTTTGTGATTCCATTTGGGTTTCTTTTGGGGCAAGGATACTGGAGTGCTTAGCCATTTCCTTCTCGAGCTCATTTTGCTGATGGGAAAACTGAAGCAGACAGGATAAAATGACTTGCCCAGGATCATACAGCTAGCAAGTGTCTGAGGCCAGATTTGAATTCAGGAAGATGAGTCTTCCTGACTGCAGGCTCAGCGCTCTATCCCCTGTGCCATGGTAGCTGCTTAACAAATGTTGATGGATATTTTTTGTTTTCAATGCTGCCTTCTCAGTCTCCTTGAAGTATATTTTTCAAGGTGGGAAGTTGAATCACTAACAACTAGGGTGTCAGGAGGGTCCAGGAAAGGTCTCCCCAGAAGGTGGTGACTGCCTTGAACCTTGAACAAAGTAGGAATTCCAAGATACAGAGGTAAGGAGGGAAGAACATCTCAGTGTCAGTGATTTATGCAGGAGAGGTGGGGCCTAGGACAGCTCTCCCCTCCAACTCTGAGGAATGTTATAGATTTAAAATGTAGAGTTTAAGTGTTTAGCAGACTGGGAAACACAAATTCTTTTCTCAGCAGGGATTTTAATTGAAATGACTTTAATTCACCGGCAGAAAGTCTTGTATTCAATCTCTCTTCATATGGCCATGTGCATGCTTACCTATTGGTATGTTTTATACCCAAAATAGAACGTAAGTTCTTTGAAGGCAGGGAACTACTGTTTATTTTGTCTTTATACCCTATGTCCATGCCTAGCACAGAGTTAATCCTTGTTTGATTAGTTCAGGTGGCTTATTTGGAATTTGGGGAAATTGGGGAGATGGAGAACACACAGACACACACTCTCTCTCCCCTCTCTCTCCTCTCTCTCTCTCCCTCTCTTTCCCCCTCTTCTCTCTCTGTCTCTCTCTGTCTCTCTGTCTCTCTCTGTCTCTCTCTCTGTCTCTCT
>NW_027185573.1:5188267-5216591 GCF_028583685.1 Petaurus breviceps papuanus | reverse complement strand
TGTCTCTCTGTCTCTCTCTCTCTGTCTCTCTCTGTCTCTCTCTCTCTGTCTCTCTCTCTCTCTCTGTCTCTCTGTCTCTCTCTCTCTCTCTCTCTCTCTCTCTCTCTCTCTCTCTCTTTCTCTCTCTCTCTCTCTCTCTCTCTCTCTCTCTCTCTCTCTCTCTCTCTCTCTCTCTCTCTCTCTCTCTCTCTCTCTCTCTCTCTCTCTCTCTCTCTCTCTCTCTCTCTCTCTCTCTCTCTCTCTCTCCCCTTTTGTTGGCAGTACAGTTTTAGTGATTTGCCCAGGCTCTCACAGCTTAGTGTCTGAGACTGGATTTGAACTTAGGTCATTCTCACTCCAAGGGCTGGTGCTCTATCTACCGGTACCTTAAAGACATTTTAAATAATCTTAGACAAATGAGAACTGAACTGTTTATTTTGTTGGCAAAGACCTCCAGAAAGTGGGATTCCATAATTTCCTTCCATGCATCCCTCTGAATCCATCTCTGATATCCCTGCTTCTCAGCCAGTAAGCATTTGTTCAGTGTCTTCTATGTGCCAGTCACCATGCCAAGTGCTAGGGATACAAAGAAAGGGAAAAGATCGTCTCTGCTCTCAAAAAGCTCTCACTTTAATGGCAGCTAGAGCATGCAAAACACTATGCACAAAAGCACTACATGAAGGATAAACTGGTGGTAATCAGCAGAAGGATGGCACTAAAATTAATGGGGTTTGAGAAGGGCTTCCTGTGGGAGGTGAGACTTTGATTCGGACCTGAAGAAAGTCAGGGAAGACAAGAGAAGGAGATGGGCAAGAGAATTCCAGGTATGCGGGGCAACCGTTTAGGATATTGGAGATCCTAACTGCTAAGGCCTTCTTCTCTTCCAACAATCCTTTACACATGGATATTAATCATTGACATTTCTGTAACAGAGTATTTTGCCCACATAATTTCTTTTGAACTTCACAATACCCTTTGAGTTTGGTACTATGGGTATTCAGTCCCTGTTTTGGAGTGGTAGTGACTTCCCTGTAGCTGCCTTTCTGCCTCCAAGTCCAGCCTTCTATTAACCCTACTTGATTATACCAATAATATGTATTGTATCCCATTGTGGGGTAATTAGGTGGCACAGTAGATTGAGTGCCAGGCTTGAAGTCAAGAAGACTCATCTTCCTGAGTTCAAATCTGGCCTTAGACACTTACTAGCTGTGTGACCCTGGGCAAGTCACTTAATATTTTTTGCCTCTGTTTCCCCACCTGTAAAACGATCTGGAGGAGGAAATGGCAAACCACTCTAGTATCTTGGCTAAGAAAATCCCAAATGGGGTCAACAAGAGTCAGACATGACTCAATAACAACAACTACAACAGCAATTCTACTGTAGAAGAGTTGTTCCTTGAAGGCAGGGGGAATTTGTGTCTTTATATCTCTAGTATATAGCAGAGTGTTTAATACAGAATAGATATAGTAATTTTTAAAAAAAATGGAATTTCTTACAATGTTAACAGAAGTTGGGTAACATTTTGGTTCCCTTAGTTCTTGTAAAAAGTGAGGTCACTATTTTCTTAATTGCTGATGCCACATTAGAAACAGTAGAAAAGAATACTGGACTTGGATTGAAAGGTTCTGGGTTGGAATCCCATCTTAGCTAGTATAGGATATGTGAGTGTGTCTAAGTAATTTAACCTCTGTGAGTCTCAGTTTCTTCATCTGAAAAATGAAGTAATTACAGTAATGAACCTCTAAGATCCCTTTCTGCTATGATCCTGTATAAGAAGATTTGCTTTTAAAAAGATTTTTTTCCAGCTGAAGATTTATGCCATGCATGACCATAGCACCTAAACTGGTGCTCAAACTTGGGGATTCATCTGGCTCTTAAACTTTGAAAACCCAGAAACTTTGTCCTTGGAAATGCTTGGGGGAACATGGAATGGTTGCTTTAGTAGTTAATTCAGGCCACTGTGTCCAAGGGATGGCATACTAGCAGGAGGAATGGGAGAAAATCTAATTTAAAAGACTTTCCTTTTGCACATTTCAGTGACCAGAGCCCAGCACAATGACAGTTTATTGAATCAATTTGCAAACATCACCAACCTTCTGCAGCAAAGTAAATTGGTAGAATGAATGGGGTATATGGTGTTTATGTGTGTGTGTGTGCACGTGCATGTGTGTATCACTTATCTATGAAGCTCCTTCTGCCCACTCCTACCCCCACCCCCTGCCCCCTGCCTGTAAAATATTCCTTTGAAAATGAACTTTCTTCTGGTAATAGATAGCACAGATCACAGGATTTGATCAGTTCTCCTTTGCAGGCAGATATTTAAATGCTTCACATAATTGCCAAAGGCCAATTACTCCCTTGTCTTCAACTTGCAAGCATATTGCCGGGAGGTTTATTTCCATTTTATTTTTGATCAATATATTTCCAGACCTTGCTTCCCAAAGCAAGGCATATAAAAATGTAAGCTTTTATGATTATAATGAGATTGGACCTGCTGATTTCACCTTCTTGTCTAGGGTGACTCCTGTGAAGAGAAGCAGCTAATTTGATTGTGTCTTGCTGGGCAGCATTAGGCAGTCTGTTGAAATTAAAGAAACGTATGCGATTTACATTAAAGATACAACACCTCCAATAGAGACTGAAATGGGAAAGTGGAGCCAGAATATTTATGGCAGGAATTATTAGCGTAGAAGTTCTGAGGGCTTTGGAATCTTGGGAAAAGGACCAGGGTTCCATAGATAGTATGGGATTTGGAGTTGGAATTCAGAGATCAATTAATCAATCAGCAAACATTTTATTAGGCACCTATTATGTGCCAGATAGTGTGCTAGGCAAAAAATAAATAGTCCCTGCCCTCAAGGAGCTTACAATCTAACCAATAACATATCTATAAATGTACGTGGGTATATATAAAGCACATATGAAACATATATAAGATAACCTTAGGTGTAAGGGAAGGGACACAGTAACTGGAGGGACCTTCATGCAGAAAGTTGTGCTTGAACTGAGTCTTGAAATCTGAAATTTCAAGAGGCAGAGGTGAGTGTAGGCGACAGCCTGTGCACATGCACACACACACATACACAGCACACACATACGCACATATTTGTGTCTAATGGATTGATCTCAGGGTGGGGGGGAGGGAAGAAAAAAAGAAATTTACATGATAACTTTATTACATATTAAAAAGGAATATCAAGTTTTCACAATAGATTTGCAGTTTGATGTGCAATTATCTTTTTTATTATGCCATATTATGAAAATACTTGTTTTATTCCATAGATTAAAATTTCTTTAAAAGGAGTGGGGATGATTTTCTTTCTTGGTGTATTATAATTGGGAATCATTTCATGTGTGATGTGAGTTGTACTGGATGACTGCTGAAGCCCCTTCTAACCCTGAAATACTGTGTGTGAGGAATCACAAGTTCTGTGTGCTGGTAGAAGGGAACATGACTTTATTAAGAGACAATTATGTGCCAGACACAGTGCTATAAACATTATGAATATCTTATTTAATTGGTTGGACTGTAGGATATATGGAGGGGACAAATGTAAAAGATGACTAGAAAGATAGAATTGGGTTAGGTGGGGAAGAGTTTTAAATGACAAATGAAAGAGCTTCTATTTGGTATTGGGGTGATAGGGAACTGCTGGAGTTTATTGAATAGGAGGATGATCTGCTCTGATATATAGTTTGGCAAAATCACTTTGGTAGCTGTGTGGAGAATGGACTGGAGTGGGAAGAGACTGAAGACAGAGAGGCCCATTAAGAGACTGTTTAGTAGTTCAGTAGAGGTGATGAGGGTTTGGACTAGGATGTTGGCTATATTATTACAGAAGGGAATGTACATGAGAGACTATCTAACACAACTCCCTTCTATGATAAAGAAACTGGAACCAAGAGATTATAAGGTAAGAGGTCTTATAACTGGACACTCAGGGAGATGGTTCAAGCAATCATAGATTTAGAGCTGGAAGAGACTTTTATCTCTTCTACTTTCAGTTTCATTTTAGAGACCAGGAGGCTAAAGTCTAGAAAGGTTAAGTGACTTACCTAAGGTTACATAGGAAGCACCAGAGTTGGGAGAATTCTATAAGTTAAGTTGGGATAAACATTAGTTCTTTGCTCCCATCTTAATTTTATGATGTGTAAGATGATCAAACTTAATTTACATTAAAATTGGTGATATGTGTCTTGGGAGAAAATATTGACCAATCCCCTGAATGATGGAATATTCAATAGTAATTAGATGCTTATTATTGATTTGTTCACTCAACAAATATTAACTGAACTCTCAGTTCCTACTGTGTGCAAGGAATTGTGTAAAGGCTTAAATAATAAATTGAGGCACATAAACATATATTTGCATATATAAATAAAAGACAGTGTAATAAGGTGTAAAGACTACTGGGGGAATCAGAAAATCATGAATTTACAGCTACAAGTAACCTTCATGATCATTCAGTCCATAGGTTCCCAAAGTGGGCAGTACCACCCCTTGCAGGATGCTAGAACAATCCAGGGCAGTGGTAGTAGCCTCCAGTATGATTGGGGGGCACTGAATAAAAATAAAGGTTAACCTAACCTAACCTTAAGGGGATACTGAGTAATTTTATTTTGAAAAGGGGGAGGTAGACCAAGTAAGTTTGGGAACCTCTGATTAGTCCAACCTCTTCAATGGGCAACTGTGGAGAACCAGATAGAGAAGAGCTTCAGAATCTGGAAGTACTGAATACAAGTCCCTCTTATGGCAAATGCTGATTCTTTGATCTTGAGAAAATCATTGGACCTCTCAATTCTCAGGCTTTAAGACCCCAGGCAAACCACTTCTCTCTGGGCCTTGGTTTCCTTAGCTACAAAATGAGATGGTTGGGTGAGGTTATCTCTATGGTTTCTTTCAGCTCTAAATTTTTATGATTCAGTAGTTCCTGGCCTCAAAGAGCTTCATATTTCAGAAAAGAAAAGACTCTTAAAAGGAACATCACATAGTCCTATCTGTCATTTGTCGTGAACAGATTAATTAGGATACAGAGAGAGAATGCCGGGCTCAAAAGAGAATTAACAAGGAAATCCTACTGAGTTAGTGTCAAGACAGTTCTTTCTCTTAAATGTGGCAAAATACAGGAAAAAAAAAAAAACATATGAAAGACCATGACTTCCTGACCGCACAGTACCAGCTGTGGAGAGAGGAATTTCATTACTAGTCATTATGCTGTGGAAAGTTTAGTGAATGCCAATGATATTTAATCCATTTGTTGAAATAAAACATTTATCAAGTGCTTTTTATGTGCCAGGAATCATACTAGGTGAAAGGGATGCAAAGATTAAAAATGAAACTTCCTGCTCTCAAGAACTTATATTCTATTCATAATGGTGGGGATAGTGAGGAATTGTGAGACATCGTGACAAAGAAAAGACCAGACTTGAAGAAAAGTGAGATCTGGATTATATATATATATATATATGTATGTGTGTGTGTGTGTGTATGTATATATAGCAATGGAAGGGATCTCAGAGACTATCTATTAAAATATATATCTGTAAAGGATTACTTGTTAGGTGATTCAGCATCTATTTGAGGACCTCCAAAGAGAGAAAATCCATTGTCTTCTATTTTATTTTTTTATTTTTCTATTCAAGTGTAAGAACAACTTTTAACATTTGTTTTTTAAATTTTTGAGTTCCAAATTCTCTCCCACCATCTCTCCTCTCCCCCTTCATTGAATAGGTAAGCTACTGGATATAGGGTATACATGTGGAGTCATTGAAAGCATTTTCTTTATGAGTTATGCTGTGAAAGAAAACACAGACCCCCCCAGTTCCACCAAAAACACCAAGAAAAATAAAGTGAAATAAAACTATGCTTTGATCTGCATTCCAACCGCATCAGTTCTTTCTCTGGAGGTGGATAATATTTTTTATCTTGAGTCTTTTGGAACTTTCTTAGATCATGGAGTCATTAACTTCCTCTTGCCCAATTCTAAGTTTTAAGGAATTATTGTCGTCAGTGAGATTTTGTACCTCCTTTTACATTTGGTCAATTTTACTCTCTTAGGAGTTCTTTTTTTCAGTGAATTTTTTTCTACATCTTTTTCCATTTGGCCAATTTTGCTTTTTAATAAGTTCTTCCCTTTAGTGTATTTTTGTGCTTCTTTTCCATTTGGCCACTGGTTTTTTTTAAGTTGTTGTTTTTTCAGTATTTTTTGTACCTCCTTCGCCAAGCTGTTGACTCTTTTTAAATGATTTTTTCTATCCATCCCATTTCTTTTTTTCCACATTTTTTTCTCTACTTCTCTTATTTGGGTTTTAAAATCTTTTTTGAGCTCTTTCATGAGTTCTTTTTGGTCTGGAACCTATTCATATTTTTCTTTGAGGTTATGAACATAGTTGCTTTGATTGAGTTGCCTTCTTCTGAGTTTTGTTTTGATCTTCCCTGTCACCAGAGAAACGTTCTATCTTCGGGTTCTTTTTGTTGTTGTTTGCTCATTTCCCCAGTCTATTTCTTGATTTTTAACTTTTTGTTAAATTTGAATTCTGCTCCTAGGGTAGAGGGGGAACTGGCCCAAGCTTCATGTTTTTCAGTCTTTTATGTTCAGAGCTAGTTCTGAGACTAGTTCAGTTCTTTCAGGGTGTTATAATCCAAGAAGAGATATGGTTACTGCTTTCCTGGCCTGTGCTCTGGTCAGTGAGCTACCACAAATACTCTTTTCTGCCCTGGAACTGTGACCAGGGTCTCTGTTCCTGTCAGTGCTCCTCCTTGCCCTGGGACTCTGACCCATAACTGTGTGTGGGAAATGCAACAGAACACTGTTTCCACTAACAGTAGGTTGTCCCCATTGATCCTTCTGACCAGTTGTCCAGTCCTTTCAGGTCTGTGGACTAACAACTCTTGAATCTGCCACTGATTCTGTTGCTCCCAATGTGTGCTATTGGTTTGCGAGCATGTGGCCTGTGGTGACACAGCCTGTGCTGGACTTCACTCTACTCAGACAGACCTTCCCTGCTGACTTTCTAAATTGTCTTGGGCAGGAAAATTGTTTCACCCCAGCTTTCTGTTGGTTTGGTCACTCTAGAATTCATTTTAAGGCATTATTTTAAAGTTGTTTAAAGGGGAATTTGAGGGAGAACTCAGGTGAGTCTTTGCCTTTACTCCATTACCTTGGCTCCACTTTTCTAATCCATTGTTTTTAAGAGCAGCCCATTTTACTTTTCTATATTTCTCATTCCTAGTAAATTTTCCCTTACATCAAGGCTAAATTTATCATTTTTTAAAAAGTCTCCATTCATTGATCTTAGTTCTGGTCTCTCAGAGAAAAGAGAACCAGCCAGTATAATTCATATTTCATATTACAGTTCTTAATGAAGTCCTTGATCATGTCTCTTCCCCTCCCACTCCCATCTTCTCTTCTTCAGGATAATTAAACTACTAATCATATGGCATGGGGTCAAGGCCTTCTACCATCCTAATTTTCCACTCTGGATACTCTCTACCTTATCAATTCTCTCCCCTAAATACCAGCTTTTAAAACTGTGCACACTATCCCAGATCTGATTAAGATAAGATATAAGGAGCCTTATCTCCTTATTTCTTGAAGATATGATGCTCTTAATTCAGCCCAACATCATATTCAACATTTTTAATTATGTCAAACCACTAATTCACATATTGACCTTGCACTCCATTAAAATTCCCAGATTTTTTTTTTCAGACAAATTGACCATGCTTCCCGTTTTGTAATTGTGAAGTAAAATTGTGTAAATTGTGTGAAATTGTGCAGTAATAATAAAAGTAAAAAAATTAAAATTGTGTAAAAAGAAAAACTAAATTTGTGAAGAAAAAAGTAGGACACCCTATCAATTTTGAGCATGTTCTGTTCAACCTAATGCTGTGGCCTATCACAATCCTTTTGGACCCTGACTCTGTCACCTCATGATTAGTTCTCCCTTCCAGTTTTGTGTCATCTACATACTTGAGGAACATCCTAACTATGCCTTACTCTAAGTCATATTTGACACTAGTTGCATGGACGTGGGTTAATTACTAAATTGGACTGAGTTTCCTGATTGCATAGTTGGCATAATACCTTTAGTTCTTACTTCACTGATTTGTTGTGAAGAGATCAGAAAATGTATGTAAAATGCTTTGTAAATTTAAGTCATTATTGATAATAATAATTCTTGTATCAATTAACAACAATCAATGTCTCAGATGATGCATAAATTTTTTTGGAGTGGGAAGGCAAGGTAATTGGGTAATGAGTTGCCCAAGGTCACACAGGTAGTTAAGTGTGTCAAGTGACTGAAGACAGATTTGAATTCAGGTCTTCCTGACTCTAGGGCCAGTGCTCTAGTCACTGAACCACCTAGCTGCCTTTGATGTGTACATTAATTCAACCTAGGATAATCCACAGAACTAGGGAAATCCTAAGCAAGGAAGGGTCATAGATTTTATAGGGAGGGGGGGAGTACCCTTTGGACATTTTGGAGTGGTCATAGATCCCTAGTGTCAAAAGCAGGGAGATTCCAGAGACTGATCATCACTGCCATTGCTCTACACATATATGGAAGATTCCAGAAAATTCCCAGAGCAGAATAAAGGGATGTGTTGGGAAAAAGGGGATATATCTGGAGTAAAGAAGACCTATCCCCAAAGAAGAGGGGCCTAAAATTCAGAGAAACTTTTGCTTTGTCATTTGACTCCTCCACTGTCCTTCACACATTCCATAGCTCAACCAAAATGGAGTAGTTCTCTGAACCTCACCTGCCAAATCCTGTCTCTGTACATGTACACAAGCCATTTCCAGCCATTCCCATGCATTACTTTCTCATGAATGCCTTTCTTTCTCATTCCTACTTCTCAGAATGATTTTCTACTTTCAGTAATCAGTTTAGCTATCACTTTTTCCTTAAAACCTTCCTTCACCTCCTTACTTGTTTTTGTTCTTCATCCTCAAGTTAACTTCGGCTTCCTTATCTTTATTTGTGTCATAAATAAATTATAATCCCAATTGGCAGAATGTGTGAAGGGGAATTCTATGTGGCAATCAAACAACTAACAATCCTCCCTGGATTTTATGCTCAGTCTTTTTTTTTTTTAAATCCCCTTCTCCTACCTAATGCATCCCTGCCTTCTGCCCTTCCCCCCTTTTTTGAAACTTCCATGCGAGATTCCACAGAATTGGGCCTTGGTGGCCCACCCTTGGTACTTCTCTCCCTGTGACATCAACCTGACATGTCTGAGGTATATCTTTTCCCTCCTTATAAAAACTAGGATTCTCTCTCTCTCTCTCTCTCTCTCTCTCTCTCTCTCTCTCTCTCTCTCTCTCTCTCTGTCTCTCTCTCTCTCTCTCTCTCTCTCCCTCTCTCTCTCTCTCTCTCTCTCTCTCTCTCTCTCTCTCTCTCTCTCTCTCTCTCTCTCTCTCATATGTCCCAAATAAATGGACTGCCTACATATACGTATACATATATATAACCAATGTGCAGAGCTACCCAAGTACAATGTCCCTTGTTAGTTCAAGAGGGCTTGACTTCTTGCTCTAGAACATGTGTTGGGTAAACAAACTGCCTCAGTGGAGGACATGTGACCCCAGATATTTCCCATATTCATTAGAATGAATTTTAAAGAGATAAAGGTAGGTCTGAAAAAGACAAGAAGCAGACTTGCTCTAGGATCATTATTGAACTCACTTATTCCTCATAATGTGGCTTGATCATTTAGACTAAGGTCTGGATACTACTTTAGATGTATTTTTCCATTAGCATATCATCTCCCTGTCTTCCCACCCTGAGTATCTCCTTAAGTCTGAAGTCTTTCCTCATGTGAGTTAAGATATGCTGACAATAAAAATCTCTTGCTTTTAATATCTGATTCATTTGCAGAAACCTCTCTGTGCCACATACAAGTGGACTGAAACAAAGTAGTCTGAAACAAGGTCAGAAATCTATTGCAAAAGTGTATTGTGGGTCTAGTCAATGTAGTATACCAGAGATATGCTAGACCAGGGGTTCTAAGCCTTGAATTTCCTACTTTTTCTACTACTCTGAATTCTCTGAACTCTGCACTACATCTGTCTTTATGCATTTCCATGAACTGACTGGAATGCATTCTCTTTTTACCTATCCCTTTCAGAGTTCCTAGGTTCCTCCAAGACAGCTCAGGTGCCACCTCTTTTGTAAAGTCTTTCTTTGTCCCTTAGTTGTTAATGTGCTCTCCCTCCTCGAATTGTATTGTTTGACTTAGCTGTGTACACACTGCATATTATCCTCCCCTATCTCCCACAGTAGAAAGTATTCCCCTTGAGGGAAGGGTGATTTTTTCATTGTGGTTTTTAGCAGTGCTTTGCACATGAGCCTTGATACATTCTTTTGAGTTTACTGTATGACTTGGAGAAAGTCTCTTCCCTCTGGGTCTCACTTTCTTTATCCTCAAAATAAGCATGTTGGGTTATAAGGGCTGGATTTTCGATTAAAACTCTGACATTCTGTGATTATAATGCAGTGGTTTCTTTTTGATTAGTGCTAGATGATATCTTAACAATGTGACATAGTCCAGTACGTTGGACAGTTCCCACATTAGCTATTGGTCTGTTTCCAAAGGTAGGTGGTTCAACTTGAAGTGTCCAGAACTGAAACTTCTAGTGAACAAATATAGTGAAATATACCCTTGTTCCTTTTCCCACCTTATTCCTTTGATAGGTAGCTGTCTTAAGGAGGAGAGAGAAAGTGTCAGGATTATTTCTTTTCTTTTTGTCTTCAGTACCCATCGCATTCAAGGGCCTTTCACTTGAGCAAAGGTAGAATGAAATTTTCTTCTAGTATTTGTTTGAACAGCTTTCTAGAAAACATTCTGAGGGGATGGAGTGGTATTGATTCTGTGGAATTTCTTTTGGCTCCATTCTTCGAGGACAAGGGTATTAAAAAAACACCTCACTGTGATTTTATTCTAAAGACAGTGGAAAAGAAATCATGACCAGTGTAGAGAGAGCTGACCCAAGCCAAGAAGATACTTGTTAATGCTCCACCTCTGACACATACTGACTGTGTGTCCCTAGTCAAGTCACAATCAGTGCCTCTAGTGAACTCTCTAAGAGTATAAATTGCAGACAACAGGATAACTTGCATAGCTAAAGGAATTTCCTCACCAGAAGCTCCCTATGCTAAGGAAGTCCTTATCTCTATTCCTTCATGATTCCTGCATCCTTTCATATTTAGTGCCTATGCATCCTTTATCCTGTAAGCTAAAGACTGCTTTCCCTTCCCTATGTCTGCCATAATTTCTATAAGATGCAACTGGGTTTGGCACACATGCCTTGTTTTTCCCATGCTAATTTACATGACTTTCTCCCACCCCCTAACCTTCATGAAACAGCCTAAGATTGAAATTTCAGAAATAGAGACCCTGTTGGGTGACCAAAATGGAAGGAGAAGCATAACCCCAAATGAAGCCTTCCATCCAAAGACTTGCTTGATTGAAAGTCCTATTTCAGCAAGTTCTTTGTAAGGCGGAAGGATATGACAATGTTGACACAGAACTTGGGGCTTCCTTTCTTTCCTCTGGCAGTGACAGTTTAGGGGTTGTGGCCCTGTGTGCTGAGAAAGTACAGGCCTTTGATCCTTTGGGCAACAGTGGATCCTAATGCATTACTGAGAATTGGTAGCAATGCTGACAAGTAGAAATCACTCTGCAGCTGTCATTGAACTGAGCATAAGTGAATTTCATCCCAGATGCTGAGGATTTCAGGCACATGTTAAAATGCCATGGGAGGGAAAAGGGAGACATGGTATATTTTACATCCCCTTAGAGACACTGAGCTTTTGCTAAAAGGGATTTATCCTGACTCCTTTCATCTTGAGGCCACTCTGGAGCTCTGCCTTATTCTGAGCTGTTTTGTTAAGATGAAAAGCCCCTCAGAACCCATATTAGATAAGAAGAATGTTAGTCTTATCTATTAAAAGAAACATCCATTGCTACAGCCTCCTAATGGGCCTTCTGAGTTCTATTCCGCTCAGTACCAACTCATCCTTCCTTACTGTGCCAGTTTTATCTTTCTTATGCCCCAAATTGGCCCTGCCACTCTCCCCTTTGCAATTCTTTGGTGGCTCCCTACTTCTTTCTGAGTTAACAGATACCAACCAAAAGTTTAGCATAGTTGCTGGCACATAGCAAATGCTTGACAAATTCTTACTTTTTTCCTTATTAAATGTATCACTCAAGGCCCTCAATAATTTGGCACCAGTCGATCTTTGCAGCTTTATCTCATAGTATTCTTCTCCATGTGCCGTATGCTGAACTAAACTGGAATCCTCTTGCCAAATACACAGTGGACTTGCTTATCACCATGTCTTTAGGGATGCCCATCCCTTAAAATCCAATTTAAGAGCAACATCTTTCATGAAATCTTCCAGGATTGCTTGTTGGCAAAGACCTTGCCCCTCAGACTTCACACAGTACTTAGTTTATCATTTGATATTGGATATATAGTTATCTTTTTTTGGCTTTTTGGAAGGCAATTGGGGTTAAGTGACTTGCCCAAAGTCACATGGCTAGTAAGTGTGTCAAGTGTCTGAGGCTGGATTTGAACTCAGGTTCTCCTGACTCCAGGGCCAGTGCTCTATTCACTGCACCACCTAGCTGCTCCTATCTTTGTATCTGCCTTAATCTCCTTCTATACATTTCCAGTTCTGCAGGGGCAATGGGGGCAGTGTTTTAACTAAATGTTTATGTTTTTCAGAACCTAGTACTTTGGTTCACATGCAATAGGTGTTTAATAAACATTTGTTGAAATGGAATCAAGCCATGTTGTCACATCTCCCTGGTAATCTTTCTGAAAAGAAACTTAGGAGAGATTCAGAAGTACAAGATTCAGATATAATCTCCTTAATACAAAATCTTATCTTACAGCTTAAAAAATCATTCCTTGCATCATAATACACACTTGTGTGTGTGTGTGTGTGAGAGAGAGAGAGAGAGAGAGAGAGAGAGAGAGAGAGAGAGAGAGAGAAGAAGAAGAAGAGGAAGAAGAAGAAGGAGGAGGAGGAGGAGAGAAACAGGGGGAAGAGGGAGGTACATATGTATGTCTCATTTCTGTGCCATTTACTAAATCTCCTTCCATGACTGTCTCTCCTCCTTCATTATCTACCAACACCAGTCTTGATGCAATTTCTACTTTTCTTGAATAGGCCATTGGATTTCAAGATCATCTTTTTCTTACATCCTCCAGGATGCACCTTTTTCCTCCTTTCTCCTTCTCAGCCCCACAGCTTCTCTTGTATGGCTCTCTTGAAAGTTGCTATGAATCCAATTCAGTTCAATTCTGCAAATATTTACTGTATCAGTAAATTCTAAGTGACAAAGATTTTTCTTTAAAACACTAGACTTGTGACCTCATCATTGTATAACAGGAGCTCCAGGTGAGAAAACTTCCTCTACCAATTCAAATCTATACCTTCTATGAAATATAAATATACAACATTAGAGGATTGCCTGAGGCACAGGCTAGTTAGATTATTTTCCCGGGCTCATATAGCCAATAAAGTTGTCAGAGATAACACTTGAATACAGGTCTTCTTGAGTCTAGACCAGCTCTTTATCCACAATCCCATATTGATGAAGGTAGGAAAACAAACATCAAAAACAATCCCTACCCCAAGCAAATTATCTTCCACTGTGTACCTATGAAAAACTCTAAGGGCAGCAAGATAGAAATGTTAGAACCTTGAAAACCTTCGGAGGAATAGACTACTTCTATCAGGGAATTTGTGTCTCTTGGAAGCTGTAACTCATTCTGGCAAAAAAAAAAATAGAAAAGGGCTGGGTCAGTAAGAGGCAGGCATTGATTCTGCATTAACAATGGCTCAGTATTGGAATTTCATGAATTTTTGTCTGACATTTGCAGAGACAGCCAATGAAAGCTGTACACTTAAGTGGACAGCCTCAGAAATTAGCGATGGAATGGAGCCAACAAGGCATTAGATTCAAGCATTTGTTCCTGCCATCACTTCTTGCGAGGGGCTAAGAAGAGAACAGACATTATGAAAGATCTTAACACAGATGTGATGTGAAATTAAAGGACACCACAGAGCAAGGACGAGACTTTATATCTGGTCTGTGTAGGTTATCTTAACTTGTGGTGGTTGCCTTGTTCCTTTCCTGATATGAATAGTGCATTTTAGAATAAGCTTCTTTTTCTAGGCTAAGTGGGCATTTACAGTTTATCCTTGTGTATTGTCTTATTTTACCCCAGCTTTTCCACAAAGTCAACCAAAAGATTACTCAATTTCTCAGCTCCCTCCCCTCACTAAAGTCAATGGTAGACTTAACAGCTAAGCAAGTCTGTCTCAACTTCCCTGAAACATGACAAAACCACTTACTACAAGACCAAATTGGAAACTCAATATTACTATGTTATCTGTATGTAAGTAACTATGGGAAATGATTCCTATTCAGTGGTCCAGTCGGCACACACTTTTCTCTGTGTGCCTATTGAGGCTTCTACTGATTGTAAAGCTTAGTACCTATGTGGCATTGAGCAAGTCACTTAAAATCCTTGGGCCTCGGTTTCCTTATATTTAGAATGAGAGAAATTAGATGGCCTTTCAACTCTCCTCTCACTGCAGCATTGTGGTGCTATTGTAAAGCATATGAGCAATGTACTATTTACTATTTTAAAAATTCTAAATCATAATAAAATGGATTTTTTTCATATACTGCATTTGGTGAAGGGATCAAGGATAAAATATCAGTTCCTTCCAAAGCAATTTTCTGAGATCCATTTTTTAAAATAGATCTCAAGGGGCGGCCAGGTAGTGTTGTGATGACCTGGGATGGAATCCGGGCTCAGACACTTAGCAACCACCCAGAAACACCTGGCTGTGTAACCTTGAGCAAGTTACTTAACCCCAATTGCTTAGGGGTGGCCAGGTGGCTCAGCAAGTAAGAGCACTGGCTCCAGTGTCGGGATGACCTGGGGATCGAATCCCAGGCTCAGATACTCAGCACCACACCCAGAAATAACTTTGAGCAAGTTACTTAACCCCAATTGCTTAAATAAATGAATGAAATAGATCTCAAATTACAAGGGTGAGCTTTAAACCAGCATACCAAAAAGGTCGGAAATACGCGCTTATTTTGTTTATATACTACTTGTCACTCAATCAAACGGCATTGATTAAGTGTTTTCTGTGTTTGGGGTACCATACTAAGTGCAAGGGATAGAAAAAAGATGAAAAAAATATCTTGCCCTCGAAGAGCTACCGCTGTAAATGAGAGGGACAACATGCAAAAATATACATACAAGATACAGATACGCAAAGAGTATAAAGTGATCAATCAAACCGGTAAACATTTATTAGATGCCTACTGTATGTCAGGCACCATGCTAGTCTCTGGGGATACAAAAAGAGGTAAAAGACAGTCCTTGGCCACATGGAGCTTATGCTCTAATGAGGGAGATAGCATGCAAAAATAAATACAAAGAAAGCTATATACAGAATAAATAACAAATAATTAAGATAAAGAAGGCACTAAAATTAAAAGGGGTTGGAAAAGGCTTCTAATAAAAATGGATTTTTTTTGAAGGGGGGAAGGCAAGGCAGTTCAGCTTAAGTGACTTGCCCAAGTTCGCATAGCGATTAAGCGTGTCAAGTGTCTGAGGCCAGATTTTAGCTCATGTCCTCCTGACTCCAGGGCTGGTGCTGTATTCACGGCATCACCTAGCTGCCCCAAAGTTGGAAATTCTTTGACGAAAAGGTAATCTTAGAGGGGAAGGCACGAGCAGCTAGGGAGGTGGAGCAAGAAAGACCCCCTGTGGAAGGTGGGAGTTTAACTGAATCTAGAAGGAAGCCAGGGAAGTCAGGAATTGGTGGCAAGCCATTGAGAAGGAATGAGGTCAGAAGAAAGAACACCATATGCAAAAAGGATATCAGGAAGACTAGTGAGAACCTGTAATGGGGCATCTGCATTGCCCTCCAAAGGTCTTACTTGACTGCAAAACAGTGGAATACAGGATAAAGAGTATGGGATTTGGCATCCAAAGACCTGAGTTTGAATCCAGCATTTCCTTCTTCTTACCTGTATGATCTTGGGCAAATCACTTAAGCTCTTTGGGCCTCAGTTTCCTTCTCTATCAAAGAAGGGTTTGTACTAGATGGCTTCTATGGACTCTTCCAAATATAGTTCTGTTACCCTATGAGTGATCTAGCCAGAATTTCTTCTTTCATTTGTTATACATTCTTAGGATTGGGAAGGATCCTCAGGCCAAACAGTCACACCCCATACATGAAGGTGGGAATATTTATGGTATCCCCGACAAGTGGTCCTTCAATTTAGGTTACAAGTATTCCATTGAAGGATAGCAAGCCCACCACCTTCCAAGGCAAGTCATTCTATTTTGGTATTTGATAGTTATTTTTTTTTTTGGAGGGGGAAGGAAGGGCAATTGGGGTTAAGTGACTTGCCCAAGGTCACACAGCTAGTAAGTGTGTCAAATGTCTGAGGCCAGATTTGAACTTAGGTCCTCCTGACTCCAGGACTGATGCTCTATTCACTGCGTCACCTAGCTGCCCCGAGCCATTCTATTTTGGAATCCTTCTGATTATTAGGGAGTTTTCTCTCCATTGAGTTCTTTTGCCTCTTTGCAGCTCCTACCCATCATTCTTGGTTCTAGCATCAGAGTCCAAAAAAAGAGAGTCTAATTTCATTTACATACAGTGGCCTGTCGTGCCTTCCCTAACTCTTCTCTTCTCTAACTTAAACACCTTGATTTCTTTATCCATCTTTACATTATTCCATTTATCAAATATTTATTAAACACATATTGTGTGCAAAGTACTATGCTAGAAGCAGAATGGGACGCAGTGTTTTATGAGGCAGCATGTTAAGGCAGAAAGAACATAGGACATGATTTTCAAAGGCCAGGGTTCAAATCCTGCCTCAGACACTTAATAGCTGTGACCCTTAAGAGGTCACAACCTCTTTGAGCCTCAGTTTCCTCATCTGCAAATGAATGTGGTGAACATCCCTGAACCATCTACTTCACAGGACTGTTTTGAAGAAAACCTTTATAAACTAAAAAAGATCAACAGAAACATAAGTTATTCCTGTTAGAAGGCAGTGTCTCAGCCCACATTTGCGGGGAGGAAGACAAACCTAGACACTTTAATATGCTGTATTAAATGGGGAATGCATTGGAGAGGTGTAAAATGGTTCTGTGGGTGAGAGCCGATCTGATGGTGATTTGTTACCCATCACATGTTCAGCTACCCACACGTTTGCCCCTGCAGAACTTGTACTGGCCCTCATTTGGGTAAATACTGCTCACCCACCCAGTTGAGAAAGATATGCAACATTTTTGGTCTAACTGCATCTGTGTACCCAAAAAAAACTGGACCAATGCCAGCAGCTCTCCTCGTTATGTAATTAGAGAGAGGCTCATGAATCTGATCTGATGTCAGTTCTCCTTTTAAAGTGCTTGTGTTAAGTGCTGAAAATCCTCTGTTTCAAGTGCCCTTGAATTGGAAGTTGCTGATTGGGAGTAGCAAAAAAAATTGTGTGAGCTTTAAGTTATGGGGGCTTTGGAAGATTCTGCATTCTGTCACAGATCAGTCAATCAAGAAGCATCTATTAAGTGTCTAACAACAATGCTGATAATGAGGAAGATAGATAGCATTTCTTTTAAAAAATAATTCTATTGCTGTTTTCTGAATCTTATATTACCATAATATCTCATGTATCTCTCCCCCTCCTCGACAGCCATCCCATTGGATAAATGTATTTTTTTAGAGAGAAAGTTAGCATGATTGATTGATGTGGTGAGAAAGTAATAGCTAACATTTATACAGCACTTGCTATGTGCCAGGCACTGTGCTAAGCACTTTGATCCTCACTCCAGCCTTGGGAGGTAGGTGTTATTATGACTGCTACTGGTGAGACAGAGATGAAATGAACACAGTTTATTAGGAAAGCCTATTCTTCACTTGGACATGTCTAATTGTTAGGAAGTGTTTCCTTTTCTCTCTCTCCCTCTCCCTTTCCCCCTCTTCTTCTCCCCCTCCCCTCTACCTTCCCCTCTCCCTCTTCCTCTCCCTCCTCCCTCCTCTCCCAACTTCCCACCCCTCCATTCCGCTCCCCTCCCTCTCCCTCCCTCCCTTTTTCTCTCATTCTCTCCCTCTCTCCCTCTCCCAACTTCCCACCCGCAAAATTCTTTCTCAATCTCCCCTACCAAGCCAAGTAGAATAAGTCAGATCCCTCTCTCACATGACAGTCAAATACATCTCACTTTGAAGACAGAGATCCCACCATCCTAAATCTCTTCTTCTTCCCTCAGTTTCTTTGGCTAGCCCTCATATAGAGGCTGTGGTTGGCTGCTAAGTCAAACTGTTGATATGTTTAATTTGCTTTCCTCTAAACTCCCTAGATCGTTTTCTGAAGAATGGCTGTCTGAAAAAAAAGATCTTGGGATTTTAGTAGAATGAGCTTAGCAAGCAGGTTTTTAGTGGACTAGGTTTAATAAGATAGTTAGCATTTGTAGTGCATTTTAAGGTTTGTAAAATACTTGACATCTATCTTACTTGATAATAAGAGGATCATTTGATCTTCACCAAAACCTAAGAGGGAGGTGATATTATTGTCCCCATTTTATAGATGAGGAAACAAGCAGATAGCAATGAAGTGATATACCCAGGCTAGTAAGTATGTTTGATCAGATCTGATCAGTCTCAGGTTTTCCTGACACCAGACCTGGGGCTCTATTCACTGTTAACACCCAGTTGCCTCTTGCTTAATGCCTATTAGAACTGGGATTCCAATTTGGTTGCTCTGTTTCCAAACAAATCTAGTGGCTTTGAATTGCATCAGACTTGTGAAGCACATTAAGCACCAGACTGAAAGGTTTGTATTTTATCTTAGAAGCAATAGGGAGCCACTGAAGGTTTCTTAAGAGAGTGATGGATTATCTTGCTATAGATTGTACCATGTAGAAGAATGGTCTCTGCTGAGTTGCCCCTTGCTGAATGGGAAATGCTTTAATAATTCTGACTTATGCCCAGGAATGTACACTTTGTACCTTTACAGTAGTGTGAGGTTACTCACCAGCATCAAATGGCCATAACAGCGGGAACCAACCTCTCATTTCTGTATTCATGGACTACTTGGAAATTCATTTAATATGAGCGTGTATGACAATGGCTATTAAACCTGCACCACTAAATTCCATGTTAATCACCTTCCTCCCCAGAAACACTGTTATTAACATCCCTTTGCTGTAGATCAAAGAGAGATTCCGTCTACAGTTTCAATTTTCTCTCCAATTCAGCACTGATGCAAGGTATTGGATTAATAGCCAGAGGCCCTTTGCAGCTATTTATTCACACAACAGGTAGCAGGGAACTCACCTAGCCCAGAATTTTATTAAATCATTCCCACTTAGTTGTTAATACCTCTTTCCCTCCCGTGAAATTTACTTGTATGTACTTTGTATTGAGAGGCAGTGTGGCTTATGAGGTAGGAAGCCAATATCTGAAGTCTTGGGTTCAAGTTATAACTCTGGTATCTATATATCAGAGGGCTATGTGACCCTGGGCAAATCTGCTACCTTCTCAGTGCCCAGATAACTCTCTGACATACACATATGTGCATATATACACATAGTTGTATATATTTGCGTATACATGTATAAACATATTCACACATATACACATGTGCCTATATACATATATACAATCTACATATATGAACATGCATGCCTATGCATACATACATTTAGATACACACATTCTGGATATATTAGTATATGTATATACTGCCTCTCCATTAGAATGTAAATTCCTTCAAGATGAGGATTATTTCACTTCTGTCTTTGTATCGACAATACCTAGTATGGTGTCTGAGTTATGGTAGGCATTTGGTCAATGCTTATTGATGAATTGATTGACTCATTCAGGTGGCCACTTTAGGAATGCACTCTGTGCTTGGGGAAGAGATCAGATGTAAGTTACCCACATGGAAAATGGTCTCTTTTGGTGCTGTTTCCATGACCTCATTAGCTATGAGAGGCATAGCTTCATTGGAAAAGAATATTGGGCTAAGTTTACTTAGCTCCTGTTCCATCTCTGCCATTTATGGACACAACCTTGGGCAAATCGCTTCATGCCTTTTAGCCTCATAGAATCACAGCATCTCATAGTTGGGAGGGGCTTCAGCTGGCAGCCAGAATAACCAATGCCAGACTAGCAATCTCTCTGGGGTACAAGAAGTAGCCCATCCATGCAATTCTGAATTATCTCCAGTGAAGGGGAACCCAGCACATTTTGATATAGCCCATTCCAACCCTGACACTCTGACAACATACTTTTTCTTATCTCAAGTCCACATCTTATCTGCAACTTTCATCTATCCCTCCTACTTCTGGTCTCTGGTGTCAAACAGAATAAGACCAATTCCTCTTATATCCTTTCAAATTCTTGAATATAATGTTCATTGCCCCCCTATGTCATTTCTCCTCCATATATTCTCAATTCCTTTAACAGATCCTTAAATGACATGTTCTTCAGTGACAATCTTGCTATCATTCAGGCACCTCTTCTGGATTTATCCAAGATCTTCGGATTCTCATTTGAAGAATGACATAATATTTATAAAGCACTCAGCACAGTGTCTGGCACATAGTATGTCCATAATAAATGCTTATTTCCATCATATCTCTCCCTTCCCCCATTTTCGTTCGCTCTGCAATGGGAATACCTCACAAGGTTGCTGTGAACAGCCAACGAGTGTTTAATGTATGTTAAAGTGTTTTGTAAACTGTAAGACATTATTAAAGGCTTTATTTATTTAAATAAATGCATGTTGATTGTAAGTTCTATTCCATTTATGAATATTGTATAATTGAAATTACCTTGCAAGGCAGAAAATGTATACATGTGAATGCAGGTTGTTATTATTGTTAGCAACAATTTAACTAAGGATATTATTACTCTTCAAGAAGTCCTCAGACATTGTAGATGTTCTGACATAGTTCTCATTGATTCCTCTTTAATGGTTATCCAATCAAAGGACATTATGCATTTTATGTGTCTTCCTTCTTTACAAACTACCTCATTGGGCATTGACCAACATGGCCTATCTTGCAAACTTCTACTTGCATTTTTATTTCCACCCTTATTTCTTCTCTCTCTCTTAACATCTGGCCAAGAAAGACAGGAACTTCTCTTCTTTTGGAAAGATTTATGTCACTTAATGTATATGGGGATCAGCAAAAGGAACAGAGGTGTTTAGGTTGGAAAAGAGAATTCTAAGAGGATGTAACAGTCATCTTGAAATATTTGTACAGCTGGCATGGAGAAGAGAGATAAGACTCATTGTGCTAGCACCAGACAGCAGAACAAGGGGCAATGGATGGGCACTATGAGGAGGCAGATTTTGGCTTAATATAACAACCACAGCAATAGCCAAAGTAGCAGCAACAACACAAACATCCAAATAACTGCAGCTATTCTAAATAGGATGAACTGTTTCAAGAGATAATGGGTTCCTTATTGAAGGTTTTCAAGCAAAAAGTGAATGCTAGAGTTAAGATTCCTGGTCAAGTATGAGTTGGATTAACTGGCCTTTAATCATCAAGGAACTGGGGATTTTCCCTCTAGGGAAGACTCAGGAAACACACCATCAGTCTCTTTAAGCATTTGAAAGAGGGGTTGGAGTTATTCCATTTGTTACCAAAAGGCAGAACAAGGAGCAATATGGAAAAGTTGGAAAAGAGGGAAGTTTAGACTTGATATCAGGGAGAATACTTTCTAACAGAACTGTCTAAAAGTAGAATTGACTGTCTTGAGAGGTAGTGAGCTCTCCCTCTTTGGAGGTCTTCCAGCAGGTGCTTGATAATTACTTGCTAGGTATGGTTTAGTTGGAATGCCTGTCAGAAGTGGGCTTGACTAAATGGTTGCTGAGATCTTCCCAACTCTAGATTCTTTGATTTGATGGGTGATTCTGTTTCTTTCAACTATGAGATTCTGTGATTCTGAAAACAAACCTGAATCTCCCCTTTGAAATAAAAAAGAGAAAAGCCAACTTAAATCCTTCCATATCGCTCTCTCCTTTTCCCTCAGAGCAGAGCATTTTCCCGGGGGGAAAGTTTAAATCTCTCCTTTCATCCCTTCCTCCCTATACCCCTACCCTCCAGTTATCAGTATTTATTCCCAGCAAGGCTGCAGATTGTTGGAGATCATACCAATGCAGCAGCAACTTGCAAACAGTTTTCAGAACCTCTTTTAATGGACAGTGTTATGGTACCCAGTGGTGTAGCATAGCAGCATCCATGGAAACATAATCATGTGCAGAGGGTTCCTATGAGTCCTACAGGAATCATAAACAGCTTGAAATAACAACCAGCTAAATCTCTAGATGCTTTGAAAAAAAACTCACATGCTAGAATAGAACTGATTCCAGATCAATGAAGACTATTAAATAATTTAGATGATTGAGCTATGGAAGCCACCAGGTTGTGGGAACATCAAGTTTGAAGATTAGGCATGCATCAAGTGTTCTCTCTTGGACTACAGTAGTCAGTGGCATTACCTTTTTGGATTGTGTAGTGGATAGCTGGTAATTGTTTTTTGAATTATGAACTGTAAAAAAAGGAGTCTATCTCTTGTGGATACAATACCCTATTCTATGAAATTAATCTTTCTTTTCAGTACCTTTTTTGATGATGGCTCTTAGGACTATCCTTTTTAGGCTTTCTGATTGACAGCATCCTTGATTTCCCAGATCAAGAGAGTTTTCTTGGAAAATCCAGTGTGGTGGTTGAAAGAAATGATTATTAATAACCAATGATTTGGAGAGATGCAGAGTTACCCCTTTTTCTATAGTCTTCATTTCAAAAAATATTCTCTTGAAGGACATTACTGATAATGAGATTGAACTGATTCTCTTCAATCTTGGTCAGAACCCATCCAACCTTACAAGGAATTTAATCTAAGGTGGAGAATCCCATTGTGTTCTACTCAGGTTTGGGTGGGGATAAATTCTTCGATTAGATTGCCCAAAACTGGGGGTGGTATGGGTATAAATAATCTCTTTGTCCAAGAGTGACATGATGTCACCCTCTCAGTCCCTTGTTGGAATGAGCCCAGTTCTCATTGTAATTTCATTCTCTCATTAATTGTTAACCAATCAGAGTTGATTGCCTCCCTCTGGAATACCCACTTTTCCAAGGGCTTGTAAACTATGAGCCCACTGCCATATTGTCTTTGGCATTTGAGAGTGCCACTGACCTCTTTACTAAAATGCTAGCACTATTTATAAAATCACTAATTACCCAGGAATTATGTCTCTCAAACTTTTTAAATGTCACATAGTAGAAAGGATCTAATAACAGAAAACCTCATTTCAAATGCTACCTCTGCTACTTATGATGTTTGAGATATTGGACAATCCCTCTACTCCTCTGCACTTGGCATTTTCTCATTTGTAAAATTGGCATAGGAATATTTGCCAATTTAAACTGGTAAGTGGTAGAGAGTCCAGAAGAAGGCAGGAAGGGTGGCAGAGAGCTTCAAAATGATGCTATATCAGAATCAAATAAAGTGATTAAGAATATTTAGCTTGGAAAAGAGAAGAGTTTAGATGGGATGCGATATCACTCTTCAAGCATTTGTAGGATTGGCACATGGAAATGGTGTTGGCCATGTTCTACTTGGCCCCAAAGGGCTAAAACCAGGAGCAAATGGTAGAAGATGCACAGAGTACATATCAATTGCATGAAGAAACTGGGGATGCTTAGCTTGGAGAAGACTCAGATGGGAAATCAGAATTGCCTTCAAGTATTTATTTGAAGGGCTCTTCTGTGAAAAAGAATTCCTTATTTCCCCTGGCCCCAAATTTCAGAACTAGGAACAGTGAGTGGAATTTGCAAAAGGGTAAATTTAGGCTTGATGTTAAGGAAAGAAACAACAATTCTGTGTTAAGTAGGATCATCCAAAATTAGAATGTGCTGCCTCTGGAGGACAGAAGCTTTCCTTCATTGGAAATATTCAGGCAAGAGCTGGATGGCCATTTGTTTGGTATCACTGTGAAGGGAATTCATGTTCCAGCATCAACTAGACTACAATCCCCCTGAAATCCTTTTGACCTCTGAGATGATCTGAAACTGATACTGTCTAACTATCAGGGCGGTTGTGAGTCTAGTATTTTTGTAAACTATAAAGTGCATTTGAAATTTGAACTATTAAAAAAGTAGCTTTTTTTTTTGCTTTTTGGAGGGGGGAGGGCAGGGCAGTTGGGGTTAAGTGACTTGCCCAAGGTCACACAGCCAGTGTTAAGTGTCTGAGGCCAGATTTTAACTCAGGTCCTCCTGACTCCAGGGCCAGTGCTCTATTCCTTGTGCCACCTAGCCACTGCAGCTTTTTTTTTAAACAAAACTCCTAGAGCAATCTTTCCTAATCTTTCTATTTTATAATACTCATAATTCCACAGAATGATGAAGGAACCCCATAGTTGGGGTGTGGATGGAGGAGGATCCTAATAATCTATTAACTCCATAAGGACAAAGGTAGCATCACAACTAGCTTTAGCTTCCCCCAAGTCTGAGCAGTGTTCTGCATACAGCCACTTAATAAATATTTGTTGAATTGAATGGTCTACTAGCTATTTGTGGGCAAGGATGGAAGCTGGAAGCAACAGATCATTAATTCTGGTAGTCAGCAGAGCCAATCTTGCAACATGCTGAGATGGCAGTGTTGAATATATAATTCGTGGAACAACCCCCAAGTTGTGTTTTTTTTAAATGAGAGTAAATGGAAACATATTTAATTTGGGGAATTCCCCAGAGATTTTTGAGATCTCGTTGATATCAGCCATGGAAATAATTAGTCATGTCATCATGCTTTACAAAAATCAGGGTTGGGAATGTACTTACTGGAAAATAAGAATTGTGTCCATTTAATCTTCACTGTAGAATGCAATTTGACTTCAGTAGGATGTAAGCTCCTTGAGTAGAGACTGTTTACACTTTTGTCTGTGTGTCCCCAGATTTCAGCACAGTACTTTCTGCTTAAATAAATGTTTGATGAATTGTTGATCAATGTGTCATTCTATTCTTTGTTTTTTTTTTTATTTTTTGGAGGGAAATTGGGGTTAAGTAACTTGCCCAAGGTAACACAGCTAGTTTTTGTGTTAAGTGTCTGAGGCTGGATTTGAACTCAGGTCCTCCTGACTCCAGGGCCAGTAAACTGAACCACCTAGTCACCCTTGTATCATTCTATTCTTAACCCACACCTCTAAGAAAGTTCTATTTTACCAAGAGAGTCATCAAATCAGAATACTGCATAATATAATTGAAATAACATTGAATTTCTGAGGACCTGGCTTCAAATCCCAGCTCTAACACTTAGTGGTCTTTTGGCCTTGAACAAGCCCTTTCTCTTCCCTTGTCCTCATTTTCCTCCCTTATAAAATGAGGATGTTAGAGTGGGAATGGTGATGTCTTATCTCTCTTTGTCCTCTAGTCTTCAGGCTCTTCTATGTGTTTATATGTGCTCCCTTTGACCTTTTCCAAAGCAGGATTTGGATTTGGAATTCTGCTCAAAGGTGTCAGACTTTGGCTAAAATCACTGAAGAGCTTAAAGATTAAGAGGCTGTTCTTGTCTTCCTTTTGCTACCTGGCAGGAAATAATTCCCTCAAGCCTGTTATCTGATCATGTCACTGGAGACCTGATGATTAGTCTTGGTTGGCTTTTTTTTCCTAGCTAAAAAGCTGGACATTACACAGATAATTAGGAAGCATATTCTTTCACTTGTGAAGTAACTATTCTAGATAGTTTATCCTTAAAATCTGAAGCGGCTTGGAATTAGAGAATTAGGCAGTTATAAAAAAAGGCAACTATCTCAAAATGGATAAGACAGATTTACAATTTTTATGTGATCCTGAAGAATAGAAAGGCTTTGCTGTTTTTCCTAGTACTGGTGGTACAAAAATTGCTTTTAGGTAAGCTGAGCTCTCACCAACTACAAGTGGGGCTTGGAGAAGGGACTAGGGAGGAGGACAGGGTCATTAAGCTCAATTAAGTTGCCAGAAAAGGGGAGAGGAGAGGAAATCTATGTTTGTTCTATGATGGGGGGGGAGTGGAGAAACATTTCTGTTCAGTTTCTATGTGGAGGAGTAAAGGGATAGCATTCATAAACAGCAAGGGCCATAGGATCATAAGTCCAGAGTTTAAAGGGTCTTCTAGTGTAAGCCCTATCATTTAATAGAGGAGAGAACTGAGGCCCATTAAGGGAAAGTGATTTGCTCAAGGTTCCATGTAGGATCATAGATGTAAAGCCAAAAAGTGACCTTGAGAGGATATGTGGTCCAACCACCTTATTTTACAGGGAAGGAAACTGAGGTCCAGAAAGATTAAATGACTTGTCTAAGGACAGTTAACTTCTTGGGCAGAACCTTAATTTGAACTTAGGCCCTCTAATTCTAGCCTCAGCATACTTTACATTGTAGCTTCAATTTTTTTCTCCAACTAGCCATTTTACTTGTTACTCTTTGTGAGCCCATTTGGGGTTTTCTTGGCAAAGATTCTGGCACAGTTTGGCATTTGGTTCTTCAACTCATTGTACAGATGAGGAAACCGAGGCAAACAGGATTAAGTGATTTGCCCAGTATCACACAGTTAGGAAGTGTCTCAGGTTGGATTTGAACTCAAGCCTTTCTGACTCCAGGTCAGGTGCTCTATCCACTGCTTCACCTAGCTCCCCAACAAATGTGAGAGGCATTGAGAATATAGGTACAAATAATTAAATAATCCCACCCACGTGGAGTTTATATTCTCAGGAATGAGATAAGAACACACACATACACCATATAGGTATATAGCATATTGCTGCTTACATATATGTATATATATGGCAAACACACATGTGCACTGGAGTGTTTTGTATTAAATTTTTTTGTTTGTTTTTTGTTTCTTTTTTGGAGGGGGGGAAGGCAAGGCAGCTGAGATTAAGTGACTTGCCCAAGGTCACACAGCTAGTAATTGTCAAATGTCTGAGGCTGGATTTGAACTTAGGTCTTCCTGAGCTTAGGGTCCATGCTCTATTTACTGAACCATCTAGCTGCTCCCCCCATTTTTTTTGGAGGAAGTCCAGGTTAAGTGACTCACTCAGGGTCACACAGTTAGTAAGTATCTGAGGTGGGATTTGAACTCAGGACCTCCTGACTGCAAGATCGATGCTATAGCCACTGTGCCACCGAGCTGCCCTTGTATCAAATTTTTGTTGGCTGATTGTTAATACTGACCAGGGAGAAGATAGCTCAGCTTGGATAAGAGAAGGGTTCTGGTAGGAGTATCTATAGGTTAACTATTTTTGTTACATTAATCAGCACTAGAATTGGGAAGCTGTTCATGACACACAGTGGAGGTACAAGGCAGAATTTTTAAAATTTCTTTTTAAATAAATACACTTATTTAAAATGCCAGGCGATTCTGCTCAAGATGAATCTTTCTGTCTTTAGGCCCACCCTTTCCACTACTCCCCCTAGCTGCCCTGTGACACATAGTGCACTTACATATATACATAGGGTGTGTGTGTGTGTGTGTGTGTGTGTGTGTGTGTATGTGTGTGATACACACATACACTCTGTGTATATGTGACACACACACATACACCCTGTGTATATGTGACACACATATACATCCTATGTATATGTGACATGCAACCCTATGTATTTGTGACATACACACATACCCTATGTATATGTGGCACACAAATACCCTCTGTATATGTGACATACACCCTCCATGTATATGTGACACACGCCCTATGTATATGTGATACACACACCCTATGTATATGTGACATACACATACCCTATGTATATGTGGCACACAAATACCCTATGTATATGCTACACACACACACACACACACACACACGCCGCTAGGTGGTGAAGTCTACAGATCACTGAGTCTAGAGTCAGGAAGACCTAGGCTCAAATCTAGCCTCAGACACCTACTAGCTGTGTATACCTGGGCAAGTGGCTTACCCTCTGCCTCAGTTTCCTCAACTGCAAAATGGGACAACAATAGCACCTACCTCATTCACAGGGGAGCTGCAAGAACAAAATGAGATCATATCTTCAAAGTGATTAGTACAGCATCTGGCGTATAGTAGCTGTTTAATGAATGTTTGCTCCTTTCCCCATATATAAAAACAGAGATAGGAGTAATTGTTGGTGTTGGCGTTAGTAGCAGTAGTAGTAGTATAGAAAGGGTACACAAAGACAGAGTTGGTAGTATCACATCTATCTATCTATCTATCTATCTATCTATCTATCTATCTATCTATCTATCTATCTA
>NW_027185573.1:5129247-5188257 GCF_028583685.1 Petaurus breviceps papuanus | reverse complement strand
CTATCTATCTATCTATCTATCTATCTATCTATCTATCTATCTATCTACCCACCCACCCATCCGCCCACCCATCCATCCATCCCAAATCTATATGGTACTTTAATATTTGCAAAGCACTTTACACTTATTATCTGATCCTATCCCCACAACTTCCCTGAGAGGTGGTTACTATGGTCATTATTATTATCATTTTAAAAATACAGCAACTGAGGCTTAGAGAGATTAATTGACATGTTCAGGGTCACACAGCCAGCAAGGGTTTGAAGCAGTAGTCGAGCCCAGGTCTTTCAAATTCCAAGTCTCTAACTTTAGGCATTTTTCCACCAAGCTGCCTCATAAGACATTTATACCCTTCAAGCAAGAATTAAAAATTACTCTTGTGTATTATCATCCATGTGAGGTATCATTATAACACGTGGAACTTGACTTATTCACATAAACCAAAACCTATATGGCATGGGGAACAAAATGTCCTGGCATTAAAATATGTGCATTTACTTTTAAAAAATATTATTGATTTTAAATATTTTTTCTTTTTAAATTTTGAGTCCCAAATTCTCTCCCTCCCTCTCACCCCTCTACCACCCACTGAGAAGGCAAGCAATATATCAGTTAGACATGTGAAATCATGCAAAACATTTCCATATTAGCCATATTGCAAAAAAAAAAGCAAAAAAAATAAAATGTGGGAAAATTACACTTTAATTGTACTCAGAGTTCCTTACTTCTCCCTCTGGAGGTGGATAATATTTTTTTCATCATGTGCCCTTTGCGATTGTCTTGGATGATTGTATTGATCAAAGTAGCCAAGTCTTTTATAATTTGTCATCATTACAACATTGCTATTTACTGTGCACAATGATCTCATGGTTCTTCCTACTTCACTTTGCCTCAGATCACATAGGTCTTCCCATGTTTTTCTGAAACCATACCCCTCATGATTTCTTACAGAATAATAATACTCCTTCATAATCATATGCTATAACTTGTTTGACCATTCCCGAATTGATGAATATCCTCCCAATTTACAATTCTTTGCCACCACCAAAAGAGTTGTAAATACTTTTGTACATATATTTCCTTTTCCTTTGATATCTTTGGGATACAGATCTAGAAATGGTATTTTGGACCAAAGGGTTATGCACAGTTTTATAGTCCTTTGGGAATTGTTACAAATTGTTCTCCAGCATAGTTGGACTACTTTACAACTGTACCAACAGTATACTAATGTATCTATTTTCAAAAAATAAACAAAAATAACTAAGATTTTTATTTTTGTTAGGTGGTTCCTCAGAGTTGCTTTGGTGTGCATTTTACTAATCAATGGTGATTTAGAGCATTTCTTTCTTATCATGAGAAACTGTTGTGATTTCTTCTTCTGAAAACTACCTGTTCATATCCTTTGACCATTTATCAATTGGGGAATGGCTCTTAATTTATAAATTTGATTCAGTTTTCTCTATGTTTGAAGAATGAGGCCTTTGATTAGAGAAACTTGCTGGAAAAACTTTTTGCTATTAACTCATTGTCTGTGTTAACTCTCGGCAAAATGTAGTTTCTTCGATTATCTCTTTAATTAGGGCCGGTTTTACCTTTGCTTTGTCTGAGATCATGATTATTTCCAATGCTTTTTTTTAAAGTCAGCTGAAGCATATTAGATTCTCTTCCAGCCCTTTATTTTAACTTTGTATCTTTTTGCTTGAAGTATGACTCTTGTAAACAATAGATTCTTAGATTCTGGTTTTTAATTTATTCTGCTATCCACTTCAGTTTTATGGGTGAGCTCATCCCATTCAGATTCTCAGTTATTTTATGTATTTCCCTCTATTCCATTTCTTCTGTTTATCTCTTTTTATCCTGTCCCTCCTCAACAGTCTGTTTTGCTTCTAACCCTGCTTCCTGTAATCTGCCTTCCCTTTTATCATTCCTCACAAATATCTTATCCCTTCCCCTCCTATTTTCCTATTGGGTAAGACAGATTTCTATAACCAAATGAGTTTGACTATGTATTCTTCCCTCTTTGAACCAATTCCAATGAGAGTCAAGCATTGTTCACCTTTTTATTTTCCCCATTATTGTAAAAGCTTTCTTTGTGTACCTCCTTTATGTAAGAAATATTTCCCCATTCTGCCTCTCCCTTCTCTCAGTGTATCCCTCTTTCTCTCTCCTTCATTTTTTGGGGACATCATCCCAATATAATCTACTCACATCCATGCCCTTTGTCTATATTGATTCCTTCCAACTACCCTAAAAATAATAATATTCTTTGGAGTTACATGTATCATTTTCCTATATAGGTATGTAAACAGTTTAACTCTATTGAGTCCTTTATGATTACTTTTTCATGTTTAATTTTTTTATGCTTGAGTCTTGTGTTTGAAATATCAAATTTTCTATTTAGCTCTGCTCTTTTCATCAGGAATGCTTGAAAGTTTCCTATTTCATTATATATGCACCCCACCCCCTGCCCCTGAAGGATTAGAATTAATTTTGGAGTAGAATATTCTTGGTTTTAATCTTAGCCCCTTTGCCTTCCAGAATATCATATTCCAGGACCTCTTCTCCTTTAATGTGGAAGCCAATAAACCTTATATAATCCTGAATTTGAATTGTTTTAATTGTTTCATTTTCATTCCTAGCAATATTGTTTTCTTTGACATGGAAGTTATGGCATTTAGCTATGATATTCCTGGGAGTTTTCATTTTGGGATCTCTTTCAGGAAGTGATCAGTGGATTCTTTCAGTTTCTATTTTACCCACTGGATCAATGATATCAAGGCAGTTTTCCTTTATAATTTTTTGTCTTAGCTCTTTATTTTGATAATGACTTTTAGGTAGTTCAATAATTCTTAAATTATCTCTCCTTGATCTCTTTTCCAGATCAGTCTTTTTTAATGAGATTTCATATTTTCTTCTATTTTTCATCCTTTTGGCCTTGTTTTATTGGTTTTTTGATGTCTAATGGAGTCATTGGTTTCCACTTCCCAGATTATAAAATGTTAAGGAATCATTTTCTTGAGTGAACTTTTTTTAATCTCTTTTTTCCATTTGACCAATTCTGCTTTTTAAGTTCTTTCTTACAGGGACTTTTTGTTCCTCTTTTTGCAATGAGGTCGATTATGGTTTTTTTTAAAGATGCTATTTTCTTTAATCATTTTTGTGCCTTTTTAACTGAACTGTTAATTCTCTTTTCATAATTTTCTTGTATCACTCTCATTTATTTTCCCAATTTCCCCTCTAGTGCTCTTATCTCTCACTTTGACTCTTCCAGGCATTCTTGTTGGGCTTGTGTCCAGTTATTATTTTTTGAGGCATTTGTTTGGCTATTTTTACATTAATTTCTTTTTCTGCATTTCACCCTATTTCTTGATTTTGAACTTTATATTAAAATCGGACTCTACTAACCTGGGCTGGAGAGTCAGTGTCCACTGTGTGCTGCTATTTTCAGAGCTAATTCTGGGGGTCTGAAAGTTTTTGATGCTTTTAAAATGATGTGATCTGGGGGGGGGGTGTGGTCACTGCTTTCTGGGTCTGTGCAGTGGTCTTTATTCAGGAAGAGCCCCTGTTCCCCTGCAGCCAGAAGTTTAGCTCTGGAACTATTGCCAATTCCCCTGCTCTCTTGTGACCTACCACAAGTGTTCCCCTCCCCTCTGAAAGTGTGACCCAGAACTGACATGGGCAGTAGAGTCATTAATCAGCATCAGCTGCACCCAGTGCCAGCAAAGGGTCCCATACATGGTTTCCTAATAGGTTCAGTCCTCAGAAAACTTGGACTCTAATGAGACAGGGTAGACTCTCTTTTCTCATACTTTCTGGCACATTATTTACTCACATTTGGCTCCCTAAGAAAAAAAATATTTAAAGTTTAGTGTTATTTCTTGTCTAGGGTCTCCCCAAAATGAGAGGATTAGAAATATACTCAGCATATGTTATGAATTGGATATGAGACAGGTATTTATTTCCTACACACAAAATACAAGTGTACATAGATTTTGAAACAATAGTAAATAAACATTTATTAAGCCCTTAATTAGATGCCAGGCACTGTACTAAGTGCTGGGGATGCAAACAAGAAAAAGAAAGAACCCCTGCCCTCAAGGAGCTTAAAATCTGATGGAGGAAGATGGCACACTAAAGGAAACTGAAAAGAGGTTGGAGGTGGACACCAGAGGGTACATATTGGGGTATGATGTTTCTGGAGTTAAAACCAAGCAGGCAACTGATGGAAAATGACGAGGTTAGCTATAAAAGAAGACTTTGGGAAGAGTTTATTTCTTTATTCTTCAGCCCTCCAGTTGGAGAGGAAAGGCAGCTGAGGGTGCTAAGAAGGTATTGAAAGGTATCAAAACTGGGTGAATCTCCAAGGTGATGTATGATTCCTGGCTGGAATCCAAGATTCAATTTCAGGTGATGAGTTTATCCTGGGGGAGGCAAGATGCTTTTGGAGTTGAAACTAAATAGAGCAACTTATGGAAAATGAATTTTAGCTGAAAAGTTCTGGGCCTTTGAAAAAGGAAGAATAAGTAACTTATAACTGTATCAGTTTTATTCACTTAAGAGGTTGATATTTAAACCTCAGCTTGTGTGATTGCTGACATTTTACCTTGGTTCTACACCATCCCCACAAAGTCCATGATGTCTGCTGTCCTGTCAGGTAAGTACTTGGGTTCTGGTTATCTTCTGTGATACAGAAACTTCCTCTCCTGCCAGTTCCTTCCACCTGATGGACCAAAGACCTCCAGATCTCATATATTCACAAAGTCACCTTCAACCCTGGACATAGAGTCTTGGTATCATAGATTTAGAACTGGGAGAGACCTTCATAATCATTTAGTCCAACCTCCTCATTCTTTTAAACATCTACTCCATCATCAATTATTCCCACTCTCTGACCAATGAGAGAATTGTGTGGTCATCCCTAAAGTGCTCTGTCACGAGAAGTAGCCAGGGACTTCATTGTTCCCAAAATGACCAAATACTCAGCTGCTGATGGCCATACGTAATCAGGAGGGGGAAGCTTTGAGTATGCAATTTACACTTATAGTCATGTCTCTGGTACCTAGTGCAGTGCTTGCTACAGGTTATGCTCAGTCCATATGTGTTAATGAATTGAAGATGACTTGATTCTGACCAAATAGAATGAAACATCCCTGAAAGTAGACTGTCTCCTTTTTCCCCCAGTGCTTAGTACAGTACTTGGAATATGCTGCATAAGGGGCAAGGCAGAAAAGAAGAGGTGTAAGGGAATAAACATTTATAGAGTACCTGCTATGTTCTAGTCAATTTGTTAAGTACTTTTTAAAAAAATCATCTCAAATGATCCTCATAACAACCCTTTGAGATAGGTGCTATTACCACCCCCCATTTTGCAGTTGAGGAAACTGAAGAAAATGGAGGCTAGGTGACTTGCTCAGAGTCACCTGGTTAGTAAGTGTCTGAAGTTGGATTTGGATTTAGAGATTCTTGACTCCAAGCCAAGCACTCTGTCCACTGTGTCCTCAGTTGCCTTAATAACTAATAAATACTCATTTGGTGCCTCTTGTGGATGGTGGATTCCAATTTTTGTCTTTTAATCCCCAGTGCCTAACTCAATGCCTGGCATCTAGTGGGTGCTTTATAAATGTTTGCTGATGGATTTATTGGAAGACTTTAAGTACATAACAAATGCTTGTTGAATTGCATTTGATAGGAATGGGTTAAATACAAACACTCTCTTAAAAACTGTTGCTGGCTACATGATTTGAATCACCCAGCCCAGTCTAAGATTCATTACAACTCAATTATAAGGCTCATTAGATGCTGGCATTTGGCTTATCTTGCCAAATTGGAGAGCATCTTCATGTGCCTCATAGGCAAAGATCTATTTAAGGAGGCAGTGGTGATGGGAGAGAGTGTGGGGCCTGTGGATCTGTGCTTGGTCTTTATTTTCAGGACCCTACCTTAATGTGACTGTGTGCTCTGTCTAGGTTGAAGTACAATGGGAGGGTCAGGTTGGGAGGCGATAATGAAGTCAGGGCAGCTCTTGGCAGTTTGTCACTGGATGGGCCTGGAGCCTTTTGAAAAGGCTTTGATTTTGCTTTAGCACTTCACCCATTATATCTGTCTTCAATTGCTCTCCCCCCCACCCCTGCCTTCACAAGTGTGTTCCCCCTATTCTGTCCCTTTCTTAATTGGTCTCAGTTTCCATCACAGAAAATGCTAGCAATGGCAGAAATGTGACAGTCTCTCAAATCCGTAGCAACACATGCCAACCAACAAGGGTAATTTGTACTTTTTGCAAACAGCCTGGAAGACAATCTGCCTGGATATTATTCCCTCCTCTATCATAGACCCGATTCCCTGACCAATCAAGAAGAGGGTTGTAAGTGTCACTAATTTTTTGATTTGCCTTCTTGTGTGTTAACAGCTCAGCTGTAGCTGGTTGGGTTGGGTCAGAGGCTTTCAGTGAATGGTGACAAATAGGGCTTTGACTCTCCTCTTCGTCCATGTATTTTGCTTAGGTTATTGGGGATGTTGGTCAAGTTAGACTGCTGAGAGCAAGGGGCTAGGGAAGATAAAGTGCTGACTTTGGAGTCAGGAAGAACTGAATTCAGATTCTTCCTCAGGCACTTACTGACTGTGTGAGTCACTTAATAGGTCTTGGCTTCAGTTTCCTCACTTTAAAAATGAGAATAATGATCTTGTAGCAATTAATAGTATTGTGAGGATCGAATGAGAGAATGAATGAAAAACATTTTGTAAATTTTAAAGCATTATGCAAATACCCATTATCATAATAATTATGACAGACAGTGTGTCTTAGTGGATAGAAGACCCACTTTTGAAGCATACTGGTTATGAGAACCTGGGAAAGTCCCTTAAACTCTTATGCCCCATGTGATTCTCTAAGACCATTCAGAAGATGCTGATGTGCATTGGCAAGAGGTCCCTACTCTCCTCAAAGTCATAGGTCTGGTCCAAATGATTATTACTAAAAAGAGGTATGCTTCAGAGAACTTCAAGTTTTGCAATTTCTTTTAAAGATTTTTTTATTCATGTCTCTTGTTTTTACGTCACCTTCATTTCCAAATATAGCCTTCCCCCTTCCCTACCCAGAGAGTCATACCTTGTTACAAAGAATAAAAAAAGTAAGAGGAAAAGCAAGCAGTTCAGCAAAATCACTGAATCAATTTTGCACAGCCAGAGTCCTCTACCTGTTCAGAGATGGGAGGGAGGTGAATTTTCCTTACTCTTCTTCTTAGTCAACCTTGATCATTTTAAATGGACAATGTTCAGTTTCTTTTTCTCTTTTCCACCTTCCCTCCTATTCCTCTGTCCCTTCCCCTTTTTCCTGCCTCTCCTCCTCTTCCCACTTCCCCTCCTCCATTTTCCTCTCTATCTCTATCTCCTTTTTCCCTCCCCTCTCCTCCCCCCTTCTCTCCTTCCCTCCCTCTTTCAGTCTCTCTCTCCCTTCTTTTACCCCTCCCTTATCCCCTCTGCCCTTTCTTTTTCCTATGGTTCTTTACATTTTGGCAGTCGTTTGCAGTATCTTTCTGTCTAGTAGTCTTCTGCCTTTTAGTTATTTCTCTACCTTTGGAGAACCAAAGTAACATTACTACCCTCCTCAAGAACCTTAGAAGCACAGATCTGGGCTCCGAAGGAGCCTAGAAATCACCTAGTCTGAGCTTCTCATTTACTGATTTCACTTGACCAGTATTTATTAAACTCCTTCTATGTGCCAGGCACTGTGCAAAATACTGATGAGGAAACTGAGACTCAGAGAGGTCAAGATTTTCCCAAGGTCACATAACTAGCAAATGACTGAGGAAGGATTTGAACCCACCCCTTCAGAATCCCAAGCTTCCTCTGCCCAACCCTGTTGCCTCCAGAAGTCTACTTTGATCCACCTAAGCGACAAACAAGGTAATATCCCCTAGTAAACAAAAGACCCTAATTCTCCCCATTCTCTTGTACCTTATGACCCAACCAGACCAGAGCTGTAAACTACTGTTTAGATGGTATCACACAAGGAGAAGCCTGTGTTACAAGATAAGATAAATAGTAAGTGGCAAAGCTTGTATCCATAACCAGATCCCCCGATGGCAAATCTAGAATTCTTTTTACCTTAGGATACAATCTCCAATAGCTCCCTATTGCCTCTAGGCCAACGTTCTTGTCTAAAACTCTGCAGTCGTTATTTAGAACCATTATGATCTGACTTCAGGATGTCTTTCCTTATACATTTCAGTTTATTCCTTGTTCTGTATGTTCCAGCCAAACTAGCTTACTTGTCTTTCTTTGAAGTTGTCATTCAATTCCCCACCTGCATGTCTTTGCAAAGACTTCCTTCGAAGTTCAGCTAGTGAAGTGTCACTAGCTTGGATAAGCCTTTAACAAAAATAACAACATTTATATTACTTATATAGTGCCTTCTATGTGCCAGGCACGAGCAAAGTTTGGACAATATTTGCAAATATTGTCTCCTTTGACCTTCAAAATAACCCTGGGTGGGACGAGCTATTATTATTCCCATTTTACAATTGTGGAAACTGAGGCAAACAGAAGTTAAGTGGCTTGCCAAGGGCCACATAGCTAGTAGGTGTCCAAAGCAGAGTTTGAACTGAGGTCCTCCTGACTCCAGACACAGACTTTGTCCACCATAGCACTTGGTAGCTGGTTGTTAGTGTTCATATGCACTTATTTGTATCCCAACAATTAGCACTATTCCCGGCATTTAATAAATGCTTGTGACTAAATGAAATTCTCTTTTACTTCTTTGTTGGTACTTTGTACGTTTCCCAGCATAATATAAACTCGATGAAGATTGTTGTCCAGTTGTTTCAGTCATGTCCAATTCTTCCGATCCCATTTGGGGTTTTCTTGGCAAAGATAGCTGGGGTGATTTGCCGTTTCTTCTCTAGTTCATTTTACAGATGAGGGAACTGAGGCAAACATGGTTAAGTGACTTGCCCAGGGTCACACAGCCAGTTAGTATCCGAGGTCAAATTTGAACTCTGGAAGATGAGCCTTTCTGACTCCAGACCCAGCATTCTATGCCCTGCACCACCTCCTCAGTGAGGATAGGGACTATATAAACCTTTTTGTCTTTGCATCCCTAGAACCCAGCATAGTGTCTTGCCCATAGGATGTACAATATTTATAATATTATTGTATTATGTATTATAATAATGTTTCACATTTATATAGCAATTGAAGCTTTGCAAAGCAAACTCTTGTATATAATGCATTTTATCCTCACAATAACTTGTGATGGATTTATTATTATTAAATACATTTTACAGATGCAAAAAACTGACTTAGAAAGACTAAATCAGCATTTTAAAATTGTGGGTGATTGTGACCCCATATGACAAAAGTAAAAGGTTTCTGAACACAGAAAGACTGAAAGTTAATTCAGAATCAAAGGTATAATGAATCAGAGGTGTTTCTGGCAGCTCTTGCCCACGTTGCATCATGAAACTTCACTGCAGGTTTGGTTCTGAACACAAAATATGCACCTTTTGCTCTCTGAATACCATCATGCCATGAAATGCCAGCAAACACTGCTGGAACATGCAAAGGTGTTGAAAGTGCAAAACAAAAAAATTAAGAAAGGGGAGCGGCCAGGTAGCACAGTGAGTAAGAGCACCGGTTCCAGTGTCAGGATGACCTGGGGATGGAATCCGGGCTCAGACACTTATCACCCACCCAGAAACACCTGGCCATGTAACCTTGAGCAAGTTACTTAACCCCAATTGCTTTAAAAAAAAATTTAAGAAAGCCTGGACTAAATGACTTGCCCAGGGTTACACAACCTCTCAGCTTGAACCCAGGCCTTCCAGTGCCATTTCCATTATGCTGATATAATCACTTATTTATTTAAAACATTTTGTTTTTATTATGAATATAAGAAACATCAGTAAACATGACCATTTCCAGATATGAAGTATAAAAGGAATATTCATTGTACATGAATTGGTTAGCTTTGGCTATGTACAGTTAATTTATAAGTCTACATTAAATTAAATGGATTCACAAGAAATTAGTCCATTTATATACCCTTCTGAGCTTTTCCCCTTCTCCTTTGTCATATCAACTGAACACCCACTGTGGGGCAGTCAGACACTGGAAGGCATAAATAGTCCTTCAAAAATGTATTATTGACAGTCTTTCCCTCCTTTTTTTATCTTGAAATTCTATCAATAACTACTATCTCTGACCCCCAAACCAATAGAAGCCATCTCCTGTGACAAATGAGTATAGTTAAGTAAAATGAACCAGTATATTGTCTCTGTCTACAAATTCATGCGTCTTTCTGTACCTCTGGTTCACCATGAGTCCATCAAGTTGTGGGCTTTGGCATCAATCTCCTAAGTGGTCACTGTCTTGAGCAGAGTTCTGAAGTCTTCTAAAACTGTTTTCCTTCACATTATTGTGGGCTTTACTTAAGTTGCTTTCCTCATTCAGCTCATTTTTCTCCATATCTGTTTGTGTCAGTCTCTGATTTCTCTGCATCTGTGATGTTTATAATTTTTAATAGCAAAATAATTTCATATATTCACATGTCAGCTTGTTGAGGCATTCCCTAGCGATTGAATTGAATTATGGCTTTGACTTACAGACAAGTGGGCACACAGAAATTGCCACTGCCTATGAAAAGTGGTCCATGCATCTTCCCAGGGCAACCTCTCCATCCACCCTCCCCCTTTCCTGGTGCATTTTGGCCCCCATGAGATGAAAAGAACTCTGTTTTCCCATAGCTCCTTCTGCTGCAGTTGTAGCAATGAATCTTTTGCCCTCTGTCAAGGCCTGTGTCCTTGCCATTCCTTGGAGACACTAAACGAGATTAATGGTGGTCTCAGGAAGGATGGGAAGACGGACTTCTGTGATGACACATCAAGATCGCCTTATAGATCTTCTTCCAAGCACATCCCCAATTTAGTGTTTGAAGTTGTGAGTTGGGGAGTTACTCACACACATTAAATGCAGCCTTGGATGGCCTCCATGTCAGGACATTTGTTTGGGCTGATTATTCCAGAAAGAGGGAGAAAGGGAAAGAGGGAGGGAGGAAAGTGATGGAGATTCTCTTCCTAGACAAAAGGAAGAATTCAGAGCTTTCCAAAATGGAAATGGGCTCTCGACCTCCTCATTTTGTGCACACATGGGCACTCCATCAAAGCATCCTTTTCCTTGGTGCTAGGGAAGTCTCTCTCATGCTAAACTCTAAAATATTATGCTGGGATTACATTGATATCATGATCAGTTTGTACAGGGGCTGTAAAATTGTTGTAGAATTTATGTAGATGAAATCTAGCATAAATATATGTATTTTGGGTTGTATGTGTGTATAAGTGTATGTATGTATTATTTACAGTTGGTTGATGCAATACTTATTTAAAATGACTAAAAATAGTTAATCTCTTTGGGATCTGAATAACAGTTTTAAGATAGGTTGAGTATTTCTTTTTTGTTTTGTTTCTTCTTTCCTGTGGTTCATTCCATTGGTTATAATTCTTTACAATATGACAAATGTGAAAATATGTTTAATATGAATGTACATGTAGAGCCTATCTCAGATTGTATGCTGTCTTGGGTAGGGGAGAAGGGAGGGAGGGCAAGAAAATGTAAAACTTGAAAGCTTGTGGAACTGAATGTTGTAAACTAAAAATACATAAATGAACTTTTTTAAAAAGATAGGTACACATACTTGTTGTTTAGTAGTGTCCAGTTGTTTATGACTTCATTTGGGGCTTTTTTGGCAAAGATCCTGGAGTGATTTGTCATTTCCTTCTCCAACTCATTTTACAGATGAGGAAACTGAGGCAAACACGGTTTAGTGACTTGCCAAGAGTTACACTGCTAGTAAGTTCTGTGGCCATATCTGAACTCAGGAAGGTGAGTCTTTCTGATTCTGGGCCTGGCATTCTATACACTTTACCACCTAGCTGTCCCAGTACATTCATACAAGGACAAATTCCCCAGATTACACCCACCCTTAACCCTGAATAATAATAGTGATAATTATTATTGTTTTATGAGACAGAATCAATGATTTCATTGGAATAGGAAGCTCTTGATGAAGAATTTCACCAACCAGTGCAGATTGTCACCTTCTCAGGATCTTATATTAAAAGTGTTGCTTAAAGCATTGAGAGGTTAAATATTTTGCCCAGGGTTTTACAGTCAGTATGTATCAGAGATGGCACGTGAACCCAATTGCCCTAAGATAATCTCTCCTCCCACTGTGGCAAGCTGCCTCTTACTATAGCTAACATTTATGTAGCAATTTATGACTAGAGAGAGGAAGCATATTGTAGTATATAGAGAACCAATCCTGAAGCCACAAAGTTTTGTGTCCACGTCACACTTCTGACATGTACAGACTGAGTGAGCAAGTGACTGGACAAATCACTTAACCTCTCAATGCTATAGGCAAAAACATCTCTAAGACTATAAGGATGCCAATCAGCATTAATTGAGGGAGTTTCTTCACCTGGGAGTGCTTTATACCAATGAAACCACAGGTGTAGGCCCTGGATCCAATCTCTTAAAGGAAGGCAAAGCACCTTATACAGATCACTTTATTTGATTCTTATAGCTGTGAGGTAGTCCTATCATTATCTCTGTCTTACAAATGACAAGGCTTAGGTTAAGTGACTTATCTAGGGTCACACAATTATTAAATATCTAAGATGGGATTGGAACACAGTAAGCTACTCACTAGAGGCAGCTAGGTGGCTCAGCTGGGGCTGGAATCAGAAAGATCTAAGTTGAAACTTAAACACTAGCTCTATGACCCTGGGCAAGTTACTTACCCTTTGTTTCCTTTAGAGGCAGCTAGGTTGCTTAGTGAATAGAGCACTGGCCCTGGAGTCAGGAAGACCTGAGTTCAAATCAGGTCTCAGATATTTATTAACTATGTTATCCTGGGTAATTCATTTCACCTTTGTTTGCCTTAATATACTGGAGAAGGAAATAGCAAACCACTCCAGTATCTTTCCTAAAAAAATACCTTGGATGATATTAGCGTGCTATGGTCTTGCAGAGTCGTGAAGAGTCAGACATGATTGAACAACAACTCTACCCATGGTACCTCACTGCCTCTGTAGTAATTTAGAGAAACATCAATCAATCAAAAGGTATTTAAGTTCCTCCTATGAACCAGGCACTGTCCAATATTGTGGGGACAAAAGTACAAATGAAACCATCCATACTCAAATTGAGTTGTACCCGTGACCCTTGGTGTAGAGGACACTGCAGGCTTTCCCTTCTAATTCTGAAATCTTTATGGTAGATTCATTCTCATCTGAACCCTGAGAGAATCCATAAAGACTCCACAGAGAATCATTTGGTTTGCAACTTCAGTTCACTGATGGTAGGGGCCTCCAAGAAAATAATGGTATTGCTTTGGGGAGAATGTTGCAAAAAACTTAAGATTTGGGCAAATCAATGCTAATTGACCAAAGTTTCAGGGGAGGACTTGCAGGACTTAAGTCATCAGCATGGCACAAGGCCCTGGATTTGGCATTAGAGGACTGTTCTGTCACTGACTACTTGTATGATGTTGGACAACCCACTAACCTTCTCTGAGATTAGGTTTCTTCATTCATGAAAAGGGTGTGGGGGTTGGACTAGATGACCTAAGGTCCTTTCCAGCCCTAAATCTGTTACTATTATTTCAATAGCTACATTAAAATATAGCTTCCCTTTTTCTAAACAGGCAAAAAAGTACACCAGAAAGGGGAATAATTGCATACTAGACAAGTCAAGTGGAGACCACATGGTAGACAGCACTGGCTAAGGGAATCAAAGAACTTGAGTTCACATCCTGCCTTGTATTCTTACTAAGTATATGTCTTTTGACAGTTATCTAACCTCCCTGGGACCCAATTTCTTTTCTTTTTTTCTTTCTTCTTCTTTTTTTGCTTTTTGGAGGGCAATTGGGGTTGACTTATGTGATAGTAATGGCAATTAAAGATTCCCCTGTATTGGCTTGGTTTTCAAACTGATTGTGTTAAAACCCAGAGCTTGTTAATCCCACCTGTGGGATGGACTTGTTGACTTGAAAAGAGAGAAACGAACTGGGAGGAGCTGGTGACGTAGATTTGGAGAGACCAGAGAGAGGCAGAAGAACTTTTTGGAAGCAGCACCTTGTGGAGGCAGAGTGAGACTGAGAGGATTGCTGAGGGCCACTTTGAATTGCCCTGGACTTTTGAGACCTGCCCCCTGAGCTGCCAAGGACTGAGGAGACATGGATGTTTTGCTGGTACTTTGTCTGTCTGTTTTGATGTTGTTTTGCCAGATTTGTCCACTGGTGAAGGACAGTGCTGTTGTTGCAGGGGTCTGGAGACTGTCCTGCAGACAGAGTGAATACTGTCCACTGGTGAAGGACAGTGCTGTTGTTGCAGGGGTCTGGAGATTGTCCTGCAGAGAGAGTGAATACTGTCCACTGGTGAAGGGCAGTGCTGTTGTTGCAGGGGTCTGGAGACTATCCTGCAGACAGAATGAATACTGTGCACTGGTGAAGGACAGTGCTGTTGTTGCAGGGGTCTGGGAACCTTTCTGTTGGTTCAGAAGCCCTGAAGAAGGATTTTCTTGTTGTATGTTTACAGAAATCCTGGGAGAGGGTTTTGCTAATGTTTTCAGGGGTTCTAGGACTGTTCTACAGACAGAGGATGAATTAATGAAGAGACTGGCAATGTATCTTGTGGCCTTGCTAAGCCTTGTCTCCCCAGGAACTAAGATTGCTGAGAACTTGCCTCATGTCAAGATGAAGAAAAGACCTCCATTTGGGTATTAAGTGCTGTGCTTAAACTTGATGTAACTCTGGGGTAGATTCAATTGTGATCCAGGGGTGGGGAACTTTTGACCTTTTTGTGTTCTATGATTGAACAAATGAATGTACTTTACTTAGATTGGAAACTAATCTCCATTTGAGAAGAGGGGCTTTGTGGTGGACTAAATGAAGGTACAGCCTAGGGGTGGAATGGTATTTAGAACAGGGACTTTGTAATTGATTGAATGATTGGAAGGTCCTGGGGTGGGGTAGTACTTGGAGATTATTTAATCACCCTTAGTAAATGCTGTATTTTGAATGATGTCATGTTTTGATCTTCTCTGTTCTTAATTTGACACTGAATAAAATGGAGAGCACCTATGCTGGTATTCTGAACCTTGGGAAGTTGCCTTTCCTTGGCATGACATTACAACTTGCCCAAGGTCACACAGCTAGTTTTTGTGTTATGTATCTGAGGCTGGATTTGAACTCAGATCCCCTGATTCCAGGGCCGGTTCTCTATTCACTGCACCACCTAGCCACCCCGACCCAGTTTCTTAAACTGTAAAATTTGAGGAAGCCTCTGAAATCTCTTCTAACTCTTGAGCTATGATTGCGTAGTTTGCTAACAATTTATTTATGATCTTTGGGTCTCAGTTCCCTCATCTGTGGAATGAAGAGGTTGGACTAGATGGACTCTGAGGTCCCTTAGGAACCTTGATTCCATGATCCTGAAGTCTCTTTGGCCTTGCCATCTGCCTTTCTGCTGTACCTTCAGGACCTCTGTCCCTGCCATCTCCCTCTGGCATCACCCTCCTGTATGAATTGTGTCCTTCAGAGTCTTCCTTTTCTCTTTGTGTCTCCAGCACTTATCACAGTGTCTGGCACATAGTGAGCACTCAAAAAATAGTTTTTGATTCACTTGTTCACTCATTCACTCACTTTATTCACATATTCTGTCATTTATTCTTCTTGTTACTTAGCAAAAGGTTGCAAGGGAGCTAGATTCTTGGTATGACCCCAAATAGCAACAACAGAAGCACCAAAAAGCAGGGGAAAGGCTCAAATGAGAGGATAAATATTTGCAATCAGAAAGCATAAAGGCGAAGAAGATAACCGATACAAGAAGAAGGACGAAGCAAGCCTCTGAAAAGTTGAAGCGCTATAAACAAAGCAGAGAGCATCAGGAAGAAATGTGAGAATAACATCATTGTCTGTTTTTTGAAAACAAGACTAGAACTTGGTAGTGCTAGAGCTAGAAGGAACTTTAACGTCTGGTGCATCACCTTCATTTTATAGATGAAGACACTGTGCCTCTTGGATGTGAAGAGGTTGGCCAGGATTGCATAGGTTTTAAGCCACAAAGCTGACATTTGAATTCAGGCCCTTGGACTGCAAATCCAGCTCTCCCTCCATTACACCATGTTCTCTTTTCATGGGTTAATAACATGATTCAATCCTTACAGAATCCCAAGAACACCTGTCCTTCCATGGTTTTTTAGGAAGTCCCTGGCAAGGAAAATGTCTTTCATGTAAAGTTGTCCCTCCCCTTGTTCCTTGTTTTCTTTTTGTAAGGGAGAGGCTTAGTTTTTCTTCCATTTTTCCTTCTTCCTTCCCTGACTCAGATATATTTTGCATACTTCTGGGAAGGTGGAACCATGCAATTGATTTCTGTGTATGTTCCCATGCTGGAGAGGATTTGGAGTGTATTGTACTAAAATATATGGTGCTTTCAATGTGTGTCAAGGCTCAAAAAAAAAGGAGAGAAAATTACTTTCTCTCTCATTGCAGAGCCGGAGCTGTGGCTCCTGTCACAGACCCCCAATCCTTCCACCACCCCCACCAGAAGACTGTGATTTGGGAATTCCACTATTGCCCTCTTTTTGTTCTTGTACTTGGTACTCCCATTTTGCAAAAGACTGGAGAGGTTTAACGACTTAGAAATAAGGACGGAAACTTCGAGAAGCCCCGTATTTACAGAGCATGAGCCATACTGCTTTTTCATGTAAATTGTGTACAACCCTTCCTGGGAGATGAGCTCTTGGACTGCAAATTAAAATCTCCATAAAATATGTGCTTGTGTAAATTTCCAGCTGGGGAAGAAAGGAAAAAACCCAACATGTGGTGAGTTCAATAGGAGATGTATTTCAGCTTTTCCCCAGTGTATTTACATGTGTGGCCTCCTACACAATATGGGGCTGTTCCAGCTACCTGATGCATGGAGCAGTTACCCAGCAGAACAATAACCTTCATTCCATCTCCCCAAACAGAGATAAACCGGTTGATCTGTACAGCGAATAACTAAAGGAAGCAAAGGAAGACTGTCATGGTTTGTGAATAAGGCTGAGCTGTATATCATGAAAAGTTATGTGTGGCAGAGGGCTCCCCCTCCCCACCAAGTTCATAGCTCCATTGGCCCAACCTCATTCATTCATTTTGTCTGGTTCCCCTGCTCACCATGGATGCAGAATGCTAATGCCCTCCAATGAGATGATGGCCTACAACTTTGGATGGGGTGAAGTGGTATTGTGTCCTCTGGGTATAGAAGTCTGCAGGCAAGGGGGTCTTTATGAGGTTTTGGAACCATGCCCTGTACTCTGGAAGACACTCAGGAGAGAAGATCCGGTGGCTATGAATTTTAATGTCTTTGGAGAGGCCCAAGTTACCTCTTTGTTTTAAAGGTATGCAATTCTCATATTCAATGAGGCAAGAAATCTAGAATTTTTTTCAACCTCTGCATCTTAATCATGCTAAGAATGGTGGCTTGTAGGTTCATTGGATAGAGGTAATTAGTATTAGAGCTGTTTTTAGTCCTCTTGTCTCTATAGAATTAGTGGCTAACTGCTGCTGAATTAGGACAAAATTATCGGCTAAAATTGGTTCTGGCTCTGTGTATCAATCCAACTCAATTCAATTCAACAAATATTTCTTAAGTATTTTCTCTATGAAAGGCATTGGGAATATAGAGGCAAAAATGAACTTGGTGCCCTCAAGGAGCTTATATCTATTGGAAGTGGGATGAAAAAATATAAAACACTGGTCCTGATTAGTGTGAATAATGAATTCCTTGAGGTGGCCACATGTATTTAAATCATCTAGATGGCACAGCTAGGTGGCACAGTGTATAGAGTGCCAGACCTAGAGTCAGAAAGACCTGATGTCAAATGCAGTCTCAGACATTTACTTGCTCTGTGACTCTGGGTGAGTCACTTAACCCTGTTTGCCTCAGTTTCCTCACTTGTACAGTGAGTTGGAGAAGGAAATGGCAAACTACTCTGATATCCCTGCCAAGTAAACCCCAAATGGGGTCATGAAAAGTCAGACACACTGAAACTACTGATCAACAACAACATACTATAGATATGTAAAATATGATAATTTGCTCCAGCCCAATGGAAATATGCAGTGTAAATTCAAATAAGGTGGCTGTTTCCTGGGATTCATTATTCACACTAATCGGGACTTGGCTGTGCATCAATAATATCAAAAGTTGCTTAGACATCAAAGTTGGAGTCTCATTACTATTTAACAAGCATTTCTCTAGTCATTTGAAAGACCTACCAATGATGTAGGAATGAAGATATGTGATCCTTGTAGAAAATAGGTCGATCTTGAGATTTCTAGTGGATTTAACAGTGTGATATAACAGCCCAAAGAGCTAACACAAGCTTTAGCTGTATTAAACGAGAGATAGGGCTTCCAGGAATAGGGAGCTGAGAATGTCCTTATAGTTCATCCTCCTCAGACCTCATCTGGAGAACTGCATTCAGTTATTTGCCCCACAGGAGAAGGAGACTGATAAGCTAAGGAACTTCCAGAAGTGGATAGACAAGCACACATCAGCTGAGTCCAATAGCATAGGAGAATTACCTCCCCATAGAATGGGGAAAGTCCCAAGCTTATGTCTTCTGAAAATGGATTGATGGGATTTAACATGCTTAGCCTTGAAAAGAGATGACTTGGGCTGACATGAGATGTATTTTCAAATATTTGAAAGGCACTCATGTAGAAAAGAGAGTAGATAGTGGAGACAAAAGCAAAGGCAGTAATTAAAGAGCCAAATCTAGGCTTGATGTCAGGGAAATTTTCTCTAACAATTAGAACTGTCCTAAAGTGAACAGGAGTGGGCCTCTAGATGGCGCCATAGTGGATAGAGCACTGGACCTGGAATCAGGAAGACTCATCATTCTGAGATCAAATGTGGTACCAGATACTTACTAGTTGTTTGACGCTGGGCAAGTCACTTAACTCTGCCTCAGTTTTCTCATCTATAAAATGAACTAGAGAAGGAAATGACAAATCACTCCAGTATATTTTCCAAGAAAAACACAGATGGGGTCATGAACTGAAATAACTGAACAGCAAAATGCTTTAAGATTTAACTGGGCTGTGTTGAAAGGGAGTAGGTTTCCTTTTCTGGGAGGCCCTCAAGCAGAGGCTGAATGACTGTTTGTAAGGTATATTATAGTGTAGATTCCTTTTGTGTAAGGTTTGGACTAAATAACCCTTGAGAGGCTTTTTTTGTAAAAAAACAAAAATAAAATACAAAAACATGGGGACATTAAGTAACATTAAGTATCTGGTACCACATTTGAACTCAGAAAGATGAGTCTTCCTGGTTATATTAATGCATAGTCTTAAATTTTGTCACTAAAAAAATAAAAATCCACATGTATCTACCCCTTATAACAACCACATATAACTTGTAGTCTGGGGGAGGGAGAAGGATTCTCATCAAGGCATATTTGTTCTCTGGCTCTGTTTTGGTACTTTATGATGGCAACAATTTACATTTCCTTAGTGCTTTGTTTTACAAAATGATTTTCTCGCAACAGCTCAGCAAGGTGGTGAGTATAGGTCTTTTCATTTATTCAATTTTCATTCATTCATTTAATAGTCCAGATCTATTATATATATATATGCATATATATATAAACTAATAATAATTTACTTATATATTTTGTACATAATATATATACAAATGATATATAATAGCTTATATATATTGTGTGAGTATATATATGCTATTATTATCACAAGTAGTATTTTATTAGTAGTAGTATTATACCCTTAATTTAGAGAATTTTTTAGGGGGGGAGGCATAGGCCATACATAGTTGCCCAAGAGAGAGACTATTGATAGGTCGCAATATTCCTTATTGAATCAAGTATTCATATGGATAAAATTACAGAGCTCTCAAAGTATCTTAAGTCTTCATCTTTCTCTGCTGATCCAATTTTAAAAATAATCATCAGACATACAGTCACTGTATGATGAGTTCTTGCTTCATTATTTTTCTTTTTTTGTGAGAGTTCAATCTGGAGGAATGAAGTTTTTCCCAGCAATGATCGTGAAACAAAGGAAAAAATATCACACTATTTAAATATTGAAAATAAGATTAAGGGGCGGCCAGGTGGCTCAGTGAGTAAGAGCACCAGCCCCAGAATCGGGATGACCTGGGATCGAATCCGGGCTCTGATACTTAGCACCACACCCAGAAATAACTGGCCATGTAACCTTGAGCAAGTTACTTAACCCCAATTGCTTTAAAAAAAAAAGAAAATAAGATTAAGCATTAAAAAAATAATATCTAAGTTGTTTGATTAAAAAATCATCATCAAATAATAGCGGAGCAGTAGTTTATGTTCCCTCTCTCTTGGATAATTGTGTGTCTGTGACCATGTGTTCTATAATAGAAAATCATCTAGAAAAGTCCACTAATTTCCTTCTCATATTTTCATCAGATACCTTTCAGCATTCATGGATCATTCATATAAAAAATAAACTTTGGGGATATGGAGAAGTGAGCAAATGGATCAGTAAGAATAAAGTAAAATCAGCTGATATTCTTTTGATTGTGTTAAAAATATACCCTCTGTGATTTTTCCCCCAGTTGTCTCCTTCAGAGAAAACTTGAAATTGATTCATTGGCCTTTCCAAAATTATGCAGTCTCCAGCCCTATTTTATTGTGTTTCTATGATAAAATCTAGTTATTTTTCCTAACTTCCTTACAAAGACAAAGTACATGAGGTACCAACAGAGGTAGTGTACTGAGAATGTGTTGATTTCCCTGTTGTTATGAGAATAGATTTCCATAGAGATTCTTGCTGATCTGTTCCATTTCACATATCTGTCGTTCTCCTTCCCCTTTCTTCTATGAATGCACGTGGGATGATATGGATTAATTGGATCTCATGACATGTTCTTTACAAGCTCATCTTTCTCACAAATGATTTTTTGCTCTTCTTTGAGATAATAATGCTTACAATTTTCCTTGTTTTTCATAAATGATCCTGAGCTGTCAACCAACATTATCTTTGGCTCTCATGCATCCACACCTGGAAATAAGATCAAGTGTTTTCTGACCAAGGGTCTTCTTGGTTTCTTTGTCATGGTGATTTTCCTATGTCAATCTTCTCTGAGCTATGTTGATAGAATTAATGGCTTTTATTTGATCTATATTCTATTTTTCAGAATTCATGGTTTGTTTAAATAGGTCAGATTAGAGCTGCCACGATCCCAGTGTCAGTTTCTTTATCCTTTCTTGTGTTGGTTTTCACCTTTGCTCTAAACAGTCAGCCTGAATGAACTCAGCAAATTCTAAAATTACATCCCTTTATACAACCAGTTATTTCCTGACAATTAAAATGCACTCAATTTGTTAATGTGTGCATATAGGGGAGGAGTGGGGGTGAGTTGTTGTTCAGTGCTTATCGCAACCCAAATAATGTAGTACCTATTTTACAGTATTATTTTGAAGCTTGTAATATAGTTTGAATGTCAAAATGTGTGTGTGTGTGTGTGTGTGTGTATTTGAATATGAATACAGCCTGGCAAAATGGATAGAGAACTGTCCTCAAAACTAGTAATATCCGGGTTCAAGTCCCTCCTCTGACACCTATAGGCTATTTTGTCCCAAGCAATTCACTTAGCCTCTCAGTGTTCCAGACAGTTCTCTAAGATTATATGTTGCAGAGAAAGGTGCCAAGCTATATTGACAAGGTTATTTTCCTCACCTAGGAGTTCCCTATTCTAAGGGAATCACAGGTCCAGTCTCTATCCCTAAAAAGTACATAAATTATTATTATTTATTATGATCCAATATCTTTCCATTCTCTTGTAAGAGATAATATCCATGATATATGGACCTGAGGCATTACAGAGGCCTTTATCCTTTGTTAAGTTTGATCCTAATCCAAATTTTCTGACATGGTTTTCACCATCTTCCCCTGTACCCACCAATTATCTCAATGAAGACAATACGTACCAAGGCAAATGCTACCTTATTTTGGGGAAAACTTTCAAGTTCTTCAATGGATACTATGGAAGCAATATGGTACATTGATAGAGACATCTATTTGGGAATCAAGAGATTATTGTTTTAAAGTAGTTTCTCAATTGTATCAAGAGTTAAGAGGACACAGGCTCAAACCCTGACTGATATTTACCACCTGAATGGCCTTTGACAAGTCATTTCACTCCTCTGATCAAATACAACAAAATTCAATTCCATAAAAATTTATTAAGCACTGGGGTTACAATTAATAAAGAAAGACAGTCCCTGCCCTCAAGAATCTTACAATCTGAAGGAGAAGGCAACACAGAAAAGGAGACAGGAAAGTGGGGAGATAAGAGAAGTAACCAGAATGGGGATATTTATTCCATGAAGTCGAAAGGAAAAGCAGCAAATGCAAAATGGAGTGGTCCCTAAGTTTCCTCCTCTGTAAAATGAGCAGTTGGACTAGATGACCTGTAAAGTCCTTTTACAGGTCATCTAGTAGGTGTCATGGGTACTATTTCTACCTACCAGATAAGGAAATTCTGCCTCTCAATTCTAGCTTTATAATCCCATAATCCTATGATCCTATCTCTACTTTTCCATGCTTTGTAACAGATATTAATTGATGAGTTACCATAATTTTCTGGGCGGTCTCTTAGCTCAGGCCCATGATAAACACTATACTACAGGATGGCCAAGTGGGACATTTTATTTCATTCATACAGTAAGTTGTAAGAAGAAAGAGATGTTTATACTGAGCCCAGCATTCATTTAGCACTATGAAAATAAAAAATACTGATGGTGTCTGCATGCTGGTCAGCTGGAGCTGCCTTTTCCTGCTTTTCTCCAGTTTTTGATTTTTTCCTTGTTTTTTTTTTTTCATTTTTGTAAATGCTAACTTGGGTAATGATTTGGACATGCTCTCTTGGCTTCTCTGGTGACCCTGTCCTTACATCTATCTTCAGCATCTCTTTAACTGGATTTTTTCCTGAATTTATTTTAATCAGTATGATTGCAATAATTGAACCTAGTAGCTGGTAGAGAGCTGCCTTAGGGGATGGGGGTCAAAGACTAGTGGAGGAATAGTGGGGAGGGACAGTTCTTCATAATATTGGCAGATTTTATTATAGTGGGTATAGGTTTGAGAGTGCAAATAAGAGAGAGAAACTGTGTGGGAAAATAGTGCTTCAATACTGAAGAAAGTTTAGCTAAGTGGCAAAATGAATAGATGACTGAGCCTGGAGTCAGGAAGACCTGAGTTCAAATCCTGTCTCAGACACTCATTAGATATGTGACTTTGGACAAGTCACTCAGCCACTATTTGCCTCAGTTTCCTCATCTGTAAAAGGGAGATAAAAACACCTATCTCCCAGGATTGTTATAAGGATCAAATGAGATAACTGCAAAGTACTTAGCACAGTACTTGGCATGTAGGGGATGCTATAGAAATGTTGAGGCAGCTAGGTGGCTCTGTGAATAGAACACTGTGCCTGGAGTCAGGTAGACCTGAGTTCAAATCCAGCCTCAGACACTTACATTTACTAGTTTTGTGACCCTGGGCAAGTCATTTAGCCTCTATTTGTTTTAGTCCACTGGAGAAGGAAATGATGAACCACTACAGTATCTTTGCCAAGAAAACCCCATGGACAGTATGTATGGTCCATGGGGTCACAAAGAATTGGACATGACTGAACTACAAATATAAATGTTAACTATTATTATCATTAAGAAAAGGTCTAAGGTGGACCTTTTACCAGGCAAAGTTGCCAAAGAATGGGTGTACCTTTAGAGACAGAACTGTGTGACTAATGGTAGGAGAGAATCATGCCTAGAGGGAAACCTGAGTCATAAACATGTAGTATTTTAATTATCTTGATGCCAAATTAAATAAGTATGTAAGATGAAATCCCTCAGATTTTGTAGTCCTTTGTTCCAGGCAGGAGAACATGGTCTAGAGTCTGGGGTTGATGTGTCTTGTAGGGCCTCACTGGTATAATGAAAGTTTTTGAGGATTGGGAATTTGAGGAGAAGGAATAGTTTTTTTTTCCATCAGTTTCCACTCTTCTAAGCTACTGCCAGCTGCTCTGCTAATACCACTTTTTGATTCTCTTCCCCCTCCCCTTCTTCTTTCTCCTCTCCCTTCTCTTTTCCCTTTTTCTTTCTCCTTTTTCCTCCCCTCTCTCTTCTTATTACTCTTCCCTTTCCTCCTCTCTCTCTTTTTCCTTTCCCTTGTTCTCCCTCTTTTTACTTCCCCCCCCTTTCCTTCCTCTTTTTATTTCCATCTTTCTTTCCCAAATGTTTCCTTTCCCCTTTCTTTCCTCTTCTCACTTCCTCCTTTGCCCTTTCCTCTTTCTGGCCTCCTCCTTTCTACCTTTCTTTCTTTACTTTTCCCTATTCCCCTTTCCCTTCTACCCTCTTTGCCTATCACTCTTTTTACATCCTTCTTTCTATCCTTCCCTTTTCTAAAACTTTCTTCCCTTCTTCCCCCTCCTATCTTTCCCTCTACCTCTTTATGGTAATTATAATGTAGCTTTAAGGGAAAAAGTGAAAGGTTGAATTTATGAGGATTCTATTTGAAGGAGGTTTTAAACCTAGCAAACGTATTCATATTATAAGTGAACAATTACTACAATATAGGACCTGACTTAAACCAACAGATCCCATCCAAACTTAATGCTGATTTATATAAGGGATTCCCCCTCAATTGTTAGGAACATGCTGTTCTTGCCCCCACATCCCATCCTAAAATTTGTGTCACTGACATTCTCTTTTTTTTCCTATCCATACGTTTTTATTACTTAATTTAAGGAAAAAAAATACAAAGGTGTTAGTATTGTTAATATCATAATAGTATTTTAGAACTTCAAGGGATCTTGAGATGAAGTATTGTATAGTGGATAGAGGGCTGAACTTAGAGCCATGAATGCCTGTATTCAAATCTAGACACTGACTAGCTATCTTGATCAAATCATAGACTCTCTAAGTCTTATCCACCTTCCAGGGTTGATGTGATTTTTTTTTGTTTTAAGCTAGATCTGTGATTTCAGTGGTACTTCTAACTCCATCTACCACTGAAGATTAGCAACTGCTCTGAAATTTCTGTGATATTAAGAAGTCACATGATTTCCCCATTTCCACAGTTTGTAATGCACTGTGTAGGACTTTAACCCATCTTTCTGACTCAGGGTATGGCTCTCTATCCATGATGCCAGTCTACTAATTTAGCAGTATTAGAAAAATAATGAAGTCTTAGGCTATTTTTGTAGAGGAGATGATGGAATATAAATTCCTTGAAGAAATGGCTTACTTTTGTCTTTGTATCTTAGACTCACAGCATAAGGTGTGATGTGCAGTAGGTGCTTAATAAATGCTTGTGATTTATTGATTATTCAAGCTATCCCAGAAGTAATCACAGATGGAATTCTTGGTTGGATGTTTAAAAAAGCTAAGCACAAAGACTGCATTTTTATTTGGTTAATTTCAGAGTTGGTGTGCCCATTCTTACTTCTTGGCACGTTCCAATTCTGTGAGCCAGAATGCAATTGATATTGATGATAGTTCTGCACTCCAGTTCCAAACAGTGGGGCTGTCATCAATTTCAATCATAGGACTAGAGCTAGTAGAGGGAGCAAAGGCCATGTATGACATAGAGTCCCTGAATTAAGGACTCTCAGAATTGCAGATGCCATCCAGTCCAATCCACATGTAGAAAAGTGTCCCCACTATGGCTTCCTTGATAGGTGGGCACACAACCTTTGTGAGAAGACCCTGTGTGTATGTATGTGTGTGTATTGTGTATATGTGTGTGTGTAGGGCTGACTACAATGGTTATCAGTAGTATGGCATCATCAGAGCTGGACTTGGAATTAGTAAGAGCATGGTTTGAAATCTTACCTATGATACTTACTAGTTGTGTGACCTTAGGCAAATCACTTAACTTCTCTGAGATGCAGTTTCCTCATTTGCAAAATGGATATAATAATAATTCGTGGATATGAAAATAATAAGCAGGAGAGGGTTAAGTCAGCATCACCACCAACTGCAGGGGCTCACCCCCTAATATATTCATGGCAAATGCATGCATTATTTTATCCTAGAATCCTTACAACTTTTTCTATGAGGCCTTGGGAGTCCCTTCTAAAATCTGTCAGCAGAACACAAAGCCAGCACTATTTCAGCACCATGGAGGCCCTTGAAGGAATAGAGAAAATGACCATAGTATTTGTGATAGACAGTAGTGCCCTGATAGATAGTAGGGAGCATTGCATACTACCCCCACCCTCCTCTATGCATCCATGTCTACAACAAGACTTGAATGGGCGAGGTGGGACACCAGATCTTGCTGGTCATCAAGCAGCAAATGAAGAAGGCCCTCATTGTGGGGGTACTGAATGCCTGGACCCAGATGACACAAGGTTTGATTCAAACAAACAAGTGCTCATTGAGGGCAGTGGAAGCCCACTGAGTATCCACATCAATGTACCAGTTCCAAGGACTCTCTAGTACCTGGCAGCTTAGTATTCCAAAGTACTTGCCATCACTTAGACCTTTGTCCAAAAGGTGAGGAACTCTAGCTGCAGGAGATGCTCCTGGAGGGAGACAGTTCACAGAGCAGTCCCTAACTAGGAATAAGCCTTGGGGAAAAGGGAGGATTTTCCCCTTCTATCCCCTTCTTCCCCCAGGAGGGAGAGAGAACTAAATTCTGTGAAGTAATAATTTTTTTTTTAAAAAAAAAAAACAAAAACAAAATACAAAAACTGTGGGGACAGCTAGTGAATAGAGTACCAACCCTGGAGTCAGGAGGACCTGAATTCAAATCCAGTTTCAGACACTTGACACTTATTAGCTGTGTAACCCTGGGCAAGCCACTTAATCCCAGTTGCCTCACAGCCCCCTCCCCCTCAAAACCCCCTAAAAAGAGGGTTGTTGTGGTGCTCAAAAGAGCTTTAATAATTTAAAACAGCACTAAGATTTGTGGGGGGTACCCTCTATTATAAAGTATTTAGCAAATTTAAATTCTGCTTGAATATCCATTATTATACTCATTTGCTTATACATGTATATACATATAAATACATATATGTGTATATGTATAATATTGATTTAACACATAGAAGAGTGCTTGGCTTAATAAATGCTTATTTCCTTCCTTCCTATTATGCTTTTATTGTTGTTACATCATTCTTCTCTTCTTTTTAGATGGTGTTTAAATTTAAATTGAGCACAAATTGCTATTTATCCTACTATCAGGATAGAAATAGGACTTTGACCTGATTTCACTGATATAAGAAACTCCTGAATGCAGAGACTCCCTATACCAATATAGATCATCACCTTCTCTGCAATTGGAGACTTGTCTGGGGCACTGAGAAATTAGATAATTCACCCAGGGTCACACAGTCAGTGTGCCTCAGAGGTGGGTCCTGAATGCAGAGCTTCCTGATTCCAAAGCTACTTGTCTTTTATCCACTTCCCTAATGTTGTTCCCTTTTCCTTCCCCTCTGTTATCCTTCCCTTCCACCACTTCTCCTGTCCTCCCATCATGTCCCCTTCCCTTTCCCCCTCCCCCCTCCCCTCTCCTCCTTTATATATATAATATATGAGTGTATTTATATCTGTATATCTATATTTATGTATTCTATACCAATAATCATTTATCATTATTATTTATAATGCATAGCATTGATAGTTCATAATATAGAATTATCTGATTTGAGATCTAATTTAAGCTAGTGGCACATTGAATAAAGTTTTGGATTTAAAGTAAGGAAAATATGAGTTCAGATCCTCTTAGGCATATAAACTATATGATCCTGGGCAAGTGACTTACCCTATCTCAGACTCAGTTTCCTCATCTGTAAAATTGGGCTAATAGCAGTACCTATCTCAAAGGATTTTGTGATTATTTTTGGTAAAACTAAAAGCATTAAAGTAATTCTGTTGTTATTGTTATTATTAATTTATGAAGATGCCCGTTTCTTTCTTTTCTTCAGTTTTAACGGTTAGGAAATATTTTCTTGCATCCAGTCTTTATCTGCCTCTCTGTAATTTCTGCTACTCATAGGTCTATCAGCTGAGGACCAGAAGAACAAACATCTGTGTGTTTTAATGCATACCCACTATACTTGGCTCCTTAGGGTATATGTATATTGGCAAAATAAAGCAACTTATATTTTAAAATTATTTGTAGCATTCCTAGTAGACTTGGATGGGCAAATGTTTTCATGATTATGAGATTGTCTTACACTGGCCCAGATTCCAGGCCCTCCAGTGACACCCAGGTACCTTTATAACATATGATTCTTGCCCCACGTCTTTCCATGGAGAACTCATCCAACATGCTAGAGACCTGTGCCTACATATTTCATAGTGAGAATATGAATATGAATCTGATTCAGTTCCTCGAGATGCATTCCTGGACAATGATCCCACATTTACAGTTACAACAATTAAATTTATGTTGAATGACAGTCAGAGAACTGTGATCCTTACCAGCTTTGGCCCCATTTTCAGCTGCATTTCCACCATCACTGTATAAATAGCAGTGGCCTACCCAGCCTGCCAGGGCTGCTTTGGAATGTTTTCTTTTCTGTAAGTAACAGTGGCTAAGAGATCCCATTGCCTGGTGGCCAAAGTGCTGGTGATAATTTTTTTCTGTATTTAGCTCAGCTGAACGTCAGGTAGCAGACCTGGGCCAGGCCTGTGCTCAAAGCCTTTCTGGCTTGGCGTGAGCTATAAGAACCTAAGGTCACCTTTATTCTACGAGGAGGCATCAAAGTAAGATGATTTCAGTAGGGAATCTGCATTGTTAAACTATTAACATCACAATATCTGACAGTTATGTAGTGCTTCAAAGTTTGTGAAGCACTTTTAACTCAGTTGAAACTTTCAATTCTTCAAACATTTATTAAATACCTACCATATGATGTAAGGAGAAATGTAGTATATAGAGGAAAGATCTGATACATATTGACTATGACCCTGGCAAAGGCATTGGTGCCTTAGGCCACTAGTGTCAAACTCAGATAGAAATGGGAGCCATTGCACCTGACATAAGAACCCCTGAAAACCACATATTGACTCAGAAAGTCACATATGTTCCTATATTTCTTTTTTAAGGAATACATCAACACATTGAAATCAGGAATAAACTACATTTTAATCTGACTTGGGCAACCATCTAATTTTAATCTGATTTGGGTGTATTGTGGCTCACACGCAGTCTGTAAGTACGTTTGATACCTGTGCTCCAGGCAGCTCTCAAGACTATAAAAATGGCAAGATAGACAAGTCGAGACACAATCCTTATCTTCAAAGAGCTTGCATTTTCTAGAGGGAGAATTTTTAACATGATGGTTAGTTTGTAAGCAACAGAACAGGATTTTCAGGATCACAATGGAAGGGTAGAAAGCAGTTGGTTATAGGACACCAGAAGGCTGGAGCTGACAAGGCTACATATATGGCAGCAAAGAGTGGTAGCTAGGTAGTTCCCTAGCTTAATCCCCCAGGTAAGGGGACCTCAGCCTAGGTAGCTTAAAATTCTGAATCTTAAGAAATATAAGTTAGAGCTATAAGGACAGGACAATGTCACTCCCTTCATAGTAGCAAAGGTAATGCAGATTTGATTATCAATCCCTGAGAAATGTGAAAAGTGAAAGGTGTGTATATATGGTGAGAGAGGAGCTGTCCAGTCCCTGGTTCTGATCATATTCATTTTGGGAGATATACATGATCTCATTAGAACTTTCACACAACCAATGAGGTTTGTGTAGATTCTACAGTAAGCCTTATTCCCATATTGTAGATGAGGAATTCAAGACTGAGAGAGGCTAAGTAATGGATATATTCCAGAGCAACATAGTTAATGAGAGCTGGTGATGAGATTCAAACTCAGGTCTTTCTAACTCCAAGACCAGCACTCTATCTAGTACTGCTATGTTTTTTCTTATTTTTTTCTTGGTAACTCAGTCATTATTATGAGCATTAATTATTTAGATAAGTTCTAAAATTAGCTTTAGATGCACAGTGTGGAAGGTGTAGGGTCTGAATTGTTCCTCCTTGGATCTTGCTTTCTTAAAAAGTCCCTAACGCCAACTTGCTTCTCATAAAGTAGGCCACATAAACACCTGCAGCTGTGTGACAGCAGCCCTTCTGCAAAATAAGTGGTTAAATCATAGTGGTTTTCTTATCCTCCAGAAAAAGTCCTGCTTATTGTTACTATCAGCACTGCTTGAGAATTTATTCATGATTTCTGTATCACTCACAGGATGGATTATGGCCCTGCCTTGGCAGCTTGTATCCCCTCTCCTATTTCACATGAACACAATTTGTCCAGTGTTTCCTATGGAGCGTAAAGGGACAGATGCCCTTCACAGAGGCAGGGACTGATTCTGTCACCAGATAGAATGAGGGAATCAGAGTCAGGAAAACCTGGGTTCAAATCCCACCTGACACAGACTCACTGGGTAAGTCACTTGACTTATCAAAATCAGTTTTCTCATCTGTAAAGTTAAAAATAATATGGACTATTTGGGGAGAGGAGGGACCCTTAGCCATCGGATGCATGAGCTTGTTTCTTGTAGAGGCAGCATGGTAGAGGAGGTAAAGATCTCACCCTGCAACCAAGAAGACATGGGTTCAAGGTCTGCCTCTGATTCAGACTGGGCAAGAAGTGATTTTACTGCTCAGTGTATTAGGGAGTGCTCTAAGATACAGAGTTTTAAAGAAGGGGCAGAACTGCATTTGTAGGGGGAGTTTCCTGATCTAGGAGTTTCCTATAAAAATGAAATCACAAATCAAGTTCCTCTCCCTCTCCCTTTTCTTCCCTGTCTCATTATCTTTATCCCTACCCCTATCTCTATGCCTACCCTATCACTATCCCTATGTTTTCCTATTCCTCTCTACCACTACCCCTCTTCCTACCTTTACCCCTCTCCATGCATCTACCTGTAACTTCTCTCACTGCCCCTAGCCCTATCCCTAATCTCTTTCCCTACACTAATCTCTATGCCTACCCCTATCTCTCTACACCATTCCTATAACTACCCTTAAATCTATCCCTTACCTAATCCTCTCCTTACCCCCATGTCTTTCCCTACCTCCATTCCTCTCCTTACTCCTACCATTTCCCCTACCCTTATCCCTATCACCATCACCATCACCACCACCACCACCACCACCACCACCACCATCACCATCATCACCATCATCGCTATCCCTCCCCCATTCCTATCACTATCATAAAAAAAATGTGCGGATGTGTGTTACTATCTTTGAAATCTCTAGGATGAGAACGTTTTCTAGCTACTTCCAGTTTATTTCATGGAAACAAAACAATATCACCCTGTTTGTCCCTGTCCCCTCCTGAACTTATTTCTGTTTTCTTCTTCTTTTTAATGCCTCATTAAAATTCTTTCTTCTTTTCTTTCTTTCTTTATGTATTATCATCACTCTCTACAACCTCCCTACAACTATCCCTCCTCCTGATATGCATGAGCACATTCAACAATTCAACAGCCACTCATTAAGTACCTAATATCTATAAAATATTGTGCTTTCAAGCATTTGTAAACACTTTAGCCTTTTTTTAAATTTAACTTTTCTGATGATCTATAATTTCTTTGGCACATATTCTTTCTTTATAATCACAGATTACAGCCCTTATAACTTAGATGATTTTGAAAAAAAGATTAGTTGATGGACTTTACAAGTTGTTGTGACCAAAAAGACTCACAAACCTATCCTAGTCTAGTGATTAGACTTTCCTACACCAATTCAGTTTATCTCCAGGTCAATACTCAGAGCTTTTATAATTTAATAGAGCTTGCTGGAGCTTGGGCTTTGTTGTCATAGTTTTTGAGAACCAGGGTCCCCTTCAAGTTATTATGAGGCATAACTTTAGTGAAGATAACCCTTTCCTTATTTTATTTAAATTTAGCAAATGGAAAATTTGATTCAATGGCACCTTCCAGGGGTGAAATTGTAACATACCGCTACAATCAATGATGTGAAGGTAAATGATTAACAACTGGTATTCTAGAAAAAGAAAGGTAAATACAATTTACTTGAATGTGGAGTATTAACATTTTCTCTATGCTTTTTAAAGTCTAGACAATCAACAAAACCATAAATCAAGTCCTGATTTGTGGCATTTTCCAATTTTCAAGGTGTAAATCATCTCTGAAAACTTAACAATTGGCTCTAGAAATCTGATTCTAGCTGATTTCAGCACACCCTTCCCTACAATCAATGAGATTTATCAATATTAAAAAGTTGGTCAGAGGATAAACTGTGCACAGAAATGAGTCCTCTGAAAAAAGGCAAAAATTTCTTTATCGTGACTGATTTTTTGCTAATTTTATATTGTCTTTCAATTCAAACTTTCTGTGTGAGATACCAAATTTACCTCCATAAAATGCAGATGGCTCAGTAAACTCTATTTACACATACCATCTTTTTCCTTTTCAGTGATACTTGGATCTTTTTTTGTGAAAACAACTCACCTGGAACATAGCTTTGACTTTTAATTTAAGTGAACATGTTCAATGGTAGATAGTCAGTGTTGTATAGTGGACAGAGAATAGGAAAACCTGGCATCAAGTCCCAATTCTTCCATATGCTGACTGTGTGTCCCTGTAACTGGAAGATTTCCAGCCAGTTTTGGTAGGAGTTTCTTAACTTAGAATTTCCTATACCAGTGAAATAACAGCTACAATCCTTATCCCATTAAATGCCATCCTTCGACAGCTTTAGATGATATAGAACCTGCAAATAATCATCAAAGTAGTATATGATCAAAAAAGAAGATAGTTAGATCGAAGTGTGGGCATCAAATTCATTCTACTGGCATCCTTGCTCTGTCAGAGAAATCAAGGAAAGAAACTGATATAATACCCATCTCATGTTGGGTGGATCCAAAATGGTGAACTGGTGTGAGGACATGGATGAGAGCCATGCACAGGTTGAGAAGGCATTAATGGGTTAAATCTGTATTGGTGGAGGGTGGACCCATGTTGAGGAGATCACTAATCCATTAGAATATTAGAATATAAAGTCTAAATAATGGTCAACAAATAAGAAGTGTGAACTTAGTCATAGTGTGGACAGAAATCAACCAACCAAACCAAAACACTGGGGTTTTATTAGTATGGAGGTAACTAGGGCACTATGGTTTAAGGCTATACTCAACCTTAAGTATTAGCAAAATTCTGGTTTTCATGTCCTTTATAAAATAAAAGTTTTAAAAAATTAAAAAAATTATATTTTAATGGATGGTTCTGTAGAAAATTAATGGGAAATGACAATGATAATGATGTTTTAAAAAATGCTGTACTGGGTGGACTATGGAGCTGATTCATTATAACCTAAATGGACATATATTGGGTATGTTCATTGTTGAGATCATATTTTTAAACATGAAAATGTCAATTTCTATTACTATATTTTAATGTAAATATTCAATTTAACAAGACAATAACAAAACAATATTGCTGTGTTTATCCCTGTCCCCTTCTGAACTTATTCCTGGTTTCCTCCTTTAAATGCTTCATTAAAACTCCTTTTCTTCTTTTCTTTATATCACTCTTTACAACTTCTCTATACAGCTACCCCCTCCTCCTTCAGAAAAGCCATTCCTTTTAACAACTAAATATAGTAAGGCAAACACAAAAAAGTGCAAACACATGTTAATAGTTTCTAAAAAATATATATCTTATTCTTAACTTTTAGCCCATCCCTTTTCTGACAGAAGATGGGAAAAATGCTTCATTGTTGGTCTTCTAAAGCCATGAACATCAACAAAAGTTCTGAAGTCCTTCACAGTTGTTTTTCTTTACAATAGTGTAATCATTACATCCTTTGTTCTTTTGGTTCTGCTCATTTCACTTGAAATCAATGCATATAAATCTTGATGGATTTCTCTAAATTGGATCCTTTCATTATTATTACAGTGAAATAATATTCTATTACATTCACATATGATTTGTTAAGCCCTCCCTCAATTTATGGGTGCCCATATTCTTTCTCATTAAAAAGTAATGTTGTAATTTTTCTTTCTATTTTTAAGTCCTTTTCCATTTCCTCTGTTGTTTTATCTCTTGGGCATAGAAGGCTGTTAGTAGTATTGTCTGGTCAAAGGGTATACACAATTTCCTTATTTTTTGAGTGCCATTCCATATTGCTTTCCAGAAATGGTTGGGCTAACTCACAACTCTACCAACAGTGCCTTGCTGTTAACTGTTCTCTCAGAATTCATTCAACAATTCCTATTTTCTTTTCTGTCATCTTTGCCAATTAAATGGATATAAGGTGATGTGTCAGAGTTGTTTTAATTTCCATTTCTCTTGTGAGTGATTTGAATGTTTTTAAAAATATGGTACTTGCTTTAAAAAAAAAAGCTTGTTTTAGTCTTTTCAGAACTACCTTATTATATCCTTTGACCTGATCAAATGTGATTATAATTGGCATACAAAGTATTGTGTTATAGTAATAATGATGATTTTGTCCTTCTGTACCATGCACACTCACACATAATGACTGTAAACTAATGATGGATTACATTGTTTTAAAATTTTTTAAGCTTTTCTGATGTATTTTGTTTTTATAATATACCCCCAAATACCAAACCCCCTCACTAAACCATTGCTTGTCAGACAGGAAAACAGATAAACAAAACTCACCAACATGGCAATCATGTCTTACCAAGTATGACCCATTCTGTACCCATAGTCTGTGTCCTCTACTTATAGGAGAGCATTGTCTTCTAGGTCTGAGGTAAATCATTAAAACTAATGGAAATTCTTTTTTATTGTTCATTTATTTCAGTCATGTCCAACTCTTTGTGATACCTTTTTTTTTTTTTGGCAAAGACACTGGAATGATTCACCATGAGGAAACTGAGGCAAACAGCATGAAGTGATTTAGCCAGGGTCAGATAGTAAGTGTCTAAGGCTGGATTTGAACTCCAGTCTTCCTGGTTTGGGTCCTGGTGCTCCATCTGCTGCATCATTTAATGTTTTATTTACATTATTATTGCTATTCCTCAAGTTCTATTTACTTCCCTATGCATCAATTCATACAAATCTTCTCATAATTATTTGCATTCCTCTTATTCATAATTTCTTTGTTGGGTTAGATTCCATTCCATTACTTTTTTTTTTAATTTTGGAGGCAATTGGAGTCAAGTGAATTGTCCAGGGCCACACAGCTTGTGTCTGAGGTTATATTTGAACTCAGAGGCTCCTGACTCCAGAGGTGTGCACTATTCACTGCACCACCTAGCTGGCCCATTCCATTCCATTTCTATTCCCACAAATTTTTCTACTCCTTCCCCAATTGCATTGCATGTTTTTTTTGGGGGGGGGGTTGCTTTTGGAGGTGGGAAGGCAGGGCAGTTGGGGTTAAGTTATTTGCCCAGGGTCACATGGCTAGTTTTTGTGTTAAGTGTCTGAGGTCAGATTTGAACTCTAGTCCTCCTGACTCAGAGCTGGTGCTCTATTCACTGCACCACCTATCTGCCCCTGCATTGCTTTTCTAAAACTTTTTTTTTACAGTTAAAATCTCTCTTTTCCATATTAATCCAGCACAATTTGCAAACATTTCCTGTTCAACTCCAAACTTGAGCTCTTTTATAAAATTATAGATAAAGGGGGAAATGAATTGGACTTTTTTATTCAAGATGAAAATTTCTTTCCATAGCTCCAAGATATTTCTGCTACACTCTTATTTTTCTTGTGGGCGCCTCCGTAAGAAAATCAGGTGGTTTTTCTTGTGGGTAGAAAAGCTGTCAAGTGCTTGGGGGTAATGCTTGGTAAGTGGAGACTGAACTCAAATCTTCTTTTAAATGCATTTCCAATCTGAGTCAGCTGAGCATTAGGGAGGCTTGTGAGCGTGACCAGGTGAATCTCTTGTGCCTGCTCTGCTGTGACATTGGCTAAGAACTAACCTCTGGGAGGGCAGTAAGTGGTGGTTAGGGATAGAGGAGTGAGTGGTGTTGAGTTAGAATATAACTATAGACTCTTAGGCTGTAGCAATTGCAGAAATACATGGACAGTTTGAAAGAAGAAAATAGACTTTTCTCTCAAAATTCATCTTGACTCTGGAAATTTAAATTATTGCTCAAATCATTACCAAGTACTTATTAAGTAACTATTATGTGCCAGACAAGTCAAGACAATAGCCATTAAGGACCTACTATGTGCCAGATAAGTCAAGAAGCTTTTATTTGTTGTGCCTAATATGTGCCAGGCACTATGCTAATGGATGGACACTATGCTTAGCACTGGCAATACAGTGACAAAAACGAAACAGTTCCTCTACTGAAAGAGCTAATAGCTAATATTCTATTGGGGAACACACTCTCTCTGTCTCTCTGTCTCTCTTTCTCGCTCTCACTTTCTCACTCTTTCCCTCCCTTCCTCCCTCCATCCCTGTCTCTCTCTTTCTCTCATTCTCTTCCCCCTCTGTCTCTCTCTTATCTCTCTCTCTCTCTCTCTCTCTCTCTCTCTCTCTCTCTTCTCCCTCTCTCTCTCTCTCCCCTCTCTCTCTCTCTCCCCTCTCTCTGTCTCTCTCCTATCTGTTCACATGTGTGATATATACATATATACTCACACTCATACACATAGAATTATATTCAAAACATGTAGACAATGAACATAAGATAATTTCATTAGGGAGGTCACTAGTAGTTATGGAGATGAGGAAAGGCTTTGGGGAGATGGTGATATTTAACTGAAATTTGAAGGTAACTAAAGATTATAGGAAGTAGAGTCAAGGAAAGAGTGCATTTCAAGCACAGGGGATTATTAATGAAAAAAACATGAAGAGCAATGAGAGGTGGCAATAATTGTAATTCCAGTGACCAAGGAGTCTGAGGCTAGGGGATCTCCTGACCTCAGTAGTTCTGGGGTACAGTAGGCTAAACTGATTGAGTTTCCCCACTAAATTCAGGATGAATATGATGAGGCACTGGTTGGGGTGTGGGCTGGAGAACTAACATACCTGAGGAAGGATGAATTCACCAGCCCAGGTCAGAAACTAAATAGGACAAAACTTCTAAGTGAATCAATAATGTGATAGAGTAGCCCTTGTACTTCCAGCCTAGGCTTCCTTCCTTCCTTCCTTTCTTCCTTCCTTCCTTCCTTCCTTCCTTCCTTCCTTCCTTCCTTCCTTCCTTCCTTCCTTCCTTCCTATTAGCCACAAGAATGCAGATTTCATGGATTTTTCTTGGGATTAGGCAGAAATGTTACAGCCAAAGGTATTTAAATAATACTTTTTCAAAGATGAGCTAGGGAGTCATTCAGTCTCATTAGCTTGTAAAGTATTAGCTGATCAATATTAAAGCATTATTGACTTAACATATGGCATAGAATTGATTGCAGGATGGAGGCATGCTATAGACTACCAAGAGAAGGAGAACCCACAACCACTTTTATAATTAATCATAAGACATTTTTAGTCACTTCTCAGCTTCATTATCTTTGCCATCAAAATTGTTTTCTTGTTGCCATGGTTCTGTCATTATCTCATTGCATATCAAGTAATCAAAGAACTAGCATTTATTAGGTACTTGCTGTATGCCAGGTACTGTGCTAAACTCTAGACATGCAAAGAAAACAGTCCTTCCCTTCAAAACACTCACATTGGATCAGTGGAGATAATATATTGTTATTGTTCAGTCATGTCTGATTCATGACCTCATTTGGGGTTTTCATGGCAAAGATACTGGAGTCGTTTGCCATTTCCTTCTTCAGCTCATTTTACAGATGAGAAAACTGAACATGGGAAGTTGAGTGACTTGCCCAGGGTCACATAGCTAATAAGTGTCCAAGGCCAGTTTTGAACTCAGGTCTTCCTGACTCCAGGCCCGGCACTTTACTGCACCATCTAGCTGCCCTGGAGACAATATATACATACAGGATATTTACAGAATAATTACAATGTAGCCCTAGAGGCAAAGCCTCTAGCATCATGGGGACTAGGAGAGGTTCCCTTAGAAGGCAGTTTTTGATTTGAGCCTTAAATCACCTAAAAGAAGGGACAGGGTTAATTGAGCTTCAGTTCTGCTCAGTACCAATTCCCAATATCAAAGGTATTACATATTACTCCTCTGGATTACTCTGAAAACTAGATTCAAGGTATCCATTACTGAGCAATTCCTTGTTTCTCTGTAATGGATTTTGCTGGTGTGGGGCAGGGAGAAAAATAGAGGAAACCAGTTTAAACACTCACAGTGCCTCAGAAGTGGAAAGGACCTCTGAAGTTATCTAATCCAATGCAAACTTGAACAAAAATCCCTTCTGGTGGCTGTGTGTGTGTGTGTGTGTGTGTGTGTGTAATGGGGGTGGGGGAAGAGGGAGAGGGAAGAGAGGGAAAAGGAGCAGAGGGAGAGGAAGAGGAGATAAGGGATCCATTGAGTTCCTTAAAGCAGGTTGACAATTTGGTAGGCTATTCAAACAATCCAAACAAAAGTCAATGAGGGCCTGAATTAGAGTGATGGCTATATAAGTAGAGACAGATACTGATGGGCAAAATATTCTAGAGAGAGAATTAATATGATTTGGAAATTGACTGAATAAGTGGGTTTTGTGAAAGTGAGGAGTCAAAAAGAACATTGAACCTGTGTGAACGGAAGGATGATGTTATACCCTTGACCATGATATAGGACATTTCAGAAAAGAGTCTATGGAGAGAGGAAATCCAGTCAAGTGAATTTGCCTATTGAAGTCTTCTTTGCCCAGGGAAGCATTGTAAAAACCTTCTGAGAAGGAGAAGACAACTGGGATCCTGCAGCATCCAGGGCATGGGTTGGCCAGAAGTGCCTCTTTATGAGAGAACTCTTTGGGTATACTCACACTTCCCACGCCAAGGCCTTATCATTTGTACTATACCCACGATGAAACGACTTTATGAATTACTATATAAATATGAGTTGCCTTCATTATGACCTGCCTCCTCCTCTTGATCATTCTTCCCTTCATTCTACCAGCTGACATTTTTCTTTGGATTAGACCTGTGATTTCATTACTGAGGCAAGCACCCAGTGAGGAAACACCCTCTTCCAGTGAAGATCATCGCCTGAGAGAGAGAGAGAGCAAGAATATTTCATCACTGTTCATGTTTTGACACTTCAGTAAATATCTTTGCTTTGATTTAATTGTTTCAAATTACTGACTTTTCAAGGTAATTTTACTAGAGGGAGCTTGTGAGTCATGGGTAGTCACTGACCACCAAAGGATATAATCTGCAATTGAGAATCAAAAAAGTAGTCCCAAGATCAGTTGCTATATCAATAATCATTCATTAAGTACCTACCAGGGAATTATGAAATGTGGCCCCGAATTTAAGTGATCTGGGTTCAAGTCCCACTTCCCACCATAACTGGGTTCAGCTCATATCCCCTATGAGTATGCATGACAAGCCCCACCTAGTTATAATCCCATTTCTTTCACTACCTCTTCTGTCTCTATCTCTCTCTGTCTCTCATAGCTAATCTGATGCTAACTATCTTTGTGATTTGGGGCAAATCCTTTAATCTTTTGGGTGGGTATATTTCCTAATCCATAACATGAAAGACTGTGGTATCATAGATTTAGAGTTGGAAGGGACCTTAGCCATTGAGTCCTGTGCCTTATTTTAAAGATGGGGAAATAGAGGCCCAGAGAGGTTAAGTTATTTATTCAAGATCATAAAATTAGTAAAAGTCTGAAACAGTGTTTGATCCCAGGTATTTTGGCCTATCTCGTGCTCAGTTCATTATACATGTTGCTTCTCTATTTTCAATATTATTTTATTTGTAGCTGTCAGTGTTTGTTTATGTGATGATTCAACCCAGGCACTGGGACTTGCCCCTGGAGCTCTCTTATAAACACCTAAACATTTTTCCAGTTGTCTTTAGCAGAGACACCAGCAAATCGATAGCCCCATTTTTCTTAGCCTAATTTTACAGATGAGAAAACTGATCATGCAAAGTTAAGTGACTTGCCCAGGGTCACATAGCTAGGAATTGTCTGAGACAAGATTCAAACTCAGATCTTCCTGACTCCATGTCCAGCATTCTCTCCACTGTATTGCTTACCTACCTTATTATCTCATTTGAGTCTCATAACCCTGTGAGGCAAGGGTTATTATTATAATACGTTTTTTTTACATATGGAAAAACTAAGGCTGAGATATTTTGTAGGGAATTTGGGTTGGTAGTTCCTGTAGTTCCTTTAAGATTTAGGTCAAAATTTCTCCTTAACCCCTTTGGCAATCTGGTGAAGCCTATGGACCCCTTTTCAGAATAATGATTTTCAAATCATTTCAAAATCCGTAATTAAAGAAAATGTTAAATTTCAATTAAAAGACAGTGAAAATGAAGATTATATATAATATATATTATACAATATTATATTATATATAATAGATATAGATAATATGTGTGTGTGTTTCCACCCAAGTTCATGGGTCCTGTTGAAATGTATTCATGGGTTCCTAGATTAAGAACATCGATCGGTTCAAGATCCTAAGTGCCAGGTATGCAATGGCAATTGACAAGCAGTCCTTTCTATTGACTCATTTTCATTTTAATGGAAGCATACACTATTTATATTGCTAAATAAATATAATGTTACAGTGAATGGAGAGGTGAATTTGGAGGCTGGGTATCCTGAAATTCAAGCCTTATCTCAAACATTTCTTAGCCATGAGATCCTAAGCATCATTTAACTTTTCTGAGGCTCACTTTCCTTTTGTATAAAATGACAAACACACAAACATGCACATATAATATAGATAGATAGAGATGCATATATACATACATATATTCTCTTTCTGTATATATGTGTTTATCCATATATGTGTGTATGTATATGTACATATATATGAAATTATTATTATTAGCTCATACGAAGAAAGGATCATGGACCCTGGATTTAGAGGACCAGGATTTAAATCCTGTGTCTGATTAAGTATTAACTGTGTGACCTTAGGGAAGTCATTTAATCTCCTTTCTCCTCAGTTTCCATATTTGCAAAATGATTCCTTCTAGCTCTTTGTCTATGTTAACAAAATATCTATAGTCATGTCTATGCCTATATCTTTATCCATACTCATTGGATGTCAATAGCGACTGGAAAGTTAAAGAAAGGCAGTTGCACTGAGCCTAGAAAGCATAAATAATTGGGGAGACATTTTTTCATCTTTTCAGAATACATATTCTCATGGTTTCAGTTTATTTTTAAGGTTAAGCACATAAATCTTTTTTTTAATCTCTTGAAATATTTCTATCTTCAGGTTTACTTTACTAGAAATTTTTAAAATGCTGATTTAAAAAAAAATCCCCCTCTCTGAGATATATTCCTTACCCTATTACATCTCTGTTTTATCTCTCATTTAAAGCCCAAGTCCGAATTCCCCACTTCTAGGAAACCTTTGATGGCAGAGCCTGACAGGATTTCCAGTAACCACTCCCTCATAATCTCCTTGCTGCTTACCTACTCTGTTTGTGTGGTTTTTAATTTACACTCACTGATTTGTTGCCCTATAGAGGTGCTTTTCTCTTTTTTCCACCTATGACTGACACTCAGCTAGGAGAGGGTCCTGGGAGTGCATTTCATTTATTGCCTTGTCTTCGAAGAGTTTCATGCCCTTCTCTGCAAATTTCTTATCACTAACATAGTGATAATTATTCTTCTTTTTATGATGTTTAGAGACTATTTTCTCCTGATGCTGTTTCTACGTTAGCAGAAATAAATATTCTACCACTAGTTCTTGAACTGAGAGAACAGAAAGATATATTTGGCTGGCTATTTTGTGCCTGAAATATTGCTTTCCTCAAGAATTTTAAAATACTTTTAAACACAGTCCTTCCACTCTCATCCTGATGTAGTAATAGTCCCAAGCAGAGGGATTATTATAAATATTATATAACACCAGGGGCGGCTAGGTAGTGTGGTGAATAGAGCACCAGCCCTGAAGTCAGGTGGACCTGAGTTCAAATCCGGCCTCAGACAGTAAACACACTTACTAGCCATGTGACTTTGGGCAAGTCACTTAACCCCAATTGCCCTCCAAAAAAAAGCAAAAATTATGTATATATAATCTAACACCAGAGTGTTGTGGGATGGATGAAGTTCTGGATTTGGTATCAATAAGACCTTTATGTCACAGAAAACTTGAAGGCTGCCTTGTCCAACTATCTCATTTTATAGATGCTGACACCAAAGTCTAGAGAAATTAAATAACTTGCTTGAGGTAGTAACAGAGCAGAAATTTGATCCTTGGTTCTCAGAATACAACTCCATTGACCTCTACATCATGCTACATTGGTGGTAGTCTCTAATGGTAGATTGAAATCCTTCACTGGGAATTCTTTCTGCTAATAGGATACTAGATCTTTTGTGTCTTGATTGTAACGATCCCAAATCTTACCTCTATATGAATATTTATGAAGCATTTACTACTTGGAAGGAGAGAGGCAGACCTCCTATTGGATAGAGGGCCATTTCTGATGTCCAGAAGACCTAACTTCAAGTTTTACCCCTGACATACACCGGCTCTGGGGCTATAAACAGGACAAGAAAGTTCTCTAAGACAACGTGACTGCTAAATTGCCAGATGAAGAATTTATTCACAGATGAAAATACAGTTATAAAAAAAAAAGAAAAAAGTGACTTACACCGTGCTAGGGACTAATGATGCAAAGAGAAGAATGAAAACAGTTGTTGCCCTCATGGAGCTTATGATTACTAAGTACTTTTAGTTACCACAGTGATTTTTTTGAGTGATCCTACTTTCTGTAATTCAGGGACTTAGCTGAATCACAACATATTATTATACAGAGAAAGTAACTTTTCCATTCTTTTTACCATTTAATTTTCATGCCTGCCCATCATTCTGAGTGCTAGAGAGCAATCCTTTCATGTTTATCATGTCATTGGATCCCATGTGAACTCTGGGAATGTCCTTTCATCTTAATACATTTTCTGTAATTATAACATTGCCAGTTTTTCTGATGGGAACTTTCCTTTGTTATCTGATCATCTCTGATCATAGTGCTATAGCTTCCCTTGGAAATACGAAGGGATGTCTGTCTATGGTTGTAAACCTTTCATTTTAATGATGTTGCCAATCTAATTTTGCCTTCCTGGGAGGAAAGGGACTCACTTCTGGAATTGTTTGGCTTTTTACAAAATCGGTTTTTTTTAAAGTTAGGTACTCAGGAAAGATTACACACACACACACAAGAAAGAATCTAATGAGGGTTCAGTTGGAAATTGTTTATAGCTCTTTACGTTCTCTGTGGATTTTTGTTAATGTGTTCAATTCATTTTTACACAAACATAATTAAGGTGTGCATATATCTCCATTTTTTTAAACTAAGTGATAGCTCAGGTAAACATTTGTGGAAAGAATGCTGACTTGGAGTCGGTAAAGCCCAAAATGCAAACCCCTCTGAGCTTCAGTTTCCTCATCTGAAAAAGAGAAATATTTTCATCTTTGCAATACCTACCTCCTCATTATTCAGAAAATCTCCAGTCACTTTAACTGAGGTTTTGTAAAAGGAAAATGCTACCAAGATCATGCAGTGATGTTCTACTAATCTACTCATAGGTTAATTTTGATAGATATTTGTAGGAATTGGAGAAGAGGGAAGTCAAGGAAAATAAGCAATTATCAAGGGGTGGGAACTTGTGGCCTCGAGACCACATGTGGCCCTCTCTGGGTCCTCAAGTGCAGCCCTTTGAATGCAAACCTCAAAGTCAAAGGACTGCACTTGAAGACCTAGAGAGGGCCACATGTGGCCTTGAGGCCACAGATTCCCCACCCCTGAAGTATATGACAGAAAATATGCTAATTGCTTTACAAATACCTCATTCAATCTTCATAACAACCATGGGAGGTAGATGATGTTATTATCAGCATTCTGTAGATGAGGAAACTGAGGCTGACAGAGGTTAAGTGACTTGTCCAGGATCACACAGCCAATATATTTCTGAGACTGTATTTGAACTTAGTTCTTCCTGACTCCAGGCTCAGCTCTCCATCCACCGCATTACCTATCGACCAGTTGTAGATCTATGGGAAGCATCAAAATTCTTAAAGTTCTCAATGAGCAATAGTGAGTCAGGTATCTGGCAGTGTGACATGGTGGATAGAGAGCTAATCTCAAAGTCAGGAAATCCTGGATTCAATCCCTGCCTCTGGCACCTACTGGTCACGTGACTCTGGGCAAGTCATTTAACCTCTGTGTACTGTGGGATAGTCCTCTAAGCTGTAGATATGGTTCTGGTCTGCATTAATGGAGGGAGTTTCCTTATCTGGGAGTTCCCTCTACCACTGAAATTGCTGCTTCAGTCTCTATCCCTATAGAAGAAATGGAAGGGGTTGGAAGATATACCAAATGGAGGGAAAAGACCCAATATATTTCTTGATATGAAAGGGATAAAATAATGCTTCTTCTCTATGTGCATCCCCTGGTACAATATACATTCCTTAAGGACAAGAATATTTAAATTTTGTCATTATATTTCCAGAGCCTAGCAAATCCTTTTACACATGGTTGGAATCAAATTCTTGTTTATTGGATTGGATGGGAACGAATTCCATCTTCATCATCAACAGTTATAATAATACTAAATGTTTTTCTCCAGGAAGGCACCTTACTTTCTCACTCCCCTATTTTCTTGAGGATGCCATCATTTTCCTACTTGCCCAGGTTAATAACCTAGGATTTGGAGTTAATTGTCCTATCTTCCTAGAGGCAGCTTGGTTGCTAAGTGGTTAGGGTCAGTGAACATAGAATCAAAATTACTTCTGCATGTAGTGCAGTGGATAGAATGCTGGAACTGGAGTCTGGAAGATCTGAGTTCAAAATCTGCCTCAGATCTTTACTAGCGGTGTGATCTTGGGTGAGTCAAGATGTGCTGTTTGCCTCAGGTTTCCTCATCTGTAAAATGGGTCTAATAATAGCATCTGCTTATCAGGGTTGTTGTGAGGAAAAAATGAGGTGATATTTGTAAAGCACTTTGCAAATCTTTAAAAAATGATAGGGAAGCTAGGTGGTACCGTACAGTGGATAGAATTCTGGGGCTGAAGTCAGGAAGACTCATCTTGCTGAGTTCAAATCTGACCTCAGACACGTACTAGCTATGTGACCCTGGGCAAATCATTTAACCCTGTTTGCTTCAGTTTCTTTATCTGTAAAATGAGCTGGAGAAGGAAATGGCAAAGCACTCCAGTGTCTCTGCCAGGAAAATTCCACAAAGAGTAGGATGTGACCAAACAACAACCACAGTATTACTACTACTACTACTATCTCTACTACTACCACTACTACTACCACTACTATCACTACTACTACTACTACCACTACTAGTACTACTACCACTACTACCACTACTAGTACTACTACCACTACTACTACTACTACTACCACTACTAGTACTACTACCACTACTACTACTACCACTACTACCACTACCACTACTCCCACTACTAGTACTACTACTACTATTACTACTACTAGTACTACTACTACTATTACTACTACTATTACCACTACTACTACTACTACCACTACTACTACTATCCTACTACTATCATTACTACTACTACTATCATTACTACTACTACTACTACTACTACTACTACTACTACTACTACTACTACTACTACTACTACTACTACCACACCACCACCACCACCCTTCCTTTTTATTTTTCCATTTCTTCCATCTCCAGGTGCTAAATCTTAACAAATCTACTTCTACCACATTCTTTGAATCCATCATCCTTTCCCCTCACCTCACACAGCTACCACCCTCATTCGGTTCCTTATCATCACTTGCCAGGGCAATTACAAAAACCTGTAAATGATTTTTCCTGCCCCTAGTCTTCCACTCCTCCAATATATTCTCTACATAGCGACCAGATTGATACTCATAAAGCTCAGGTCTGACTGTGCAATTCCCCTGTTCAAGAAGCATCACTGGTTCCTAATCATCACTGGGATAAAATCGAAGTTTCTCCATTTGACATTTAAAACCTTTTACAGTCTGGCTACAGTCTATCTTTTTTTTTTTACAACCTATCTTTAGAGATTGATTTCACATTATTTCTCTCGAATTCTGACTCTTTTGCTGTTCCCTATGTTGCACATCTCAACTTCTGCTCTCTCCATGCCAAGAATGTTTTCCCCTTTCCCTTCCATTTTTGGGAATTTTGAACACCTTTCAAGGGTCTGTTAATATGCCGTCTCTGACATGAAGCCTTACCTTATCTCTCCAGGCATCGGTACTCCCCCAGTTATTCTGTATTTGAGTTGTTTTTACTTATCCACATGTGATGGGTTTTATTTATTAGAATATAAGGTTCCTGAGGACAGAGACTGTCTCACCTTTGTCTAGCACAATATCCACAGTATAATCTATTAAGTACTTTATAAATACTTGTCCATTCATTGTTGAATTCATATTCACATTTGTACAACACTTACATTGCAATGTAATTTTCTGAATTACATTGCAATGTAAATTGTCTGACATTGTCATCATCATCATCCCTAATATTTATTTAGCACCTACTGTGTGCCAGGCACTGTGCTAAGCCCTTTTACAATTATTATCTCCTTTGATCCTCAAAACAGCCCCAGAAAGTAAGTGCTATTATCATCCTTATTTTACAGATGAGGAAACTGAGGTTCAAAGATGTCAAATGATTGTCCCACATTAGCAAGATAAGTGAATATCAGAGCCAAAGTTTGAACCTGGGTATTATAACTCCAAGTTATGTGCCCTGGTATTATTTATATGCCAATAATTTTGACTGTATTTAGTTTGCTTCAATTTAACAGTTATTAGGCACCTACTATTTGAAACCCTGTAGAACATTTTAAGTGCTTACTGTGTTCCAGATAACATGAAGACCAGCACAGTCCCTATCCTCAAGATATTCATTGTTTAACCATGTTTTTCTTCTTATTAACACTATCTAGCCATCCACAGTATATTCCTTGAGGATTCAATTTCTGATCTGGAGAAGTTCATATATATATGAAAGCAGCAAGAATACTGTATACATATACAAGGTCTTGGTCTCTCTCACTCTCTGATTCTACCCCTTGCCCTTTCTTCCTTCCTTTCTTCTTCCCTTCCCTATCTCTTTTGCTTTCCCTCCTACTTTCTCTTTCCCCCTTTTGTTTCTTTTTCCTCCTTCATTTCCATTCTTTCATCCCATCCTTCCATTCAGTCTTTTGTGTTTTTGAAGAGAAAAATTGCTACTATTCCAGTAACAAAATGTGTCAAGAAATGGTTTGAGAGGAAACAAATAATACCATTGAGTACATGTGTATGTATGCATACATGCATCTTGGTGTATATGTTTATATACACACGTGCACATACATGCAATACATATGTGTGTACTGAACATGCACACCACTATTTACATGCACATGTGTACATGTGAATATGTATATTTTGTGTACGTGCATTGCATATGTATGTGTCTATTTATATATGCGTATGCATGCATGGGTGTGGGCATGCATGTGTGTTGTATGCATATGTTTTTATATCATCACATACGTATATACACATTATATATGTATATATTATCTTCCTTTAATAATACTTAAAAAAAAACCCAAATCTCTTTGTTTTAGCTTCCTCCTATTCTGAAAGTCTCTTGCATAGTGCCAATTATTTCACTTGTGGTCAGGTTTTCCATCCTACCTACTGACAGTCAACTGCACTTTTCTGCTCTCAGTGAGGACAAAAGGTAACCCTTCCCTCCAGAGACATTCTTCTTCCCTCTGCCCTTCTGTCTCTGTCCTCCTCCTCCCACCTCCCTTGATGGGCAGCAATCTTTCCTGTTCTCTTTTTGAACACAGCACACAAAAGAGATGCAGGAATGGAGACAGCCTAATAGGTTTGGTTGCAGGAACACTGACAAGCTGGGTGCAGTCTGTTAACAGAGAAAAATATTATTTCCAGAATGATGCAAGAGAAATGTATGAACTTATGTTGAGTTAGCTGTCTGAAATGTTAATGGAGGTCTCATTTCTTTTATTTTCAAAGCTGTGGGGATTTTTCTCTTTTTTCCGTCAGTTCAAAATATATGCAACACTTTTAAGGCTATAGTTTCAGCTTTTTCTTGCAGTGACACCTATTAATCTACCTCTACTTACATTCAGGGTTTGGCTCCCTAATTTAATTTAATCATAAGTCACTTCTAAACACATCTTATCCTCCAGGAACCAATTCTTACTGAAGTTGAGAAAACATCAGTGAGCATGATACTAAGCAAATGGGAAGTCAAAGAAACGGGTTGAATTTTGGTGTGGTTGACTCTGGATAACCTTGGAAAATAATTAATCAAAAATTTAAATATTTTATTTGTGCTTAAAAGTGGTAATTATCAAAACCGTCTGGCACTGGCTAAGAAATAGAGTGGTGGATCAGTGGAATAGGTGAGGTACAAATTGCATCATAGTAAATGACCATAGTAATCTAGTATATGATAAACCCAAAGATCCAAGATTTTAGAACAAAAACTCATTATTTGACAAAAACTGCTGGGAAAATAGGATAACAGTAAGACAAAAACTAGATATAGATTAATATCTCACACTGTATACCAAGATAAGGTCAAAATGGGCATACATTATTTACACATAAAAGGTGATACTACAAGCAAATTAAGATAGCATGGAGTAGTTCATCTGTCAGATTTAGAGATAAAGGAAGAATTTAGGACCAGAGAAGATATAGACAGCATTACGAAATATAAAGTAGATACTTTTGATTATATAAAATTTAAAAAGCTTTTGCATAAAGGAAACCAATATGATAAAAATTATAAGGAAAGGGGTGGCCAGGTGGCTCAGCCAGTAAGAGCACCAGCTCCAATGTCGGGATGACCTGGGGATCAAATCTGGGCTCAGATACTCAGCAGCACACCCAGAAATACCTGGCCATGTAACCTTGAGCAAGTTACTTAACCCTGATTGCTTTAAAAAAAATTATAAGGAAAGGAGAAAACTGGGGAAAAATTTTGCAGCAAGTATCTCTGATAAAGACCTCATTTCTCAAATATATAGATACTTGAGTCAAATTAATAAAAAAAAGTTACAATTCATTACTCAATTGATAACTGGTCATAGGATCTGAATAGGTAATTTTCAGAAGAAGAAATCAAAGCTATCCATAGTTATATGAAAAAAAATGGGCCAAATCACTATTGATTAAAGAAATACATATTAAAACAGTTCTGAGGTATCACCTCACACCTATCAGAGTGGCTAATATGATAATAAAGGAAAATGTTGGATATTGGAGGGGATGCGGGAAAACTGGGACACTATTGCACTGTTGGCGGAGTTGTGAACTGATCCAGCCATTCTGGAGCAATTTGTAACTATGCCCAAAGGGCCATAAAACTGTGTCAGCAATACCACTGCTAGGTCTACATCCCTACAACATCAAAAAAACCATGGATAAAGGACCTTTTGTGCAAAAACATTTATAGCAGCTTTTTTTTGTGGTGACTAAGAATTAGAAATCAAAGGGATGCCTATCAATTGGGGAATGGCTAAACAAGCTGTAATCTATTATATGATTTTAATGGAATATTATTGTGTTATAAGAAATTACAAGCAGGATTATTTCAGAAAAACCTGGACAGACTTCCATGAACTGATGCACAGTGAAGTGAACAAATTGGAGAGCATTGTTTATAGTAACAGCAATATTGTCTGGTGAAGAATTGTGAATGACTTAGCTATTCTCAGCAATTCAATGATCCAAGACAATCCCAAGGGACTAATGATGAAGCATACTTCTGCCTCCAGAGAAAGAACTGATAATTATTGAATACAAACTGACGCATGCTATTTTTAACTTTCTTTCATTTTTTTTCTTTTATTTGAGTGTTCTTATACAAAATGACTAATATGAAAATTTTTTGCATAATTGCACATGTATAACTTTTATAGCTTACCATCAGGGTGGGGAGGGGTATAGAATTTTGTACTCCAAACTTTAAATAAAAACATTTTTTAAAAAGATGGACCAAGAGTCAGTGAAGAACAGTGGAAAGAACAAGGAATTAGAACTATTTAAGTGCTGGATTTCAGTCCTACCTGTCATTAACTACTGGCATAACCTTGGTGAAGTCAATTAAATTCTCAAGACCTCAATTCCCTCATAAAGCAAATGAAGAAAAGTGGACAAGATGACTTCCAAGGTCCCTTCTAACTCTAAGTCAATGATCTCATAATTCCCAATGACTCCCTCCCTCAACAAAACAAACAAAACAAAACAAAAACCCCTTTCCTGTAACATGAAGCAAAACAAACCAAGTCATTGGTTAAATCTAACAATATAGGCCTTATTACAAACATATAGCCCAATCCTTACTTAGCTATTGAGATGATGGAGGGAGAGAGAAAGGCAGGAAGGGAGGCTCGATTTCAAATGTTACCCTTTTCAGAATGCCTTTCTTTCCCAGTATGACTAGCTTGGAAAGCCTTTCCTTCTAAGTGGATCTTCTATATTTCTTGTATGTACATATTTGCCTACATATTGTCTCCCACATTAGAATATAAGTTTCCTGGGAGCAGGGAATGGCTGTATGTATTTGCTATTCTGTGGACCTGCAGTAGTTAGCATGATGCCTGGCTCATAGTATGTACTTGATAAATGGTTATTTCTTTTTTTAATTTTTATTAGTTTTTTTTCAATTTTTTGGTCTTTATTAATTTATTTGCTTACTTTTAGTTTACAAGATTCAGTTCCACAATTCCTTAAGCTTCAAATGTTCTCTTCCCCCCCCTCCCCAACCATGGCGGCATACAATCAATTATAGCATCTGCAAATACTTTCACATTAGACATTAGTCAGGTTATAAAGAAGGACTGTATCAGTTTCCCTGTCAGATTTGTGGAGAGGAGAAGACTTTATGACCAAACAAGAATTAGAGAGCATTATAAAATGAAAAATGGATAATTTTTTATTACATTAAATTGCAAAGATTCTGTACAAACAAAGCCAATGTAACCAAGATTAGGAGGAAAGTGGAAAATTGGGAAATAATTTGTACATAAAGGACTCATTTCTAAAATATACAGAGAATTGAGTCAAATCTATAAGAATATGTCATTCCCCAGTTGATAAATGGTCAAAGGATATGAACAGGCAGTTTTCAGAGGATGAAATTAAAGATGTCTATAAGAATATAAAAAATGCTCTAAATCACTATTGATTAGAGAAATGCAAATCAAAACAAATCTGAGATACCACATCTCCCCAGTCAGATTAGCTAAGATGACAAAACAGGAAAATGACAAATGCTGGAGAGGATGTGGACAAATTGAAACACTAATGCATTGCTGGTGGAGTTGTGAACTGATCCAACCATTATGGAGAACAATCTGGAATTATGCCCAAAGGGCCATAAATAATTTCATACCCTTTGACCCAGCAATGCAACTTCTAGGGTTGTATCCCAAAGAGATCATAGAAGTGGGAGGAAACCCATATGTACAAAAATATTTGTGGCAGCTCTTTTTGTAGTGGCAAAGAATTGGAAATTAAGGGGGTGCCCATCAATTGGGGAATGGCTGAACAAGTCGTGATATATGCATGTAATGGAATACTATTGTGCTATAAGAAATGAGGAGCAGATGGACTTCATATTTACCTGGAGAGGCTTATACAAACTGATGCTGACAGAGATGAGTAGAACCAGGAGAAATTTGTACACAATTACAGACACAATGTATGTGTGATGACCAACTTTGATTGGACTCTTCTCAGCAATGTAGGGTTATAAGTCAACCCCAAAATACTCATGATGGAGAGAGATGTCTACATCCAGAGAAAGAACTGAGTTTGAATCCAGATTGAAGCAAACTACCTGCCCTTTTTCTTTTTCTTGCTTGGTTTTGTTTCCTCTTTCCCATTGTTCATTCTATCTGATAAATGGTTATTTCTTGATTGAAGTCAATATTGGCCTCTATCTTCATCAGATTTGGGATGCCTCACTCTACTTTCCTTTCAATTGTTGTGTCCAGTAGATAAATAACCCTCTTAGTTCTAATACTTAGATGGACAAGATTGGAGGCATATTTATTCTTTTCTATTTTTATAATTTAACAGGCTTTCATGTGATAGCAGCTATAACAATAACAATAATAATAATGCTAGCAATAGCTAACATTTATATAGCATTAGTATGTTCCAGGGACTATGCTGAAACCTGAGGATGCAATTCAGTGTGAAAAGCACTTATTAATTGCCTTCTACATTCCAACTCCTCTTAAGAGCTGGTGAGACAATTAAATTCAAATCAACAAGGATTTATTAAACTCCTATTCTGTGCCAGGCACTGTGTTGGAAGACAGGCTGACAAGCATTTGTGTTATGTTACAGGCACTGGGATGTTCTCTGGAGATGCAATGAAAGTAAAAAAATCAAAATGATTTTAATCAATAGTAACAAAATTACCCAGCATGACATTAATATCTGACATTTGTAGAATGGGTTTGTTTTTATTGGTTTCAAAATGCTTCCACAATCGTGATTTAGTTAAATCTTTACAAAATCCCCAGGAAGCAGGTATGCCAGTCATCATTACCCCCATTGTATGGATGGAGAATCTGAGAGTTAGAGAGGCCATGTCACTTTTCCAAGGTCACCCAAAGGACAACTAGATCTCAAATCCAGGTTCTAAGCTCAATGGTCTTCACATGATACCCACACTACCTTTCTCTCCAGGCAACATTCTGAAATTCATCAGGAAGTGAATCCTCTATATCTAGATGGGTTTCTTGACTCCAAGATACAATTTTTAGTAGTAAACACACACATGCATACACACACACACACTCACATTCACACTCAACAGTTTAGATGTGTGAGTTACTCGAACGTTTTGCTGAATCACTTTTTTTTGCCCTTGACTCAAGGACACTGGGATGATTGGTTATGCTAGTGAGTAATAGTCCTTTTTGATGGGAGGTGTACAGATACTCTGTCTAAAACTCTACTTGTGTCCTTTGAGAACTGTAGGGGGCACCCCATCTGACAGGTTGTGGCTTCAGCCATCCATCAGCCCACCACCACACCTTTGAGGCCCTCGGAATGTTCCCTCTCTTCCTGTCTGATGGCTGTGTCTCATTAAGGGTAAGCCTCTCACCCCTCTCCTTCTTCTCTGCTGTCTTCTTGGGCCCAGGCCAAGGGCTTGAAAACAATGATTGTGCATCACAGTGAGAGTAAGGCTTTGATGCAAGTCCAGATAACAAGCCCTAAGAGAGGCCTGCTGAACACACCTGCTGAGGAAGCTTTTTAACTCCCATCCAAATATTTCCTTTGTCAGGATGAAATAAAATTGTCATCTCTAGCGGATAACACTTAATCAAAAGTTTAAAGTGGTGATAGTGAGTGGTTTTAGGCAAATACAAACAGCAGTGGCACCCTGGATGAGAAAAACAAGAATTTTTCTGGTAGAATGTGTGGTTTAAGAAGTCCTGTTCAATGTGTCAAAGCTACTTTCTTGTTATAAAATAATTACTACTTGGAAAAATGCATCCTGTGTGATCAGTTACTGAAAGTTTCTGTGGGATTGCTGAAAAGTAACCTCTTGTCAAGAAGTCTTCAAGGGAAAGGAAAGGGGAAAAAGGCTATAAAAGATTATAAAACTGAACATACCCTTTGCCCCAGAAAACCCACTGCTAGGTCTATGTTTCAAAGAGATCAAAGGAAAAGAAAAAAAGTATGTATTTGTGCAAAAATATTTATAGCATCTCTTTTTGTGGTAGTGAATAACTGGAAATTTAGAAGATGCCCATCAATTAGGGAATGATTGAATAAGTTATGGTGTATGATTATGATGGAATACTATTGTGTTATAAGACATGGTTGTGAGTTGGTTTCAGAAAAACCTGGGAAATTTTATCTTAACTGATGCAAAGTGAATTGAGCAGAACCAGGAGAACAATGTACACATTAATAGCAATATTGTAAGAATGATTACCTGTGAAAGATTTAGCTGTTCTTTTTTAAATTAAATTTTATGTTTATTTTCAGTTTACATCACTCATTTCCACAAGATTTTGAGTTAAAATTTTCTCCCCATCTTTCCCCTACCTACCACCCCAAAACAGTGATGTCACAGAAAACCCCCTCCCCCAATCTACTCTCTCTATATCCTCCTCCTTGACCCCTCTGACTTACCAGTAGGGCAAGATGGATCTCTATGCCCTAGTGCCTGTATACCTTATTTCTCAGCTGCATATATATATATATAAAACATTTTATTTCAAAACTTTGAATTTCCATATTCTTTCCCTTCCTTGTTCCTCACCCACCCTTACTGGGAAGATAAGCAATTCAATATAGTTTGTACATGTGTAGCTATGCAAAACATTTCCATAGTGGATATATTGTGAAAGACTGACTATATTTCCCTCCATCCTATCCTGCCCCCCCACTTGTTCTATTCTCTACTTTGACCTTGTCCCTTTTCAAAAGTAGGTGCTTCCAGCTTCCCTGACCCCCCAACCTGCCTCCATCATCCCCCTTCTCATCCCCTTCCCCAATACTCTCCTGTAAAGTGAATGCCCTATTTAGTGCATATGTCATTCCATCCCTAAGCCAAATTCAATGAGAGTAAGGTTTACTCATTCCTTTTTGCCTTCCTGTTCTTCTCCTACATTATAATAGTTTTCCCTTGCCTCTTCCATATGAGATAATTTACCCCATTCTGTCTCTCTCCATCTTCTCTCATTATATTCCTCTCTCACCTCTCAATTTCATCGTTTAAGTATCATCCCTTCCTATTCAATTGATCCTGTGCCCTCTATGTATATACGTACATATATATACACACACTCACATATGTATTCATATGCCCATATACCCTCCTATATAGACATATATATGTATGTATACATACATACATATACATGTGTATATATAATATATATAAAATTTATATTCCCTCCAACTATTCTCATACTGAGAAAGGTTTCATAAGTTACAATTATTGATTTTCCATGTAGGAATGTAAATAGTTCAACTTTGATGAGTTCCTTATTATTTCTTTTCCCTGTTTACCTTCTCATTCTTCTCTTGCTTCTTGTATCTGAGTGTCAAATTTTCTATTCAACTCTGGTTTTTTCATCATGAATTCTTGAAAGTCCTCTATTCCGAATGACCATATTTTCCCCTGAAACATAATACTCAATTTTGCTGGGTAAGTGATTCTTGGTTTTAATCCCAGCTCCTTTGACCTGCGGAATATCATATTATAAGCCCTTCAATCCCTCAGTGTAGAAGCTTCCAGATCCTGTGTTATCCTTATTGTGTTTCCACAGTATTCAAATTGTTGCTTCCTGGCTGCTTATAATAGTTTCTCCTTGATCTGGGAACTCAGGAACTTGGCTATAATATTCCTAGGATTTTTCTTTTTGAGATATTTTTCAGGAAATGATCAGTGGATTCTTTCAACCTCGATTTTGCCCTCTGGTCCGAAAACATCAGGGCAATTTTCCTTGAGAATTCCTTGAAGGATGATTTCTAGGTTCTTTTTTTGATCATGGCTTTCAGATAGTCCAATAATTTTTAAATGATCTCTCCTGCATCTATTTTCCAGGTCAGTGGTTTTCCCAACGAAATATTTCACATTGCCTTCATTTTTTTCATTTGTTTGGATCTGTTTAATAATATCTTGATTTCTTATAAAGTCACTAGATTCTATTTTCTCCAATCCAATTCTGAAGGACTTACTCTCTTCAGTGAGCTTTTGAAATTCTTTTTCCATCTGGGAAATTTGTTTTTTTAAGGCATTCTTGTCTTCATTGGCTTTTTGGGCCTCTTTTGCCATTTGAGTTAGTCTATTTTTAAGGTGTTATTTTCTTCAGTCATGTTGTTGACTCTCTTTTCTTGATTTTCTTGCATTATTCTCATTTCTCTTCCCAATTTTTCCTCCACTTCTTTTATATGGTTTTCAGAATCCTTAAGTTCCTCTGTGGTTTGTAACCAGTTCATATTTTTCTCAGAAGCTTTTGGTGCAGGAGTTCTTACTTCATTGTCTTCTTCCTGTTCCGTGCCTTGATCCTTTTTGTCCCCAAAAAAGGAATCTAAAGTCAGATCACTGTGCTTTCCCCACTTTCTCTGCTGGCTCATGTTGCCACTCAACCACTTGACTCTTGAGCTTTTTGCCACAGTAGAACTCTGCTTTCAGAGAGGAGAGCTTTGTCCCAAACTGCCGGGCTTTTCTTAGTTGCTGGAGCTATTTGTTCTGTGCCCTCTCAGAAACCTCCACTGGCTCTAGCACAGTTCCCATACCCCAGGACCTCCACCCAGGACAGGGATCCAGATCCAAGCAGGTTAAAGCAAGAGAAATTACCTCTCAGACTGGTCACTTGGTCCCCCTACAATCTGCAGGCCAGGAGTTCTGAAGCAGCCACGTGGTGGCAGCCACCATGCCTCAGCTTCTTCTCCCTCTGGGAGCAGAGGCTGGACCACACTCCCGGACCCCCTGTTCCCAAAGTCTACTGTCCTTTCAGTTTGTCTTTGACATTTATGGGTTGATAATTCTGGAAACCACCACAGCTGCTGATGATCCACTCTCACGATGTCCCTCTAGCTGCAGCTAGTTGGGGTGCCCTGAGGCTAAAACTTCGAGCTGGCGAGAAGCTGGGTTCGGCTTCCAGAGTGCTGCAATGGTCCCTTCCTGCCATCCTGCTGGGCTGTCTTCAATGGGAGGTTATTTTCTCTCTTGTTACTTTGTGGGTTCTGTAGCTCTAAAGAGTGTTTAGAGTCATTTTTTGCATGTATTAGAGGAAGTGGAAGCGGAAGCTGTGCAGAAGTCCTGTTTCTACTCCACCATCTTGGCTCCTCCCCCTAAAATTTTAAGATTTAGCTATTCTGATCAAGACAATGATCCAAGACAGTTCCAAAGGACCAATAGTAAAAAATGGTATCAACCTCCAGAGAAAGAACTAAAGAACTCTAAATGTAGATTGAAGCATAATTTTTCCACTTTATTTTTCTTATATGTGTGTATTTTCTTTTGCAATGTGACTAATATAGAAATATTTTTTGTATGATTTCTCATAAAAATAAAGAAACTTAGAATGTTTTAAAAAATGAAAGAATAAAAAAGTCCTACTTACATCTATTTCTCCTCAGGCGAGTGTTTAGAAGCAACAACCAAGATGATGAAGGGTCTTGATATCATGCCATGTGAGGAAAAGTTGAAGGGACTGTATAAAGCTAGAGTGGTAAAGAGAAGACTTGGGAGAGGGCAGTCATTAAAGTTGCCTTCAAGTATTTGAAGGCCTGTTCAATGAAGTAGTGGATAGATTGTCGGGCTTGGAGTCAGGTGACCTGAATTTGAATCCTGCCTCAGACACTAGTTATGTGACTCTGGGCAAGTCGTTCAGCTTCTCTCAACCACACTTTCCTCATATGTTTCCTTATCATCTACCTCACAAGGTTGTTTTTAAGATAAAATTATATAACAGGAGTAAAATGTTTTGTAACCTTACAGGACTATATAAATGCTTTTATGGTTATTAGTAGCTAGTAATTTATTTATTATTAAGATATCAATGTTTATTATTGTTATGGTTATAGGAAGATGAACTAGACTTTTTCTTGGTCCCTCAGAGTAGAATTTCTGGATTTCCCAATTGAAAGGGACCTATTGGCCATCCCAATAAAGAGGCTCTTTACTACAAATTCCCTGACAAGTGGCAATCCAGCTTTTGCTTGAATACTTCTGTGAACAGTTAGCCCACTACCATTCAGGGAAGGTGCTTTGGGGTCACTCTGAGTATTAGAAAATATTTTTTGGAAATCAGCTACCCTCTCTGTAGCTTCTACCTATCACCCTCTGGGTTTATGATGATCAAAGCTAATCTCTCTTCCATACAGTAGCCCATGAAGGACTTGAAAGTAGCTCTCCAATTTCCTGTAAGTCTTCTCCCCCTTCACATCCCAGTAACTTTAGCTGATTGTCAGGTGGCATCATCTTGAGCTTCTTTATCGTTCTGGTTGCCCTTTTGTGAATAATCTACTTCCCAATGCCCTTCCCAAACTGCAGCACCCATTCATAGCCATGAGGTTAAAGGATTTACTTACGATCACACAGGTGAGTGAGCGTCTGAGGCAGGATTTGAACTCAGGTCTTCCTGAATCTAAGTTCAGAGTTCTACGCATTGTGCCAACTTGCTTGCAATCCAGTATCATTTTAACTTTTTTGACTGCCCCATTATATTTGGTATGTTAGGCTTGCAATCTACTGTGTTCCCCAGATCTTTTTCAAACAAAATGCTTCAAAACTATGTCTCATCCATCTTGTACTTTTAGATTGTAAGTTTCTTCAAGGCAGGGGCTTTTTCTTCATCTCTTTTTACATTACCCATGTTTAGCACAGTGCCTGGAATGTAGTAAGCATGACTACCATGAGTTCAGTAAGGAGGTTTCCTTACTGTACCACCTCCTTGTATGTAAGGATTTCTGTTTGCTCCCATGACTTGGATGAAACGAGTCAAGAAATCTGTTCTTTTCAGTGAGATGGAAGATGACTAGGTCTTACTATGTGTCCTCCACTGCTTCTTAAAGTCCTCCAGGTGCCCTGATTGTATGCCCTATAGTTCTCTGGTACTGTCACATGACTTCTTTATATAACCTAAGTACCCTTAGGCCTTGCTATCCACCCTCTTGCTGCACCCTTAGGACTCCCTTTTTGTGTATCCTGTACCTGAACGTTTTTATGTATTGCTCCTCCCAATTAGAATGTGATCTGCTTAAGAGTATAAATGGTCTAAATTTTTCTCTTTGCAGCCCCAGGACAAAGAACAGTGCTTGGTACATAGTAAGTGTTTAATGGATGCTCTTTTCCTCTCCTCTCCTCCCCTCCCCTCTCCTCTCCTCTCCTCACCTCCCCCCCCCTCCCCCTCCCCCCCCCCCCCCCCCCCCCCCCCCCC